>NC_090843.1:45449754-45751965 GCF_028021215.1 Eschrichtius robustus
GGGAAAGCCTAAAAATGGAACACAAACAAGTGAACCTAATGGTTTTAAATGAATAATATAAACACATTGAAAAGCACATGTTTTTGTGTGGGAGGGAAGACTAACTCAAACCAAGTAACTTTAGAATACAATATTTTTTGCTATATACTCTCAGACTAAAGAAAAACTGAACTGTAAATGAATGTTAAAATGAAATTGGTTTGGTTTTTTGCAGTGGTTGGGTTTCATTTTGTTTTGGTAGCAATTCTAAAACGACTTTCTGTGTAATCTGAGATTGGGTGAAGAAGTAAATGTATAAATATAAACAATGAGATTCAATTTTCTCACTGAGAGAAAAGAGAGTTACAAATATGGAAAGAGAGAAGAGTAGAATGAATTCTATAGTATTGGATTAGAATTGGACATGACAGCCCTGTCCACTGAGAAAGCCCAGAAGCAATGACACCCCAGGAGCAATTTGGTTTCTAAACTCTGTTTGCTGCTAAATGGAATCCTCCTCCTTGGAGGATCGGCGGATTCTAGAGCTAGAGCTGGGAAAGAACAAGATGAACCTTGAACATTGTATTAAGTTAGTAAATTAGGAAATGCTCAAAGAATGGTAGGACAGGTCAGAATGACAAAAAGAGCTGTACTGAAGGGACTAGTGCCAGCCAAATCTGGGACAATTAAACATAAAAATAAATACTGATAGTCATGTATTACAACCCACTGAGTAAAATAAGAACACATAGGCATATAAATAAAAGAAAGAGTAAATAATGTGGGGGAAGGGAAAGTGAGTCTCAGTAGAATGTCAGCTAATAAATTTAGGAGGAATGATGGAATTAGAAAAATCACTATTTGGCAACCATCATAGTAATAATTGAATCATCAATGGATGGTAGAATGAGTAGGTGAAATTTGGATGAGGAACAGGATATTTACATAGCTGCAAAGTATGTTCTCACAAGATATTATTATTATTATTATTTTAATCAATTATTTATTTATTTATGGCTGCATCAGGTCTTAATCTTTCGCAGCAGCGTGCGGGCTCTTTGTTGAGGCGCGCGGGCTCAGTTGCTCCACGGTGTGTGGGATCTTAGTTCCCGAGCCAGGGATCGAACCCGTGCCCCGTACATTGGGAGCGTGGAGTCTTAACCACTGGACCACCAGGGAAGTCCTCTCACAAGATATTACTAATTACAAAGAGAAAAGTAGTAAATTTATAGTGGAGAAATTGGCAGGCGCCATGTTAACAAAATGATCAAAGTAAATGATAAAGCAAATGTGGTAAAATATTGATATTTGGGAAATCTTGGTGAGATGTATACAGGAATGTTTGGTACTATTTTTACAACTTTTCTGTAAGTCTGAGATTACACAAAAATAAAAAGTTAAAAAGAAAAGCTTATTAAAGCATTTCTGAGGAGTTTGCTAGGCTATAGCAAAACAAAGGCTGTAATCAATGTACAGCAAGTTAATTCTGCCGGCCTCCTTGGCAAAATGGTTTATGGAAAGTCATTGTTGGGGAGTAGGAGGTGGCAGGAGGGCAAAAACCTTATTAGATGTTTCCTTGAACAAAATTTTTTCAAAAATTCTTTTTGAAAAGATGTAAACCTGTTGAGGGCTTCCCTGGTGGCGCAGTGGTTGAGAATCTGCCTGCCAATGCAGGGGACACGGGTTCGAGCCCTGGTCTGGGAAGATCCCACATGCCGCGGAGCAACTACGCCCGTGAGCCACAACTACTGAGCCTGCGCGTCTGGAGCCTGTGCTCCGCAACAAGAGAGGCGGCGACAGTAAGAGGCCCGCGCACCGCGATGAAGAGTGGCCCCCGCTCGCCGCAACTAGAGAAAGCCCTCGCAGCCCAACACAAACGAAGACCCAACACAGCCAAAAATAAATAAATAAATAAATTTCAAAAAAAAAAAAAAAAAAGATGTAAACCTGTTGAAAAAAGGTTTTTGATAGCAATTAAACTATGCATGTATAACTGAATCATTTTGTTGTATACCTGAAGCTAACACAGCACTGGAAATCAACTATACTTCAATAAAAATAAAATAAAATAACAAAATATATAGCTAATTAAAAATGAAGCTTTTCTGTACTTAAAACTAAGCAAGAGAGTTCTATAACCATTTAAAGACTATTACTCACTCAAAATACTCTATATATAAAAAGAAAAGCACACTAAAACATAGGTAATTAACTGAAATGAAAATCAATGTGACATTCAAAAGAATAAATAAATAAAATAAAAGGCTCTCTAGTATGTAGCAGAGACAAATTCTGTTTCTAGTTGGTAAAAAAACATAATTGGATGAAAATTTAAATGCCAGGAGACCTAAAAATCAAAGAAATTAAAAAACTTTTAAATGGAGTAATTTCTGTTCTCTTCCCAGATAGTAAATTTAATAGAAATTTCTGATTAAGATGGCAGTTATAAATCTTTGATGTTACTGATACAGAGACATACTCCAAAACTGTTTTTTTTTTTCTATCACATAGAAAGATTGAAAATTGTCCCTAGGTAACAAATACTACTACTGCAATGACTTGCCAGATACTATTCTAAATATCGTTCATATATTAACCCATTTAATCTCACTGCAACCCTGGGCAGTAGATGCTATTATTAGACTCAGTTTACGATTGAAAAAACCAAGGTTCTCAAACTTTCTTGATTAACTGTGCTCTTAGTGTCTCAGTTTTTTCATGGCAACTCAGGCCAAAAGAAATACGTAATAATTCAATTTACTGAGTTGTTAGAGCCAAATCTCTTTTTTTTAAAAAAGTTACTACAGTTAAGTTTTTTTTTTTTTTAAATTAATTAATTAATTTATTTTTGGCTGTGTTGGGTCTTCGTTTCTGTGCGAGGGCTTTCTCTAGTTGCGGCAAGTGGGGGCCACTCTTCATCGCGGTGCGCGGGCCTCTCACTATCGCGGCCTCTCTTGTTGCGGAGCACAGGCTCCAGACGCGCAGGCTCAGTAGTTGTGGCTCACGGGCCTAGTTGCTCCGCGGCATGTGGGATCTTCCCAGACCAGGGCTCGAACCCGTGTCCCCTGAATTGGCAGGCAGATTCTCAACCACTGTGCCACCAGGGAAGCCCCGAGCCAAATCTCTTAACATCTATTTATGATTTCACAATTTAGTAGCCATTAAAAAATACATATGAATTGAAAGAGAAAATATATTCTTATTTTATTGTTAAATAATCACGATTCCTTGCTAATGGGATGGATGAGCCTATTGAAGTCTGTACTTCTCAAACCATGAGCTCAGATCAGACACGGCCACGCTCATTTTCTGTTCCACACCAATATTCATGCAGTACTTGCTTTTCATCACAACTGCAGAAAACCCGGCTTCTCAAAGACATAACATCAAAAGGATGATGGTCTAATGCTGAAACCATGATCTACTGTGTACTAGAAGTTCACATGAATTCTGACAGATGTTGAGTGTCACTGTGTTGCTCTTGAAACTTTAAAAAATATTCTATGTTCCCCCATAGGCTTGCTGCTGTGGCACCTTGTGGTGCCTTGGGGCACAGTTTGAGAACTGTAGAGCTAATACAGAATTATTATTCAGTCTGGGGGACAAAATTCTCGGGGCAGAATCAAAATCAGAATAGTGTGAACATTAACAAAGTGTAGAAAGAGTTAATATTAAAAAATCTTGTTCTCCATGTATCTTTTCAATGCATGTCTTTTGTTTTACCGGATTGCTTTGGGATAGATTACTTTTTTAAAAATTTTATTCAAGTATAGTTGACTTACAATATTTTAGTAGTTTCTGGTGTACAACATAGTGATTCAATATTTTTATAGATTATACAGCATAGACTTCTATTTTGCAGATAACAAAACAGAAACAGAATCATCTGGAATGAACAATAAAATGTTCACATCATATAGGTCAAAGGTAAATGCTGGCATTTAAGGAGTGGGAAGCAAGGACAGTACACAATAAATGTTTCGGCTGATAATATATGTAATAAAAATATTTTATACCACCAAGTGCATAGAGTGAACTCAAGGAACTTGGCAAGTTTAATTGAACCTCTCTTTTAAGCAAATGTATTACTTGAAAACTTGAATGTTTTAAACCAGTGTACAAGGGGCTTGATTATTTTACAAAAGAGTATTATTCAAGATTCCTTGGTACATCTAAAGTATGATGTGGTTCACTGAAATTAAAACGTATGCCAAACTGTTTTTGAACACATTAGTTTATGAAATATCTCTCTGTTGTTTACATTGCATTTTGAGTTTTCTGTCTTTTAGGAGGATAGGCAGCAAAATATTCATCTCCTAATTGTCAACAGAGGGAAAATGAAGCACAGAGAGAAGCAGTGAGTTTATTTAGCATCATGCAGTAAGAAATGAGAAGGCATCACCTACTCATCTGGGTTGTAAAAAATCATGTTAAAAAATCATGTATGGCATGTTAGTACCTAACGGCCATAGTTCTGTTCACAATAAGGTGATGATATATAACAATCAATAAATAAAATCAAAAGTGCCCATTTGTACAAGATTTTGTATGAGAGTGTATGTGATTGTTGCCCAAGAATTTAAGTCTCAATTCTATTGACTATATTGACATAGTCAAGATAATGCCAGAGTATCCCATGAGTGATGTGATGAAAATAGACTTAATGACAGATGGAAGGAAATGCTTACTCCTGTTTTACTCTAAGGGCCACGATAAAGGGTTTATTTTGATTAGTGTAACTTCAGCTTATAGTAATAGCATGAAGAACCAAGAAAGTTTCACTTCACTTTGCCATCATCATTTTAACGGCAGATTGACTCAACAAAGCTGGGGTTCCCGGAGCACTGAGGAAGATACCTTAGCTATCTCTGCAAAGGTATCCTGCAGCCCAGACTGAAATACCTTTCCTGGGGACTCTACTATTTTAATTATGGAGAAATTCCCAAGCAATGCCTCCCATAGCCAGTTAGCTGCCTGTCGCTCCCTTCCTTTTCACTATTCAGGCTGAGTACCTGGCATTCTTTAAGGTAGAAATAAAGGCATTTCCTTGGGTCCTGGGGAAAAGCAGGGGACTCTAAGGTAATCCCAGTGGAGAGGTGGTCTTTTTTATAGATCTCAATACTAGGTCTGTTGTCTGCGTGTCCTGAACAATTGTCTTCAACACTGTGAGCCATAGTTCACTACCCAAAGTTTGATTTAAATATCATGATTAATTGACTGCAAAAAGAAGATGGGGGAGGAATGTGAAAGGGTCTGTAGAACAAAGAACCATAAATCATCTCTGGTACAGTGGGCCCCGCATCATGCAGCCTTTGGGCTTGCCAGGGAGCTACAGGGAGAAAGATGAGAGAGAATAGGGTCTTCCAGCTGCAGGGCTGCAGCAGCCCCAGACCAGGAAAGCTGTTTACCCCTAACCAAATCCTTCCTGAGGTATCATTCACTTATTAATTTAGTAAATATCTATCAAGTGAGTGCCTACTAGGTGCAAGGCACCATTCTAGATGCTGTTGAAGTGGGAGGGGGCGGGAGGGGGGAAGTAGGACCAAGATGAGTAAGACACAGCACCTGCCTTACTATTTATTGGACATGGTTATGACAAGGACTCTGCTCTCTTCTTCAGCATAAACACTGGTACATAATTAGGTATGTACTTCACTTTACGAAACAGGTGTATTTCTGAGCCTTTCTGGCATTAAAGTGAATTTCCATCGAGTGAATCTCCTGTACATTCTCCATAAAGCTGTCCCTGTCACCCTCAGCTTTCCCTACATTCCTGGAGCCCTCTTGTGTATACACCGTATCTTTCTCAGTAGGCCCTTTTGAAGCAGCTGTCCCAGAGTGGAAAGTGGAAAGAACGTGGGCTCTGGAGCTGAACAGGCTCAAATCAGAATCCTAGCTCCTCTACTTAATAGCCGTGTGTGATCTGGGTTAGTCTCTTCACACCGCTAAGCCTCAGTTTCTCTTGTAAAATGGGGATAAAAATAGTTGCTATTCATTAGGACTTTGTGAGAATTAAGTGAGATAAGGTATGTTGGCATTTAGAAAATGCCTGGCATATAGAAAGCATTCAGGAGTTGTTAGTCATTACTATTAGGTGCTTTACAGATGATTGTTTTACAGGTGAGGAAACCGAAGCTCATTAAGATTTAATAACTTAGGTACATTATAACTTGGAGGAAATACGGCACAGCTTTTAAAAACTCTGGAGTCATATAGACCTCATTCACATTCCTTTTCTGCCATTTATCATGTATACAATCCTGAACAAATAATTTGATTTCTCTTAGCCTTCATTTCTCTATTTGTAAAATGGAGATGATAATTGCTAATAATATCTACTTCACGCTTATTATGAAGATTAAATGAGATGATGTGTGCAACTGGCAAGTGGCAGGACCTGGATTTAATGGCTCTGAATCCCAAGTGCTTACCCTTTTCTAATAAACTCACTCACCAGCTCCTTTGCTCTCTGAGCTAGAATTCTAAAGAGTTAGCGGATGTAATCAACACTTGGCAGATTTTTTCCAAGTGCAATAAAGTAGTTTGTTTTCCTCTTTTGATGATTGGTTTGTATTTTTTCACAGATATGTACTCACACACCCATAATCTTGAACTAGCCTTTCCCCTCCCCATCAATGGAATATATATATATATACATTTTCCAGCCTCATAGAGGAATAGCCAACATCTCAAAGGAACATACTACTGCCTTCGCCCACATGGACTTTTCAAAATTCTTGCCTTTGAAAGAAATCATCAGCCCAGAGAAAGCATTACAGGGACTTTCTTGCGCTGAGGAGTAGGACTAAAATTCAAGTTTGTGGAATGAAACCCAAGTGAAAGGAAAAGCAAGAGCTCCCCTTCCTCTTCCCGGCAAGCCCTGCCTCCGGTTACTGCCCCTCCCCACCCCAGGAAGGGGAGAGAGCCCAGCTGTAGGGTCAAGTAGTGGTGACCAGGTTAGCAACAAGGGCAACAGAGGGAGGAGACAAAAGAACAGAAAGTGGCAGCGGCTGGCTGAATGCCTGAGCATGTTTCTTTGCTGAAAGAGAATGGCGGGACAGCGATTCAAACAGAGAGAGGAGGGTGGAGGGGGAAGAGGACAGCTAATGGATGGGGTGGCCCAGCAGGGGTCAGAGGTCAGGAGGGCACTCAGGGAACTAATTGGCCACTCTTCACATATTCACTTTCTGCTTCTAGCCTACAGCTGGGCCTTGAGGGACAGCGCTGGGGTTGGAGCTGGCTTTATTTTGTTATGCCCCGAGATTTGAGGCCAACTGGTGAAAAGCAAGTGAGACAAGAACCTTCTTTCCTTTTCTAGGAATAGCTGACCAGGGACAGCCTTCTGCAAAGGAAAATGCTGAAGATTCCACTTCACTCATTCATTCATTCATGCATTTCTTCTTCCTCCTCTTCTTCTTTTCTTCTTCCCCTTCTCCTCCTCCTTCCTCCTCCTCCTCCTCTTCTTTTTCTTCTTCTTCTCCTTCCTTTACCTTCTCATTCTTCTTTTCCTTCTCATTCTCATTCTTCCTTTTCTCCTTCTTCTTCTTCTCCTCTTCCTTCTTCTTCTTTTCTTCTCCTTCTCCTCCTTCTCCTTCTCCTCCTCCTTCTTCTTCTTCTTCTTCTTCTTCTTCTCCATCATCACTATCTCCGTACGTTAATTGGATGCCCCAGGAAATGTTTTGCTGGGCACATTCATAAGATGGGAAAGGATTATAGACACCTTTAGCTCGGATCATAAATGATTAGAGTTAGGCCTGGGCTTTAGGGATCATCTAGCTTCATCTTGTTTCAGACTTATGGAAATGAGGAAAGCAATTTGCTCAAACTCACAGAGAAAGGAGTAGAGGAGGGAGTAGAGCTCAGGTCTTCTCCCTCCTGGTCCAGAGATTTTTCCATGACACTCTTCTCAGAAACGTATTAACTTTGAAAACTTGTGCAGACTGGTTAACAGCTCAGCCTCTGGGTCAGACAGCCTGAGCTAGAACGCTGGCTACTAGCTCTGGGACCTTAGGATTATTACTTAATCTTTCAAAGCAGCAAGTTGCTCATCTGTAGAAAAACAGGGTTGTTATGTGGATTAAGTGAGGTAAATGCATGTAAAGTGAGCATATGCTTCAATAAATGTTAACTATTACTATTGCTATTTCTTCAGAGCCCAGCATAGACTGTGTTTATGGTGATAAACACATAACACAATGAATACTGACTCTTTCTTCTCTTATAATCTCCATGGGCAACCCGTTCCAAGATGAAAATTCTCATTCCCCCTTAGTTAAGAGACCTGTGAGGACCGGAGGGACATTTTGGAGTCCTGTCTGAACCTTCTTCTGAAGGGCTGGCCAAATTTGGAAGGAGCTGATTTGGGTCAATACATGTAAAGGGCTTAGAACAGTGCAGTGCAGTTAGCACTCAGTAAAGGTCAGTTTTGTTATTATTATTATTATTGGGAAGGAGGGAGCTCTTTGTCTCTGCAGAGGGTCAAGCATTAGACTGGCTTACCCTTTGTCAGGGATGTTGGGAGGGACATTCATGGATCAGATGGAGGTCGGCCAAGATGAGGTCTGAATTCTGTGAATTTTCTTTCTAACTTTTGTGTAGTTTAATAGAATCAGTTTGCCTAGCTCTGCCCAGAGTTCTGAAGCAGACCATCACTCTGGTACCACTGCACGTGGACTCTGGAGCAGATAAAAAGATGAAAATACGAAAGAGACCTAGATCATCTATGAACATTGGCTCTCCCACCCCAGAGTGGGGATTTACATTATGGATGCCACGGGGTCACAGAGTGATATGAGCTTCTATCCAAAACATAATTTTGAAGTTCCCTTTTGCCACCTGTTCTTTCCAATTGATTGATTGATTGATTGATTAATTGATTCATTATTGAAGTATAATTTACAGACAATAAAATGCAGATCTTAATGTTCAGTTCAGTGAGTTTTGATAATTGTATATACTTATGTAACCTCCACTCAAAACTAGGTAAGGAACAGTTATATCACCCTAGAAAGTTCCCTCTTGCTCCTTTCCATTCAACCCCCCAGTCTTCCTCTTCTCCTTGCTAGGCAATGGTGCTTTCTATCACCCTAGTTTCATTTTGCCTGTTTCCAGATGCCACACATTTTTGTATCTGCCTCCTTTTGTTAAACATGTTTTTGAGATTCATTCACATTGTTCATGTATCAGTAATTCATTCCTTTTTTTTATTGAATACCACTCCATTGTATGAATATACCATGACTTATCCATTTTCCTGTGATGGACATTTGATTTTTTTTCCAGTTTTTAGCTGTTGTGAATAAGGCCTTTATGATTATTCTTATATATTTTCCTGAGCCCCATTGCATTTATATTTTAATTATAAAATATATACAGAACAGTCCAGAGATTATTACAGATATTCATATATCACCACTTATATTTAATAAATGTTAACATTTTGCCATATTCAGGGTTTTTTTTTGAATAAAGTTTACAGATTTGGTTGCAACCCGCTCTGCATCCCTCCCCACTCCTATTCTTCACCTCTCATCCTTCAGAAGTAACCACTTTTCTGAAGTTTGAATCCATTCTGTGTTTTTATGTGTTTGATAATATGTCTGTGTGGATGGATCTGTTTTCATTAATATGCTAGATACTTGGTGGGCCCTTACCATCTGGAAAGTCATGTTTTACTTCTAAGAAATTTTTCTTGGATTGTTTATCTGAGAATTTCCTCTTTTTTGTTTTCTCTGTTCTCTCTTTCTGGAACTCCTGTTACTCAGATATTAGACCTCCTGGATTGGTCCTCTTATTTTATTTTCTCTTCTACGTTTTTTTTTCTTGTCTTTTTAGTCAACTTTCTGGGAATTTTCTCAACTTTATTTTCCAACTCATTCATTAAGTTTTCCATTGATGTTATTGTATATATTTTAAATTTCTAATTTTTTGTTTTTTTAAATTGTCTGAATGTTCCTTTTACAGTTTCCTGCTCTTGTTTTATGGATGTACTATCTACTCTTACCTCTTAAGAATAATCATTACAGTCTTTTTCATTTGTTTATATTTTGTTTGTTTATTTGCTTTTAGCTTCCTTTTCCTGAATAGAATCTGTTTTCTCCAGGTTGCTTTTTCCTGTTAGTTTTGGTCTCTATTGTACATGTTAGAGGTCTTCCTTAGGAGTCTGGTGATTCTTGGATGCTCTCTAATATTTAAACATGGGCAACTTAAAAACTGATTGAAAGCTCTGAACTTGAGAGTAGGGCTTGCCAGTTATGGGGCTCACTGTAGATTTACCTGGCTGTGCCATTTCCTTGGGTGAACCCCTGATGTCAGAAGTGTTAAGCTTTTTCTCTTGGGCTAGTCAGAATCCCTAGGGAAGCATTGCCCAATCTCCTTCCTGGAGGGTAAATGCTTCCTTCACTTCATCAGCATTTGGTATATGAACATGCACTTAATCCTCTTGTTCTCCATATAATAACCTGCCCTCAGCTTTGTCTGTTGTTTTCTTTTCCAGAGACTCTCTCTTTTATTCTCTTCAAAGTCCTGGCTGCATGAAGCAAGGGGAAAAAAATCTGGGAACCTATTGGCTTTTTAAAGATTTCCATCTGATCTAGATATATTTCACTCCATCTTCACTCATCCTCATTGGTTGAAGTACTTGGTAGAATAACATGGGTAACTTCCCAGCTTTCTCCACTTCTGGATTGGGATTCAGCTTTCTTAGGTTTACTGAGTCAGTTATGTCTCAATTATTTGTTTTCCAGCTTGCAAAATTTCCAAAATTTGTTGTAGTCTCCTTTTCCTTTCTCTTTATCCTTGTGAGTTTATGCCTTTTGTAAAAAGAATCTTTACTGTCATCTTAGTGATGACAAAAGTCTCTCTTGTTGTGATTTTAAGTTACATTTCTCAAAATATTAGTGAGGTCTAGTACCTTTGCATATATTTTTTACCCATTGGGTTTCCATTTCTGTGACCTGTTCATATTCTTTGAACATTTTTCTCTTAGGTTGTTGGTCTCTTTCTTATTGATTTGTTAGAATTCCTTATATAATCTGGAACTCATCCTTTGTTAGTAGCATTCATTGTAAAGATTTTCTTCCCCTCTGTGGTTTGACTTCTTTGTTTGTAGTGTTTTTTCCATTTCAATATAATTAATACATTAAACCTATTTAATGTATTAAATCTTCATTTTAATATAGTCAAATTTATCCTTTATAGTATTGTGCTTTGGGGGTCTTACCTAAGAAATCCTGCCCTACCCCAAGGGCACAAAACTATTCTCCAATATTTTCTTCTAAAAGCTTTAAAATTTTGTCTTTTTACATCAAAGGCTTTAAGTTGCTCTTTACATATAGTGTGAGGTAGGAAGCTAATTTTATTTTATTTTTCCATTTTGATAATCAATTGCTCTGGCACCATTTATTGAATTGTCCATCCTTTTCCCAGTGACCTGTGATGCCATTTCTATAATATAGCAAATTCTCATATCATGGATCTATTTCTGAGCTCTCTATTCCATTCCATTGGAGCTATTTATCTCTCTGTGTGTCAAAATCATACCATTTAAGTTATTATAGCTTTATTAAAAGTTTTTTACATGTGGTAAAGCAAATGCCTCCTCCTTCTTCTTCCAGATTGACTTAACTATTCTTGCCTCTTGTCTCTCATATTTTAAGATTAGCTTTGTAAGTTTCCTATACACAGATACAGCCAAGTTGGTATTTTTATTGGAATTGCATTGAATCTATAGAGTAATTTGGGATCAAAAAATAATATTGGGGGACTTCCCTGGTGGCACAGTGGTTAAGACTCTGTGCTCCCAATACAGGGGGCCTGGCTTCGATCCCTGGTCAGGGAACTAGATCCCACATGCATGCTGCAACTAAGAGTTAGCATG
Source organism: Eschrichtius robustus (assembly GCF_028021215.1). NCBI lineage: Eukaryota > Metazoa > Chordata > Mammalia > Artiodactyla > Eschrichtiidae > Eschrichtius > Eschrichtius robustus. The sequence goes on from NC_090843.1 coordinate 45,461,612, forward strand.
CCACAACTAAGGAGCCTGCAGCAACTAAGGAGCTGGCAAGCCACAGCTAAGGAACCCACAAGCCGCAATGAAGGAGCCCACGTGCTGCAACTGAGGAGCCAGCAAGCCGCAACTAAGGAGCCTGCCTGCTGCAACTAAGACCTGGTGTAACCAAATAAATAAATTAAATAAATAAATAAATATTTTTTTAATAAAGAGAGAGAGAGTGTCTCTTCTAAATAAATAAATAAATAAATAATATTGGGTTTTCCCATCCATGAATATGGTATATTGCTCTATTTATTTAGGCCTTCTGTCAGTCAATAAAGTTTTATTTTTCTCCATATGGATCAACACTTCTTTTATTAGATCCGCTACTAATACCTTTTAGTTTTTGTGGATATGGTGACAGAAACTCCTAAAGATTACATTTTTTGATCAGTTTTTTCAGGTATATAGGAATGCTTTTGATTTTTTTGGTATGCTGATCCTGAATTCAGCAACCTTGCACAATTCTTTTAATAATTCTGATAATTTATCTACAAATTCTCTTGGATTCTCTATGAAGACAATCATATTGTCAACAAATAGCAGCAAATTAATTTTTTTCCCTTCCAATCCTTATACTTTTTGTTTGTTTGTTTTTGCCTTAATGTTTTGTCTGGGATATCCAGTAAAATACTGAATGAAAGTGGTAAAAACTGATAGCTGTTAGTCAAAGGAACATACCACCTGAACTGTGATATGTCACCAGAACTATTGGCTCTAGAGCTATGTTGTACCTACTAGATCTGTACCAGCAAAATGTCTTTGGTGTTTGAGAATAGGTATTTTTATTCTCTTTTAATAGATGAAGAAACAGCAACTCAATGAGGTAAATAACTTGCTTAAGACCACACAGTTAATGAATGGGAGATTCAACCCCAAATCTGATTCCCAGTTGAATGCTATTTCCATGATTTTCCTTCTAGCTATCTATTTGTGCTAATGTGTCACCTTTCTCAGATAATATATTGCATTTAAAAAGAGATATTCCAGAGCAAACAATGCCTTTATTCAATTAAATGACTCTAATAGTGGGAGTTTTAGGCAGATATTCTGTTTTGCCTAAACAGAAGACTTGGCCTACTTACAGTTTTTACAGATTCATAGATTTTTAGAGTTGAATGGTTTCTTGTCTTATCCAATCCCCTCTTTAATGAGTTATGCCTATACTACATCCCTGAGAGATCATCCTCCAGCCTTTACCAACTGCCAGGGTGGGTTCACCTCACTGTCAAACAGCTGAATAATTCTCACATGGATCCACGATCTTCCCACTGGTCCAGAGAGCAGTGTGTTTTCTCCTGTCCATAACACCTGTCCATGTATCTGTTCTCCTTAGGTCTTCCCTTTGAGACTATTCATTTCTAGGATATTTGCTATTGTCTGAATGAGATAGTTTCCAGACTTTTCACTATCCTGATTATTCTCCTCTCAATGCTTTCTAATTGATCCACGTCCCTTTTGAAAAGCGATGCTCAGACTTTAGGGTGGGGTCTGACTGCAAACAAAGTGGGACTCTTATGTTCCATGATCTGGACAGTTATCAGACACACCACTGATGCAGTCTAGAATTTTGTCTTTTTAGCAACTATGGCACATTGTTGACTTAAGTTTAGGGTTAGCTAAGCCCACACATTTTTCATCTGAACTACATTACTGAAAATATGTTATTTGTATGTTAAAAGAGAGAAAAGGGACTTCCCTGGTGGTGCAGTGGTTAAGAATCTGCCTGCCAATGCAGGGGACACAGGTTCGAGCCCTGGTCCGGGAAGATCCCACATGCCACGGAGCAACTAAGCCCATGCGCCACAACTACTGAGCCTGTGTTCTAGAGCCCGTGAGCCACAACTGCTGAACCTGCGTGCCACAGCTACTGAAGACTGCGTGCCTAGAGGTCGTGCTCTGCAACAAGAGAAGCCACTGCAATGACAAGCCCACTCACCTCAACAAAGAATAGCCCCCGCTCGCCGCAACTAGAGAAAGCCTGTGCACAGCAACGAAGACCCAACACAGCCAAAAATAAATAAATAAATAAATAAATTTAAAAAAAAAAAGAGAAGAAAAGAGTCTTGAAGGCAGGAATTTATATATATATATATATATATATATATATATATATATATATATATAATATATTATATATCTCACTAAATTTATATATATGTCACTAAATTTAAACATTTGTGTTCCTACTTCGTAATCAACCATCTATAAACGTGCTAAACCTTGCTCTCCGTATAGTGTGAGGTCTGGACTTGGAAAATGCAAGGAGCAGTTGTCCTGCATTACTAATCATTTAGGCTAGCAGCCATGCTAGGTTTTTTTTTTCCTTCCATCTCCTATACCCTCTCCTGAGCACTTTGGAGCTCTCTAGGTCTAGGTCAGAGCCAAGTCTGTGGGGAGGCACCCAGGACAGAAATCTACTCTGTTATGGAGACAAATAAGGCATCACCTGCAGCTTGGAGTCTGCCAACAGACTACCAGGAAACACCTGGTTGGTCAGGGGTGGGTGAAGTCACTTGGGACTGCTGTCCCAGGACAGGATAAAATTCAAATTTCAGAGCATTGGTACTTTGACATTTTTGATTATAGAGTTACAATTCAATTTCTTACAGGAAACCAGAAATCTCATGATTTTTTTAAAACCTTCTTAAGAAATGATGGAAGAACCACAGGAAGGGAAGGGGAAGCAGGAGTTAGAGTGCTCTGCTCAGCTTTATATCACCTGGTTTAGTGGGGTTACCATCCACCCCTCTATGTGACTATCAAAAGAGAATCTCAGGGTATGTCTTTGAGACTGAAATCCTAGCTATACAAATCTCCCTTGCCCTTCTTCTGCTCACAAATCCATACTTAGAAACTAGTAAACCTTCTCCCACCCCAATACATATCCCTCATCTTCACCAAATATTTGTAATTTTGCCTGGACTGTATTTACAAGGGCAGTGTTGTGTGACTGCAGCATTGACAGTGCAATAATAAAAACTGAAAACATTCAGTGGCACTTACTATATGCCACCCATTCTTCTAAGCACTTTCTATATGTTAACTCATTTTGCCTTAACAACGGTTCTTTGTGGGAGAGACTGTTATTATCCTTGTTTTACAGATGAGGACACTGAGGCACAGAGATGTGCTTGCTCAAGGTCACACAGCTGAAAGTGGCAGGTGGGATCAGACTCCAGGCGGTCAAACCCTAGTGTCTGGGCTCTAAACCACCATGGATGCTGCCCCTCTAAACTGTGAAGGGAGCTGCAGTGGATATCATATGTGTGAGATCTGCAGCCCCAAGCCTGCGTTTCTGCCCCAAAGCTATTCTTTGGCAAACGATTTCCTCTTATTATACACTAAGAAGGTTCTTAGGGTAGAATCTTATTATACACTAAGAAGGTTCTTAGGGTAGAATCTTCCAGTAGGCTTTAGCCCCTTTACAGACAAAGAAACATAGGTTCAGAGTGTTAAATAATGTTCACATAGGGAGTAAGTGGCAGCATTAGGATGTGAACCCCGCTCTGGATGCCTCTATCTACCTATCTATTTATTTTATTTTGGCCATGATGTGCAGCTTGCAGGATCTTAGTTGCCTGATCGGGGATCGAACCCATGCCCCCTGCAATGGAAGTGCAGAGTCCTAACCACCGGACTGTCAGGGAATTCCCTCTGGGTGTGTTTAGTGTCCACACATGTCCCCCAACCCTATACCGCCTCTATCATGGGGCCGTATCTTCAGAAAGAGCCTGCACACTCTCAATACCCTCTTGTGCCTGGGATGGACAATATGTGGGGACCATTCTTCAGGGAAAAGTCATCATCATCATAATTATTACCAAAAAAATCCTGTTAAAGGTCCAGCTGGGTGCTGGATGCTACAATCTGGGATCACTTTTCAGGCCTCAAAGTGAGGGTCCCTGGAAAATGGGAGTGTTTCACCATTGACCTGGTGGAAGTAAGCCGAAGGGTAAATAAAGCCTAAGTAAGTAAATAAGTCCTAAGATAGGTTTCTCCACCTTTGGAGCTGATGGGTTGAATCAATTTACTGCTTCTCATAGACCCACAGACTTAGAAGACAAACTCATGGTTACCATAAGGAAAGGGCGGGGAAGGGATAAATTAGGAGGTTGGGATTAACATACACACACTACTATATATAAGATAGATAAACAACAAGGACCTACTGTATAGTACAGGGAACTATACTCAGTGTTTTGTAAAAATCTATAAGGGACAAGAATCTGAGAAAGAATATATATATATATATATAGATATAAATATATATTGATATGTATAACTGATTCACTTTGCTGTATACCTTTCATTGAATCACAATTCTGTACAACATTGTAAATCAACTATACTTCAATAAAATACATTTTTGAATAAAGTTTTATAATTTTTGCTATTAAAAATTTACTGCTTCTCATACACCATTTCTGCTCTTGCTTTTAGATCAAGCATAAGAATTTGTTTTCAGGGCTTCCCTGGTGGCACAGTGGTTAAGAATCTGCCTGTTAATTCAGGGGACACGGGTTTGATCCCTGGTCTGGGAAGATCCCACACGCTGCGGAGCAACTAAGCCCGTGAGCCACAACTACTGAGCCCGCGAGCCACAACTACTGAAGCCCACATGCCTAGAGCCCATGCTCCGCAAGAAGAGAAGCCACCGCAATGAGAAGCCCACACACCACAACGAAGAGAAGCCCCTGCTCGCCCTAACTAGAGAAAGCCCGCGTAGCAATGAAGACACAACGCAGCCAAAAAGAAATAAATTAAATAAATAAATAAATAAATAAATAATTTAAAAAATCTTAAAAAAAAAGAAGAATTTGTTTTCAGAATATGAGTCAAGGGCATGGTTCCTAGAAAACCGTGGGTGGCGTCTGGGATCACTGAGACATGTACATTCCTGTGCACACGCTTGCGTGTGGGCACACACACACACCTGGCCCAGACAAGCACACACACCACATCACCACATTCGTGATGAGCAGGCCCTGGAAACAAGGGTGTCCTTCGGGGGAGCAGCAAGTTCACGGGCTTGTGGTCTCCATTCCCCGGTGCATTGATGTGACCAGTTACGCCCTGCTGTGGGAGGGTGGAGCCTGCCTTCTCTGAACTGAGTCCCGGCTGGGGCAGTCTTTCCAGAGGTTCGCCCAGGGGCCTGGGGACACAGTTCCTATTCCCTGGTCTCGGACTGGCAGGAGTGCCCACCTCACAGCCCCTAAGCAGGGTTCCGTGTTCCAGGTCGGCACCCAGGCCAGCCGTCCTTCAGCAGCGATGCTTTCGTAGGTCAAAAGGGAAAGCATTGTTGCTGCCCTGTGGCCGGGCAAACAAGCAGCTGGCTTTGAAGTCCCAGGCGGGGATTTGCTCAGGCTGGAGTGGGGAGCCTGAAGGAGAGGGCTGCGAGCCTCCCCCGAGCCTGGCTGTGTTTGTTAACTCCGCCCGGCCACCCAGGCCTGGGGTGTTTGATGTCTCTCGGGAGAAGCAGGAGGAGGGAGGCATTCCCCGGGGGTCCTCCCAGGGACAGCTTTCAACTCCTGCTGAGCCTGTGACGGAAGGAAACACCTAGCCCCCTCCATTCAGGGTGGGCCACGGGGGTGTGGCCCAGGGCGGCTGGCAGAGTGTGCTGTTTTCCTCGGGCGCTGTTTCTTTTCGGGTGGCATCAGGTAAGAATGAACGGCAAGGGGAGACAGGAAGAAAGAGGTGACAAAGGCAGCCCTGGTGCCTTCAGTAGCCACAGGCCTGAGGGTCCCACCTGAGGATCAATCTCCTCCTCCCTTCTCATCCTCCATCAACTGCTTCCCTGGGTCTCCGCATGGTGCCTCACCCTTTCTCCCCCATCCCCAAAGCAGCGCAGGGGGCAGTTTGCCTTCCCCCACGGGCAGCGCTGCTGTGTTCCTGCCTCAGAAGCTCTGCCCCCCAGCCCCTCCTGCAAGCAATAAAATGCACTGGGTGACAACCCTGGTGGGAGGTCGGGGGGAGAAGTCTCTAGAAACCTGGGTAACACAATGCTCCCACTGGGTTGGCTCTCAGGGCTTGCCTTAGGGTTCCCAAAGCATGTTTGTAACCTTTCAGGCCTGGGCCACAGGGAATGAGACAAGGAAGTAACCATTATTATTAACCAGTTCAAGGTCCTATATACGATTAGCCACGAACAGCTCCATTTCTGTCTCCTTCTGTCCCTCCTAAATGTCCCTCTTCTGCTACAAGCAAAGGAACACATTTCTGCTAGAGTCTCACCTCCAACACCGCTCCATCTGGTCCGTCCCTACCCGCCTCCCCCCCCGCCCCACACACATGTTGAGATTGAGAAAGAGCTTGTTTACGATAAGACCTTGAAATCTGGAGTTATAAATCCTTCCAGGACGGCCACCCTATCTCCGTGTTAATGCTTGTGGTGCCGTCCAAAGGAGGCTCACCTGATTGTGACCCATCCCCTCTCACTCCCCGGAGCCCCCTGCTCCTTCTCTGCAAACATGGGACAATGGGCAAATGGGAGTTACCTGTCTCAACAGGTGTTAGCCTGGCCTCACTTTCCTACAGGGTGATGGAGAGGTCACCTCTAGCCCAGCCCTCTCTGGGCATTCTTGTGATTGTAAAAGCCCACCTTCGGATGTGACCTTCCTTCTGGTCCCCCACGACTTTAGCTGCAGGAGGCCGAGCCCACCTCAGTGGATTTAGAAGTCCTCACTTCAGGGACTTCCCTGGTGGTGCCGTGGTTGGGAATCTGCCTGCCACTGCAGGGGACACGGGTTCGAGCCCTGGTCCGGGAAGATCCCACATGCCGCGGAGCAACTAAGCCCGTGCGCCACAACTACTGAGCCTGCTCTCTAGAGCCCGCGAGCCACAACTGCTGAAGCCCGTGCGCCACAGCTACTGAAGCCCACACGCCTAGAGCCCGTGCTCCGCAACAAGAGAAGCCACCGCAATGAGAAGCCCGCGCAACGCAACGAATAGTAGCCCCCGCTCGCCGCAACTAGAGAAAGCCTGCGCGCAGCAACGAAGACCCAACGCAGCCAAAAATAAATAAAAATAAATAAATTTATATAAAAAAAAAGAAGTCCTCTAGCTGCTGAGGCCACTGGCTAGAGAGCAGGCAGCACCCCCATTGCCTGGGGATGCGGTGTGTGTGTGGGCGCAGGCTGATGCCGCTCAGTTTGCTCGCTACTCTGTCGTGCACTGGTCATGGCCCCTATTAGCCTTCCCTGCTAAGCCATGAGCCCCTTGAGGGAAGAGATTTTTTCTTATTCATCGTTGAATCCCTATGCCCAGCAGACTGCACAGAACATAAATATTTGGTAAATGACTTAGCCTAATGCTGTCATACTCATCACCAGCAAATATCTATTGAGGGCGTCTTCTGTGCAGCGACTCCACTAAACAGTAGTGGGTGCAAAGATGAACGAGACACCATTCCCACTCACAGGGGTTTACGCTAGAGTCAGAGAGACCCAGAGAAGCTTCACTTGCCAGGAGGTCAGAGGAAGGAGCTGGGGCTGGAGACCCCAGGGAATGTGGCAACCAAAGTTTCCCAAAAAGTAAACTTATTGTGGATACCCCCAGACCCAGATACCCATTCACTGTGGATCTCTGTATATTCCAGAGTGGAGCTAACCGCTTACCAATTATCTGCACGTCTAGCTTTTCCCTATGTGATTTCCGTGACTTTGTCTCAAAAATGTGAATAAAAAAGTAGTGTCTCTACTTGGGAAGGATTTCTCAACCATTTAGTCCTGGGAACCACGGAAGTGAAACGTGTCCCCACGGGGACTCCAACCAGAGCCACACTTGTTAGCTGTGCCCGTGCTGTTTGGTTTGGGCTCCCCAGGGATTTGAGGCCAGAGCTGCCACCGCCCTCAGGAGGAAGGAAGGAAGGAGATGGAGGCACCCGTCTGGAGTTCAGGCCATCCCAACACAGCTCAGCACATCTGTGCTGGCCACCAGGAATAGAGAAAATAACAGCAGGGTTGTAACTCCTCCTCTTATATCTCCGAGAACCTGGGAGAAGAAGGACAGCAAGTTGATCTCTTGGGGTCCCAGGGGGGCCAGATAATGTGAGGGGCCATTGCTGTACCAATGCCATTGTCTCATCAAGGGGACCTTCACTGCATGGACTGGGGTCTAGCAGCATGTGTGGACAGTAGAGGCACCGTCAGTGGGTGGCATTTTCTGCTTGACTCTTTTAAGCCAGTGCTTCTGAAACTGTTCTACTCAAGTACCATTAGTGGCAGAGAAGAGTGAGTTTCACATTTCTCAAGGAGTCTGGGGTTTTAGATCACTGCAAACAGGACATTTCTTTGAAGACCCATATTTGATCTTAAAAATGCATGTAAAATGTGTATTTTCTACCACGACCTATCAATTTGCTTTGATATAAAAATGCAGTTAAAATTACTTGTCTCTGAATAAAATGGTTGCTCCAGGAAGACGAACTATCTTTCCTGTGGCTTCTTGGACCCCCTGACTCATTGCCCTGTGCCCCGCTTTGAGAAGAAGCATGCCTTTTGGGACATCAGGCCCATACACATGTTCCAACCCAAAGTGGGCCTATAACACACTTGCATGGCCCATGACCTTGATCCCCAAACACTCCTCTAGGTCTGTCCTATGCTGCCCTGTCCACACGTTCCTCCAGTCTGACCCTGTGGGATCATCCCTTCCCCTCTGGGTTCATCCTGGTGCCTCTAGCAGAATTTGGAGATCAGGTGGCCAGTAACCCTCTTCTTCAAATGTCTAGGGCCAATGGCTCTAAATCTTTTTGCAGCCTCTTTCACAGAGAATGAGCAGGGCAGTAAGTATGAGATCCTGAGGTGGGTTGAAAATAACTACTAAAATGGATACTTAATGAATCAATTATCTAAAGGGTCCTCGGCTAGGGATTGTCCTTGCAATGGCCTTGGTAGGCTTTGCTTTCCCTGACACAACTGCTCCAACCTGTACAAGGAAACTAGGAATCAAGGCTGCCTGCTTACGTGATGACGCAGAAGTTAGGTGATCTGAAGTCCATAGTAGGTTTGTTATGGATTCACTCTATCAATGGATTTCAACTTTTAAAAGAAGTGCCACCAATTCACTTATTCACTCATGCATTTGCTTATTCATTCAACAAGTCTTTATAGAGAATCTACTGTGCACCAGGCACTACACGAGGTACTGGAGGTACAGTGGTGAACAAGAGTAACATGGTCTGGGCCGCCTTAGAACTTGCCAGGGGGAGAGAAAATTAAAGAAATGGTCTCCAGGAAGCAAACAGAACGAGCTCAGATGGGGCAAGCCCAGGGCCTTCCGCCATTGACCCCTCCTGCCTTGGATGTCATGCCCAATAGCACAAGGACACAGTGAGTAGGTCCGGAACTAAGTCGGGGTCATGGCGAATTGCCTGCAACTCCTCATAGGAAGGTTAAAAACACATAGAATGAAATTCCCCTCCGAGTCCCCCGACCTGCCCAACTGCCCCAGAGACAATGCACCAAAACCTAAGTGTGCAAACATGCCTGAGAGTGAGGAAATTCATGGTTTCATATAATCCTCACATTCGAGCAGCAACGTGAATTGGCACCAGGCTCTCCCCCAGGTCACAGATGCAGAACCCGAGGCCTTGGAGAGGGGAAGCAGCCTGTGGAAGGTCCCCTGGCCGGGCCAGGACCGCGATGGGGTTTACGGGGGGGCGGCGGGGTCCGGGGGCGTAGGGCCCAGGCGTGGCTCTTGATTCTACTGAACAGTGCTGGGCTGGAGCCTCTAGTAACTTGCCAGACAGACCCCCATGGTTCTGGAGACTCTGGCCACAGCCCTTTATCTTTCCTCTCCATGACCTGTGCAGATCTGATAGCTGTCGTTCTGAAAGATCTGGACTCTAGAACTCAGCTAAGAGCTGGAGGGACAATGGAAACGTGGGCTTTGGAATGTATCTAAACCACCCACAGCCCTGTCCCCTCCTCCCCAAAGACTGACCAATGACCCCTAAACCCCTGGATTGTTCCTAAGAAGCCTGGCGTGGCTTTGGCAACTGCCTGGATTATCACCATTTCCATCCTTCAGGGCTGGAGTATCTTCATCTTAGCCTGTACTGCCATGTAAAAGAAAACGCAACCGAATCTGGAGTAAGTTAGGTTGTAGAGCTAATCATGTGTAGAGTCACCTTCTTATGACATTAAGACCTCCAGGAGAGCCACTGAAAAGTCTTGTGAGGTCTGCTAATTCCCCTGCGAGTGAGGAATGTGTTTATTCTTCCAAGGGGCAAAGATTCCCCCACTCAAAGTGACGCTGTCACATTGTGTAACCAGGAACACGGGTTGTTGCTGATGTAAACATCGGCCGCGGGCAGACCTGCCGGGAGCCTGGGCTCCTTTTCCCAGAGGTGTTTCTTATGAATGGTTGTGTCCAGTGAAGCAATTTCCTGCCTTGTAAATTTCTGCCCAGCAAACCACATCTCCTATCTATCTGCTGCCTGGCTCTGGGTCATAAAACAATTCCCCAGAGACCAATCAGAGCCTGATCAGGAGTCCTTGAGTAACAGGAAAATTACCCTCCACCTGCAGACGTAATGACACTCTGCAAGCTAGTGGCTTTGCAGTTTCTGCACGTAAACATCACATGCCTTACGCCATGCCTTACCTCTGCTCATCTGAAATGGGGGGCCCACCTATTTGATTCTCAGGCCCTGGTTCACTCCTCAGAGGCACTGGCTGGGTAGTGACCCATTACCTTGACCTGAGGACCCTGCAGCCTGGAGAACATATTTCACTGTGTCAGATCACGATTTGCAGAGCCAGGGCAAGAGAAGTTCAGGCAGGGGGTCTCAGGCACGCAGAAGACAGAAGATTTGGGCTGAAACTACACTGGAACTGATTTGGACATTCACTTTGCATTTTGTGGGTCCTCAGCCTGGAATGTCTTCTCCCCACCCCCTCCCCCATCTGCCTGGTGAACTGACATTCATTCCTTTTTTTTTTTTTTAATTTATTTTATTTATTTATTTTTTGGCTGCGTTGGGTCTTCGTTGCTGCGTGCGGGCTTTCTCTAGTTGTGTCGAGCGGGAGCTACTCTTCATTGCGGTGTGCGGGCTTCTCCTTGCGGTGGCTTCTCTTGTTGTGGAGCACGGGCTCTAGGCATGCGGGCTTCAGTAGTTGTGGCATGCTGGCTCAGTAGTTGTGGCTCGCGGGCTCTAGAGTGCAGGCTCAGTAGTTGTGGCGCACTGGCTTAGTTGCTCTGTGGCACGTGGGATCTTCCCAGACCAGGGCTCAAACCCGTGTCCCCTGCATCGGCAGGTGGATTCTGAACCACTGCGCCACCAGGGAAGTCCCCTGACATTCATTCTTTGTGATGCAGTTCAAGTGTCCTCTGAGGAAACTTCTCTTGATTTCCACCCAGACAGAATTTCCTCCACTGGCCTACCACTCTACCTTCTAACACCAACGCAGCACATTCATTGCAATAACTTGCAAAATTTTCTGTCTCCCCCGCCAGGCTGGGAACTCCTTCAACGCATCTTGGAATCCCCAGCACCCACCCCTGTGCCTGGCTCAAGTCAGTGTGCAAAAGAGGTTTGTTGAATAAATGAGTGAATGGGCATCTATTATGTGTCTCTCTACCACACCTAGATGCTTTGCATATGGAAAATGCACAATGGATATAGTCAAAGGGATGAAGCTCTAGGTTAGGCCAGTAAAGACAGACATAACCCAGGGCTCCTGTCCTGGAGAAGTCTGCAATCTGGTTATGTTTCTATGGGTGATAGGAATAATTGCAGACGGGGTATAAAGATCAGATTCACAGATAGACAGAAGCGGTTTGTTTTCGTTGTTGGTTTTCCTTTCTGAGTGCCAGCTCAGAAGCCAGAATGGGTTCCAAGCTGGTCTAACTAACCCTAGTACTGCACTAGCCATAAGGCAATACCTAGGACCTCCATTTTCATCTCTTTCCTTTCTCCTTGTCCCCATTTATAGAAGATATAACAGTGACTTGCTCCTTCCTTTGAAGCTTGCGAGGCCCCAGACAGAGATGCTGAGGGTGGTGGTAGCAGGTGCACACTGGGGTCATTTTCCAGATGTAAAACTAATAAACTCCATGACACACATACACACATGCATTCACTCAAAAAATATTTACTGAGTGCCTAATATGTACCAGGTACTAGATGTTGGGGACAAAACAGTGAATAAAACTCCCAGGTCCCTGCTCTCATAGAACTTACACTCCAGTTGGGGGCAGGCACTCAGTGATGGCGGGGATGGGGGCCATCATGTTCTCTCTCACATAGTCCGAAAAAACTGGATGCAAATAACTAATATTTAGTGCACACTTTCTCATGTACCTGGTGAAGGACTTGATCCACCTTGTATCTCATTTAATCCCTACAACAGCCCCATTTTCAGAGAAAGAAACAGGCCCAGAGAGGTTAAGTAGCCTTCCCAAGATCACACAGCTAGTAAGTGGTAGAGCCAGGATTTGAACTTCGATTTGCCTGACTCCCCGCCAGCCTGAGCTCCTCACCATGACTCTGTATGGCAGCAGTAAATATTTACCAGGTGAACAAAGGGGTGGATGAATGGTTAACCGTCACTACAGTGGCAGCCTGTTGTTTTGCTTCCATGATACAAACGTGAGCACCACGTTTAAGTTTTCCATTTACTTATTGATTCAAGCTTTTCCAAAGTGTGGCTCCCATAGAAAGTAGATTTCATAAAGATGAAGAAACAAGCATCTTCCTCATTATCATCTGTGTTTCCTGGGCAAGACAACCTATTTTACAAAAATAATCATGAATTATCATTGAAAAAGTTATGCCAAAGCAATTATCACCTTCAGTTCTCTTTTCTGGGTTTGTGGTAAAGTCTGTATTAGGCTGCATAACGACCCCCAAAGATAGCAGGTCTGAATCCTTAGAAGCTGTCAACCATTACGTTAAAAGGAAAGAGACTTTGCAGATGTGATGAAGGAATAATATCCTGGATAATCTGGGTGGGCCCTAAATGCAATGACATGGATCCTTATGAGGAGGAAGAAGAGGGAGATTTGACACAGGAGAGAAGGCAATGACACCAGGGAGGCAGGGATTGGAGTGATGTGGCCACAAGCTAGGGAACCTGGAAGCCACCAGGAGCTGGAGGATGCAAGGAACAGATTCTCCCCTATAGCCTGCGGAGGGAGTGTGGCCCTGCTGACCCCTGGCTTGGGCTCAGTGATACTGACTTTGGACTTCTGGCCCCCAGAACTGTGAGAGTATATATTTCTGGTGTTTTAAGCCACTGAGCTTGTGGAAATTTGTTATAGCAGCCATGGGAAACTAATACAGTCTTCTACAGAAGGAGGCAGCAGGGAGAACAAGTCTTTGACCACGAGTGTAGGTGATTCAGAAATACACTCTCTTTTAAAATTAAAAATAGAATTACCATATGATCCAGCAATCCCACTCCGGAGCATATATCCAGACAAAACTCTAATCCAAAAAGATACATGCACCCCTATGTTCCTAGCAGCACTATTCACAGTAGCCAAGACATGGAAACAACCTAAATGTCCATTGACAGACAAATGGATAAAGAAGATGTGGTACATGTATACAATGGAATACTACTCAGCCATAAAAAGAATGAAATAATGCCATTTGCAGCAACATGGATGCAACTAGAGATTATCATACTAAGTGAAGTAAGTCAGAAAGAGAAAGACAAATACCATATGGTACACTTATATGTGGAATCTAAAATATGACACAAATGAACCTACCTACGAAACAGAAACAGACTCACGGGCATAGAGAATAGACTTCTGGTTGTCAAGGGGGAGGGGGCTGGGGGACGGACGGAGTAGGAGATTGGGGTTAGCAGATGTAAGCTTTTATATATAGAACGGATAAACAACAAGGCCCGACTGCATAGCACAGAGAACTATACTCAGTATCCGATGATAAACCGTAATGGAAAAGAATACAAAAAAAGAATGTATATATAAGTATAACTGAATCACTTCGCTGTACAGTACAAATTAACACAACATTGTAAGTCAACTATACTTCAACTAAAAAAAAAAAAAGAAATGCATTCTCTTTTTAGTCAGGATGCCCCCAAGAAATCCCACCTTGGAAAGCAAGGGGATTCCCCTACAAAAATGAATCCCCCTCCTTCCCAGCTCCCATCCCCTCTCTTGGCTTTGTGTTTCTTTCCATTACCTGTCAATCAGTACCTGGCATACTGTATATTTGTTTATTTCATTATTGTTGGCTCCCTCCCAGTTGAATGTAAGCTCCATGGGAAGAGTAACATTTTTTAAACTGCTTTTCTTTCCATACCTGGAAGTGTATGTAGCACATAGTAAGCACTCAATAAACATTTGTTGGATGAATGATCAAACGTCAGGTTACTGCCACCTGGACAGTCCTGACATCATATCAGGGACATGATAACAGCAGACATCACAGCATGACATACTACCCAGATGCTTCCTAAAGTACCACTTTACAAGATGCCTGAGATAGAGTCTTTGCCCAGGTAATATTGTTTTTCCATTTTCTATAACATCAATTTCTATTTCCTGATTTGTCCAGGCCTCAGACCTTGGAATCCTCTTTGATGCCGCATCTAAACTATCAGAAAACCCTGGTGCCTTCAAATCCTCTGCCTTTAAAACCACATCCACGATCAGACAGCCTCTCCTCACCTCCACCACCACCCCCTGGTCTCAGGCTCTGATGATGCAACGGCTTCCTGATGGTCTCTTTGCCGTCACTTTTGGCGCCTCCCTACAACTCAGCAGTCAGAGGGATTCTGTTAAAGTGTAAGCCAGATCTTGCCCCTGCTCTGCTCACAACTTTCTGATGGCCCCTAGCTCCCTCAGAATAAAAGTCCTTCCAGTAGCTTATAGCAGTCCTTACAATGGTGACAAGGTCCTTGTCATCTGTCATCACCTCCCAGCACTCTGCTCACACCCTGACTCCCACACCCCCCGCTCACTCAGCTCTATAGCTACTCTAGCCTCCCAGCTGAATTTTTCATAGATTTAAAAAAATCATCTGACATGCACATACACACATTCACACATTTACTACCCATCTCCTTAACCAGAATGTAAAGGTCATGAGGGCAAGGATTTTCATCTATTTGATTCAGTGATGTACCTTCAGTGTCTAGAACAATGGTGCCTGGCACACAGTAGGTGTCAGTAAGTATTTCTTGAATAAATAAATGGGAAATATTATTTTGGACTAGATGATATTTCCAAAAGCAAAGGGATATACAGAAGGCTAAGGCCTTCTGGCTCAGGAAATCAGGCATGCTTTCCTTATAGTGCGATTTTTTTTTTTTTTTTTTTTTTTGTCTTTTGAAAACTAGCTTTGGACTTTCCTGGCAGTCCAGTGGTTACGACTCCACGCTTCCACTGCAGGGGGCACGGGTTCAATCCCTGGTCGGGGAATTAAGATCTTGCATGCCGTGCAGCGAAGCCAAAAAAAAGAAAAAGAAAAAAAAAACTAGCTTTATCTTTTTATCTCTTTCATAATTAATTGGGAATCATTTAACATAATTGGTTTATTAAGGATGTCTGGACAATTGGCCACAGAAAGGAAACCTGCCTTTGGGGGCTATAACAGTATGTATCTGGTGAGAAAATTAAATGTGTGGAAATGGAGAAGAAATTTCAGGTGATCTGTTGGAATAAACATATTTATACATATGCAGACTGCATGAAACCCGCTCTGAGGATTCCTGCTTTTGATGTTGTCCCCCCTCATGTTTGTTCTGCTCATTCTTCCTTAGAAAGTATTTCCTCTATATACATGCAGATACCATTTTATATACACCAGGAAAAATATGGTCATCCAGGTGTGTGTGAAGCCCTGCATGCCCCAAAGATTCATTTATAAAATGCTGTCAGGTTATAAATCTTGGCTGACAATCTAGTATTTGCCCAGCTGGAATGACCTCTGTACGAAAGAGAGACAGAGACAGAGAGACAGGGAGACAGAGACAGAGAAAGAAAGGGAGGGAGGGAGACAGGGAGGGGCTTTATAGGCATTTGGTTTAGCTGATTGCAGCTTCTCGTGAATATTCAGTCTGTTTGATACAACTGGGATGTGTTTAAAGTATTAAAAAACATGGATTTGTTATATGCCACTGTGTGGTCCATTACTGGCAATCTCCTATTTTCCAGAACAGATTTCAATGGCATTTATTTGAATTACTTCCTCATTCAAAGGGGACGGACGCATCAGCCCTGATCGTGCTTGGGAAGAAGTTCACTCCTGCCTCTTCCTGACCCACCCCCTTCCTCACTCCCTCTATTCCTCCTCCATGACTGCCCCCTCCCCAACCTTTAGGGACGTGAAGCCACCTTTAGTCCCAGCCTCCTGGCTCTCTGTGGCCCTCCCACTCATCACATTTTACCTTCTTCTTTCCCTAAGGACACAGACTCCCCAGTCAAGCCTTTCCTCTCTCCTCAGACCTCTCCTCCCTGACTCATCCTTGGATCACTGCTTGATTGGTCATATACCATAGATGTGAGCAAAATCATTTCACCAGTGATTGGCAGTCTTCTTTACCAAGCATCACACTGGTGATGAGGGTGTCTGGAAAGATCAACCAAGTCCAGAAGGCTGCATGGGAAGGCACTCTGGGATGAGAAGATGCTAACACACACGTCTCACAACGTACCAGGCCCACGTCTAAGCATTTAACATATATGAACTCAATTACTCCTCAACAACTGTATACAGTAGGTACTACTATTATCACCCAATGTTATGTAGGACGACAATGAGCACGGGGTTT
This sequence comes from Eschrichtius robustus, assembly GCF_028021215.1. Taxonomy (NCBI): domain Eukaryota; kingdom Metazoa; phylum Chordata; class Mammalia; order Artiodactyla; family Eschrichtiidae; genus Eschrichtius; species Eschrichtius robustus. The sequence continues at coordinate 45,478,396 of NC_090843.1, forward strand.
AGTGGTGAAGTTGGAGATTCTAATCAAGGCATTCTGGCTCCAAAAAGAACATCAAAGATCTGCCCCCAACCCAAAAGCTCAGTTCCCTGGCTGTCTACACTGTGTTCTTATCCACCTGAATCCAACAGTTAACACTCAAGTTATTTCTGCCTTTGCGGGGAGATAATCCACTGTTTGGCATGGGCAAGTCAATCCATTTTAAGGCAGATTTTTATTACCCATTTCATTTCTTATCCACGGATGTGAAAATGAAATCTGCCTTCCCCAGATTCACCCTAGAAGACGGAGGCAGGTCATGGTAAAAACAGAACCATCTGTCTGTTAGCCTGGGCTCAGGGTGTAAAGAGAGACCCCAGAAATGTTGGTCCATAACCTGCTGGAGGAAGGTATGGGGAGGTTTTAGTTGCGAATGAATCTTCAGAATGGGTAATGCCCACCTGAATGCACACACAGTGGGCCTCCTTGCCCCTCTTAGAGCCAGTGGGAAGGGAGATTTGATTTAGAAGGGAGGTGTTCTCAGCTGTCAGGGTCACCTTCTACAAGTCTTGGATCACGTAGGGTTTGGTAAAAAAACTCCCTAGAGATTTCCCCCTACCTGCCCACCCCCCAACTCCCAGATGGCCTCTTGGATGGTTAAGACCTTCTGGATTCTCAGGGTTATTGCAATAACACAAGATCTAAAATCTATCAAATGCAGATACTAGCTGTCCCAGAAACAACGTGAGTCCAAACATAGGGCTTCAGTTGAGGCTTGAGCTCGAGACCTATATTCCCTTCCTCTTCCTGGAACTCACAGGAGCCAACCAATAGGACATCGCAACCAGAGACAGCAAATCTTGGCCTCTCTTGATACATGCTGCTCGGCCTTGGCCCCAGTCCTTTTCAACCCAACCATGAATTTTCTCTTGACCACTTTAGCCCGAATTACATTGTCTGGGGGAGCCAGGAGCCAAAGGAGGTCAGCGTTTCCAAACCTATCCATCCCTGCCCTGGGCACTCAGTACATTTGCTCAGCTCACTAAGAATTACATCTTCCACTACACTGGGATTTTGAGAAACCTATTGCTTGGGGCCTCGTTGGCATGATGCCCTTGCTTACACCCGGCTTGGGAACTGCTCTGTCTAGAAGCCAGAAACCACGTGCTGGTAGGTCTACGCTGCACGTAAGAGGAGACGGCAAAGAGGACAGGTCCATCCTCCTTCTTCCTGGAGTCAACACTGGATCATCTGTGGCAAAGTCCCTGCTGGCAGAGTGTTCAGGCCTCTGGCTTTTCACCTTTTGGCTTTTCACCTTCCTGCCTGGGAAGCGATCCCCACAAGAGCCATTCTCCTGACTAAGGGAAGAGAGCTGGAGTTAATGCTTACAAGGAGGTTGAAAATGTTACCCACGGGGATTCCACTTTTCCTACTTTTTCTCTGTTCCTGTGACCAACAGTCACCAAGAGTTGGCTCCATGTCTACTCCCGTGAGTCTCAGAAAGACAAAGGTATTGGAGTCTGACTGGGGGAACAGACTTTCCTTACCTTAGCGGTAAAGCCGGCCTGAAGACACTGGGGCGTGCAGCAGCGAGCCTGGTGGAGTAAGTGGAAAATTCCAAGGAGACCAGGGGCCGGGGGTTCTTGGAGGAACCGTGGCAGGGGGAAGAGTCAGAGACAGACAGAAATATGAGACTCTGGGCAGTGACAAAATAAATTGTTTTAATGGGAGGTTTTCGGAAAGGGCGACTTTTCCTTGTGCTATCCAACAGCCAGTGTCCCTGTCTTGGGGTTTCCTGGGGAGGTACTGGCTGATCCCCCACCCCCCACCGGAAGCGAGGACATTACTCTGACACTACGTTCAGCCCTTCCAGGGATCCAGAGGCGTGTCTTAACATCAGGAGATTGGGGTGAGCTAGCCGACAGTCCAAAATACACAGTCCCTGTGTGTGCCCGGGCCCGAGGAAGGGGGCAGGGGCTTCACTTCCACATTAGATATTTCTCCGTGGGGGAAGACAGAGGGGGCAAATCGCTTTGAAAATTCAACTCTGACCTTTACGAAGAAAACTGAGAGACACTTTAGTATTATATACAGGGCAGAGGGGAGAGGAAGTAGAGGGGAAATTGCACTTAATTACAGTAGTTTATAGTTTACACCCATTGGACAAATTTACTTCTTTAAAAGAAATCTCCAGATCAGCCGGGATGGGGGGTGGGGGGGAGGGAGGTGGCTGATATTTACAGTGTGTTTGGCTCAGTTCAATAGCACGTGTCCTCCTCGCCCCATTTCAGTAACAGATTCAAGTTTTCACATCAGTTTGTTCGATGAAGGAGCATAATGTAGACGCTCCGGCTTTCTCTCTTCCTCTTCCTCGGTTTCTCATCTCCCGCCTTTAGGACAGACCAGACGGGAGAGCTTGACGTCTTGGGAGAGGCATCGTGACAATACTGCATAGAAGGGAAGCTGGGCTCCGGGCCGCGCCTCTCAGAGCCGATTGTCCGAGGCGCTGGCAGGACGTCAGGTGAGCAGCGACCTCTCGCAGGTGCTGCTTGTCAGGTCACTGCGCTTTTCCGAGACAGCTGCCTGGAGGGTGATGGTGTGGAAAATAGGGTCCTTGTTGCTGTGCACAAAGTAAGTGACGTGTGGGCATCACCAGGCTTGGAGAGGACACTGCAGAGAGAGAGGAGAGACAGCTCAGCTGTGTACATCTGCCGGGACCTGGGCCATTAGTCTGGCTTCTCTGGGGGAGCTGAGACCCAACTCAGTCAGCACAGAGCTGAGGCTGGAGGCCTGGGGACCCAGTGCCTGCTGAGTCCCGCAGGGCTGGTCCTGAAACACGCTCCCTTTAGGAAGACCTAGGTGCCGGCTTCCCTGGCCACTTCAGAAGAGAGAAGTGAATTGCCGCCGACCTTGAAATAGTCATAACTCGCCGACCTTTATCCTGAAGTTGGGCTCCTCTTCCTGTGAGTTTATAAATAAACTGCTCAGTTTGGTGGCAATGGCAGCTGGATGGGGAGCTCTTGCTTCTGGCGGAAATAAGGGTCTCTTCCTAAGTCCTCTAAGAGCAGGGGTTCCCCTAGACCCCTTCCCAAACTGTAATGGACCTATGAGTAGCAGAGATCCTGTTAAAATGTACTGATAAATTCTGATTCAGTGGACCTGGGGTAGGCCTAAGAACCTGCATTTCTAATCAGCTCCCAGCTTGGGCGGATGCTGCTGATATATTTTGAGCCACAAGGCCATAAAGCACATGAGAGAATTACCACGTACTCACAAACGATCCATCAGGGAAGAAGCATGGGGAATTGCAAAGCGCTTTCTACAACATTTGTTACTGTCAGGACGAGAGCTCAGAGGATCAGGATACAAGGGCTGAAGGCCTCTGATGCCAGGCTTCCCGGCGGGTCGGGGCAGGAGACCTACGCAGCATGGAGGAGCCTTTGAGAGCAGCCAGACCCCCATCCGAGGCGGCCTCTGCTCCCAGAGCCCTGGGCCTTGCTCATCTCAACTGTCTTGGAACACCATTGCTCGCCCTTGCCTTCCAGGGAGTCCCTTTTCTCCTCTCTCTGTCTCCTCCTTCTCTTTCCCCTCTGTTGTCATCTCAGGGGAAGGTTCTGCCCTTTGGCTTAGTGGCTTATTTTCTCAAGACCTCAACCAACACACACACACACACACACACACACACGCGTGCACGCACACACACACACACACACACACACCTACCACTACTATTAAAGGCCTATTATCCCACTGTTATCTCATTAATCAGTGCTCCCAGCCATAGCCTTGTATGAGGCTGCCATTATGCCCATTTTACAGGTGAGGAAAACAAGGTCAAAGAGAGCCCGTGAATTGTCCAAGGTTTCAGAACTAGGAGAGTGTGGGGATTCAAACCAGTTCTGGGAGACCTCCCAGCCCGCGTCCTTGCTATTACGCTGAGGTTAGAAGCCTTCTACTAGCTTTCTTCTTGGTCAAGCGCCTTCCTCTGAGCCTCGGTTTCTCCACCTATAAGATGAAGGTCGTTGAGGGATCAGATGGGCTGCTCTGCGTGCAGTACTCCGCACGGTGCTTGGTGTAACTGTCCTTGTTAACACTGGGCTGCCTGGGGTGCCCCCGCCGGGGCTGCTCCCCCTCCAGTGCCCCTCAGAGCAGGACTGAGCTGTGCGTCCGTGTGAGGAGACAGGTTTCTGGCCCTTCTTCATTCTTGAGGCCCTGGTCAGGGTCCCCTGATACCCTTTGCCTCCTCTTCCTTCTCCCACCCACCCCCACTCTCGAGTTTCTTTACTCCCCACTATCAGCCTTTTTCCAATTTTCAGATTTCAGGTGGAGGAGAGAGAAAATGGCTTGTGACCTTGCAGGTTTCAATAGAAAAGCAAACACCAAGAGCAGATAAGGAGACGCCAGCAAGATTCTATGACCTGTCATTAGGGATGGGCTTCCCAGCTATCAAATGTTTGCTCACATAATAAAATGGTGGCAGAGCCCTAAATGTTGTCAAAGGAACTAGGGTTATTTGCCCCCTTCAGAGTCTAAACACAAACATCTGATAAGGGGTGCCCTGTGCTCCCTCAGAACGGAGGTCCGGCTCACCCAGCCCCGCGGGGGCCTTGCCCGAGGACCTCTGAGGGACTACAGAGCCCCCGTCTGGAGGCTGTAGTGGCTGGGGGATTGTTAAGGACGTCCTCGCCCTAAGAAGATTTGATCCGTAATGGGGAAGAGCTGACATTTATTGAGGTCCTACTGTGTGCCGGGCTGCACCGCTAAGTAAGGGCTTGACACGCATCATGGCATTGAATGCTCACGTCAAGCCTTTGAGGCAGGTGATCATCATTCATTCATTTCACACGGTTTGGAGGTCCTTCCATACGCTTAGCCCTTTTTTAGGCACCGGGTGTGTGTGCAGTTGCGAACAAGACCCTGTCCCCATCCCCGCTGAGATTACATTCTAGTGAGGGTTTCGAACAATGAATGAGTAAAACAAAACGCATAACATAAAAGTGTAGGAGGAGATGAACATTCTAGAAAAATAAGCATGGTAAGAGGTTTCAGTGACTGGAGGGAAGAGGCAATAAATTAGGGAGGGGGATCGGAAGGTGATCCCCCCACTCTTTGAGGTGGTGACGTTTGAACTGAATGAAATGAACGCAGGTAAAGATATGCATTAAAGAATATTCCAGGCAGAAGATACCGCAGAAGCAGAAGTCCTGTGGTGGGATTGCTTCAGCTCTGGTTCAGCTGAAGCTGAGTGACAGAGGGAGAAAGGGCCGTGGTCTGACCACATAGGGCCTTGGAGGTCCCTGTTTCAGTGTGGTTACAACGGGAAGCTAGTGGAGAGTTTCGACAGGGGAGTGACATGATGGATTTCCCTTTTCCAGAGATCACTCTGGCTGCTGTGTGGTGAACAAAGCACACCCACGCCTGTGGGGCAAGACTGGAAGTGGGAAGTTAGGGGCTGCTGCAGGAGCGAAAGACTGATGGGGTGGTGAGAAGCGGTCAGACTGAGGATGCCTTTTGAAGGACCCCTAGCAGAACTTATTGATGGACTGGATGTGGGGTGCGGGGTATGAAGTGATCAAGGGTACCCTCAGGGATCCCACTGGAACAACTGGTTTCATGTTTGGAAATGGAGAAGCCCAAGGAGGAAGCAATTTGGGTCAGGAGGAACTGGGGCAAAATGAAGAGGTGCTATTTTAGGCAGGTTCACTTTGAGAGGCTTGTCAGGTATGTTAGGTATGCATCTGTATGTGCCAAAGATGCATCAGGTTTGTGAATGGACCCTCTCAGGGGAGAGGTCTGTGCTGGAGACAGAATGATAGGATCCATCTTTGTGTACGCTTGATCCAAAGCCCTGGTACTGGAGATTGCCCAGGGACAAACATGGAAGAGAAAAGGCCAAAGAAGGAGTCCCAGGGCCCTTTGACAAGTAAATGTCGCAAAGATGAGCTGCCAGCCAAGGAAAGGAGGAGTGGCCAGTGCCATAGGAGGAGAACCAGGAATGGGTAATGCCCTAAAATCCAAGTGAAAAAAGGAGGGAGTGATTGGCTGTGTCAGAGATAGAGCTTGAGAGATAACCACTGGATTTGGTGACAAGGAGGTATTAGTGAGCTGGCCAAGAGGGGTTTCAGGAACGTGGGGACAAAAGTCAGACTGGAATGTTCTCAAGAGAGGTATAGATACAATGGGGGGGGGGGTATATATACAATGGAGTACTCCTCAGCCATCAAAAAGAATGAAATTTCACCATTTGCAGCAACACGGATGGATTTGGAGGGTATTATGCTTAGTGAAAGAAGTCAGACAGTGAAAGACAAATACTGTATGATATCACTTATATGTGGAATCTAAAAAATACAACAAATGAGTGAATATAATAAAAAAAGTAACAGGTTCACAGATTATAGAGAACAGAACAGTGGTTACCAGTGGGGAGAGGGAAGGTGGGTGGAAAAAGAAAGGAGATTAAGAGGTACAAACTACTATGAATAAAATAAATAAGCCACAAGGATCTGTTGTACAGCACAGATATTGGAATACAGCCATTATTTTATAATAACTATAAATGGAGTATAACCTTTAAAAATTGTGAATCGCTATGTTGAAACATGTAGAATATTGTAAGCCAACTATACCTCAATTAAAAAAAAAGAAAAAAAAGAGAATTGGGGGTGAGGAAGTGGAGACAGTGAGTACAGATTATTATTAAGTTAGATTAATTATAGCTCTATTAATTATAAGTAAAGATTATACTTCCAGTTTTGTAGATGAGGGAACTGAGGCTTACAGAGATTTTAAGTGATGTGCCCAGGGTCTCAGAACAGAAAATTCTGTGCTCTTACCCACTACGTAAGATTACTGCCTTTTCTGCAAATATTCTCGCTGTTCTGATTTTGTAATAATCAGGGCAGGCTAAATATTCGCTATATTAAGACCATGCATGTGTCCCCAGACCTAGTTCTTTTCCTAGGTCTGGTTTTATAAATGCTGGTGATAAACCAAGTCTGATTTATGTGATGAATCTTATGTGGGAAATGTCTGTGACTCTAGGTATCCGATCAACCTTGAGAAATGGTAGCACAGCTAGTGTAATAACTTTTGAGGATAACCATTGCTAATCTGATGATTACCCGTTGCCATTAAATGAATTGTAAAAACAAAAAACAAACAAACAAAAAAAGATTTCTGCCTTTTATCTTGAGTGGGACACCAGGGGGAAATAAATGCCCTTTGCCATTTAAGATCCTCCTTCCTAAGCTCGAGAGACACTCAAGGTTACCATCAGGGAAAGCCAAGATTGACCCAGCTGCCACGGACTGGGTGTTTCCAGCCAAGCGCCAAGCTGAGTGCTTTACAAGTTTTATTGCGTTCTGTCCTTTCAATGATCCCACGAAGGAGGAATCGTTATCTTCATATTAAAGATGAGGAAACTGAAGTTCAGAGAGGCTAGACTTTTCCCTTTGGTCACACAGGTAGACAGTGGTAGAATCTTGAGCCCGGGTCTGCCTCGTGCCCACATCGGCACTTCATCAGCCCACGCTGCCAGTGGGGAAGGTTCGGGAGGGTGGGGGGCAGCTGCAGGGGATTTATGACGATGAGGCTGCCCACCTCCTTCTCGTCAGCACCCCTGATGGGTGACCGCTCCGGGGGTCCTCTCCTGACCTCTCTCTATGTAAACTAGGAAGCGGAGCGGTGGGTAGAGAAGTTGTGGAAACAGGACTCGGCTCACAGCCTACCCACACTTGTTCTAGCCAAGGTCGGTGCTTGCTGTGGTCTGGTTTCCAGGCTGGCGGGCTGTTGTTTGGCAGGAGGCTCAGGCAGAGACCCACTTAGGTGGTAACTCGCCAGCACCCAAGGGTTGAGAAGGGGGGGATGGGGCATAAGCTCTGGAAAGGACGGAGGGCAGTAGCTGCCAAGGATTCCCAGCAAGAAAGTTCCAGCGTGAGGTTCCCGAAACATGATCCACGAGGCCCTGGGGCATGTCTGTCTTGACAATGGAAAACACTGGGATCAGACAGATTCAAGGTCAAATTCTGGCTTTAGCCTTATACTGGCATAACCTTGGGTCATTTTTATGAGTACTTTAAAAATGGATCTTAGGACTTCCCTAGCGGTCCAGTGGTTAAGACTCCATGCTCCCAACACAGGGGGCACGGGTTCGATCCCTGGTCGGGGAAGATCCCCGCATGCCGTGTGGCATGGCACAGCCAAAAAAAAAAAAAAAATTAAATGTTAAAAAAATGGATCTTAGAAGGTGAGTGTTGTTTAATGGATGTGGAGTGAGAAGAACCAAAGTCTGGAACTCCAACTCCAGATTTACCGTCATGTGAATTTGGGCAGATTCTTCCCCATCTTTGAAATTCAGGTTTTTGCTCTATAAGTCAGACATACAAATTTCTACCTCGCAGGATGGGTGGGAGGATTAGCCAGGAAATTAAGATGGACAAGCATCTGGAGTGCTGTGTGGCAAATGGGAGGCAGTCAAAAAATGCTAGATCTGAATTCATTCATTCATTCATTCATTCATTCATATTTACTGAACATCTACTAAAGCCCAGGCATTTGGCTACACACAAAGGGCTTGGGTGCTTTGAGAGGCCCTGAACTATTTGCTTTTTTCCTGGGAGGTGGGTGAGAGGGCAGCCTTGTGCCAGCAGGAGAATGGGAAGCAGGGATCTGGAGCCTGGGCCCAAGAGGCAGGACGTGCTTGAGAGATGGTCCTAACCCTGAGAAATGTTATTGTCAGAACCTCCTTTGATCACATGCAGACCAAGCAGTGAGTTAAATATTGAAGGAGCTAATGGAAGGTGTCTCCTAAAGGATCACAGACAGAAAGGGGTAGGAACAGGGAGGAAGCTATCACTTTGTGCACGTGACTCTGTACTATGCATGGTCTTCAGGAACTTTGAATATTCCGTAAGAGGGAGGTGGGATTTTCCCCTTTAGAGATGAAGAAACTTAGTCTCACAGCCATGAATTAACTGCCCAAGGTCGTGTAGCAGGGGTGAAGGAGCTGGGATTGGCTCAGGCCTGTTGGCTTTTCCTAGCATTCTACGATGCCTCTAAAGCAGCACTGCCCGGGATGGGTCTCTATTCACTGCCCACATCAGCACAGGAAAGATTCTGAGATGCCCTGCCCTGTGGGATTTCTGTTTAGCCCAGCTGTTTCCCCAACAAATTTGACCATGGAATCTTCTTCTCATGCCAGATCTTCTCCTCATGCCATGGGCCCCTGATTCCTAGCAATAGCCTTGAAACTCTTTTTGGAAAATACTACTTTAAAACAACAAAAAAGCAGAATTGCCACCAATTCTCTTCCAGAACCCACTTCTGACCCTTTGCCTTTGGAACAGAGTTTGTACAACTTTTCTTCACCTTGGGTTCCTTCTGCTGCCAGGAGACAGCATTTTTACCCTCTTTTTACTTCATTCTGTCCTTCCCATTTCCTCTTCTCCTGTAGTTTGTAGGAAGAAAGTTTCCTGACTGGAATACAGTATGTGGGCTTAATTTTTACTCTTGTTCCTGACCGTTAAAGACCACAAGAGCAGCGATTACCACGGGTGTTTTAAAGATGGGTATTGGAAGACAAGTATTGTTTAAGTGGAAACAGTCCAGGATTTAGAATCAAAGACCAAAGTCTGGAAGTTTGGCTCCAGAATATCATCTATGTGACTTTGGGCAGGTGACCCTGCATCTCTGAGCCTCAGTTCATTTCTTTGTACTTCTTAGGAGGTTTTGGTAAAAAAGAAAATGGTGAGATAATGTTCATGAGAAGTATCAATGTAAACTGTAAAGTGCTGTATGAAGTTTTATCCTTACTAAATGTTATCATCACCCTGGAAGTGAGTCCATCATAGACTCCTGAAATGTGCGGGGACTTGGAAACAACTTCACAGTAGTTCTAGAGGGCCGTCCGTGCGGCTTCAAGGTCGGCTGGCCACTCTGTCCGGTGGAGGGGAGAAGCCGGCTGGGGGCCGGTGCAGCGTCTCAGAGAGCATCTCGAAGCATTTTGATTAAAGAGACCATTTCCTGAATTCAGAGGACTTGTTTCAACAAGCAAGCATCAAAGTCAACTTGGGAAAGACAGGAATCATTAATCACAGCCCCATCTAGGGCTGACCAAGCGGCAGATGGATTGATAAACCTTTCAAAGGGGAAGGTATTCCCAAGCAGGGCTGCTGCGCCTGGCTGCCCCCCTGATTGAGATTTGTGAGCACAGATAAATGTTTTCCCTGCTCACTACAAAGAGTGGGAAATCACATGGGAGTCGAAGGGCAGGGCAATGGGGGCTGTCCTTTCATCTTCCAATGGGTGAGAGAAGGGTAGCAAAGCAGGTCCCACACACCTCTCCCTCCCCAACACCCCCAATTCCAGAGCCTGGATGCCTAGGTTGTATGTGTTTCAGCATCCAAGATGTGCCAGGCACTTAATCTACATGACATCATCAAATCCTCAGAACAAGCAAATGATATGACTTGTTTTAGAGATGAAGAAAGTGAAGGCTCATAGAGGTCAAGGTCACCAAGCAAGTGGCAAAGCCAGGAATTGAACCCACCTGTTTGACGCTGCAGGACCAGGAGGAGATGGGGGCAAAGGAAGAACAGAGAAAGCTGAGCACGTGAAAGAACTTGCTCAGAAACACATGGCACTGGATGAGGTGCGATTTGAGGGAAAAAAAGACCATCAACAGGACCAAACCCTGCCGAGAGCGTCTGACATGAAGTTCAAGGTTGTCGCCTACTTATCTAGCAATCAATAAAGGCCAAACAGTTCCCACACTGCACAGACCCCAGCTACTAAAAGGTCCTATTGTGTTACTCTGGAATTGTGACCTCTGTTCAGACATCTTGTCCTGTTTTCTAACTCTTGGCATCTCATTCCAGTCCAGCTGTCCAAGCTGCCGCCTCACCATGGGTCATCTTTACTCTCCATCCCCTCTATGTGGAGGTGGGCATTAGTCATCAACTGACATGATGACTAAGCCTCTGGATTCCCCACTTTCAATGCACCAGGAAGTTGATTCTAGGTTTCTCTGTAAAACACCAAGTAAATGCAGGTCCCTGGCAAGGCCAGGCTGTCTACTGGGGAGTCCCCGTGGGTTGGCAGAATTGCATCATTCTCTAGAGCTTACAGCGTTGGGGGTCCAGCATGGGTCCTGGGCTGGGTGAATCAGCCCGGGGACTCACTGTTCACTCTCTCTATTGGTGGGAAATCCTCAGGGATCCCTCTTGCAAAGCATGGAACTCCGCAGGGGGTCTGACTTTCTGAGCCCTCCTTGGAAATACCTTTTCCGTGGCTCACTGATCAATCCATTGGAGATACTCAGTCTCAGTGCCTATAGGCTCTGTGTAATCCAGTCTCTAGCAACTGATCAAACTTCAGTACTCTAGCGCTCTTGTTAGGGATGCTGGGGGGAGCAATAAGTCCCTCCCCTTCAGGCTGTGGCCCATCTTCTTTGCCCTGTGACCTCAGGGATTCCTTTAGCAAGTGCCAGGGGAGCCTCGGAAGGATCACGCTTGTGGCTGAGTCCACACTTGCCACACTCTCTGCACACGAGTAGCCGTAGTCATCCCTCCCCTCCCCACCCCCCCCCCCCCCGCCCCCACATCTTCTTGCCGGCATTACCTGTTTACTGGAAGACATGTTGGTGAGCGTACTGATGCTGCTGGTATCTGTGACCACCATTGCAGATGGAAACCGGGAGGTGTGGGAATACTGGGGGGGTTCCTGCTTGTGTGCATACACTAGAGAGACAGAGTGAAGACAAAATGAAGGCGTAGATCACACAGGCGTGAGCACAGCTACAGACCCCCGCCACCTCCATCCCACACCACTGCTCCTGCTTCCCCAGGCAGATAAAAGGAAGGTGGTGGTGGTGGTTATGTCTGGCAAGGCAGTGCGATGTGATAAAAAGAACAGCCATGCATTTAAATCCTGGCTCCTTAATCAACTCAGTTAGCCTCAGTTTCCTCACCTCTAAAATGGGAATGATATAGGATTAGAAGAGAAATGGGAATGATATAGGATTAGCCATGCGTTTAAATCCTGGCTCCTTAATCAACTCAGTTAGCCTCAGTTTCCTCACCTCTAAAATGGGAATGATGTAGGATTAGAAGAGTTTGTGTTTAAAGCACTTCATACCAAATAGATCAATAGCTTTGCACAGTGCCTGGTATGCAGTGGTGGATGGCACTGCTGGGGTGGGAGCACTTCTTTCCCCCTGACTTTCAACAGAGTATTAGACTCCTGGGCATCAACAAGTGATCCTTAGGCATATGTGGTGCATCTGAGAACTTAAGGCAAAAAAAAGTTCTAAGTAGCTGGCAAAATGAAGGAGCTGGCCTGTTTGCTTACTGTTTCTGCCATGACTCAAGTACCAGGTCTCGTGCTAGCAACTGTAGATTAATTAATAATTGTAAATGGACACGGATGTCATTACTTGTATAATTCTGGGCTGTTCCAGTTTGCACTAAAATGCCTTATGACATCACACAAATATGAAGGCTGATGGACAAAAGGAGACTAGATTCCAATAAAACCTCCAGGACCATGTGGCTCACTTTTTGTTTTTCTAGTATGTGTCCACCAAGTCTGGAACCTTTGACTCATGCTAGTTCATCCATAAGAGTCATGTAAATTCCAGGTCACATGACCAACCCAGAAAGCATGTGGATGTTTGGCCTTGAGGGAGGGACCAGCTTGTTCCACCAAGGAGTCCTCCAGTTGGGAACGGGGGTGAAGGTCACAGCCCGCCGCCTCAGCCTGCCCTTCCCTTCCCTTGGAAGGAGGCTGGTTATTTCCTGGTCTGGGGCCCCATGAGCTATCTCTTCAGAGCCAGCCAGGCCAGCTGGGCCATGGCAGTCCACAGGTCACTGGTGACCACTCTCTGACTGTCACACCCGGGCCTCGCCACTGAGGAATCCTGCCCAGGGTGAGGGGCGGGGGCAAGTGGGGAGCATATTGGCCCTGGGCGGAAGGGCAGTGGTACACCTGTGGTCACAGACTCTGCTACAGGCTGTGGCAGATTTTTTTAAAGCCACGAAAATGTGATTGGAATGTGAGATGGTACTTAGAAACCAGCTCCGCAGGCCTGGGGATAGAGCCCCGAGCATAGAAGAAGGCTGAACTTGGCTGGTCTCCCTCAGACCCACAGCTCTGCCTGAGGCAGCCGGAGGAGAAACTGAAATCCTCTTTCCCGACCCTGCCTCCTTCTATTAAGGAGTCCCTTAATAAATAATCATTTGCATTTTTACAACTCTTAATGCTTACCAAACACAGTTCGTACCTATTTTTGTTTCATTTCCATAATCACTCTACATGCACACTACTTCCATTTTACGAGGGTGAAACTGAAGCTGAGAGTAGCTAGGGAACTTAACAATGGCTACCTAGCTGGTAAGGCTCAGAGCCAGGATTTAATCAGACAGCTAGGTCTGTCTGACCCTAAGGCTATCACCCTATTCCAGAGACGTCCCTGGTGTCCCTGTGGGAACTGTGCTTGAAGCAGGGAAGCCATCCTTTCCATGATTTCTCCCCAAACTCGGAGGCCAGGGACTATAGCCTGATGTGGCCAGAGGACTGGGGGTCTGGGGCTCAGGAGGGGTAGGGGGAGAGACACGGGGGATGGGGGTGGGTGGGAACTAAATGGTTGAAAGGTAGACTTGAGGTAGGTGTAGAAATTGGAGGCGGGAAGCAGCCTCTGTGTGGGGGGCAAAAACTCTAATATTCCTTGTACAGGATGATGTGTAGGCGGTATTTTCTGCCCATGTTCATGGTTCTTGATTGGAGATGTTTGGGGTGTGGAAACTGGAGGGTGTGGGGACTCTGGAAGATTTTTCAGTTTCACAGAAGGCAAATAGGAGGCAAATTATATGCCAAGTCTGATCATTTGGTAACAGCTGCCTGGAATTTTGAACTGAAAAGGCTAAGTTGAGGCTCATTGGGAAAAGGGGCTGTGCTTGATTGGGGGGTCTCTTCCACGGGGGCCAGGGTGGGAAAGGGGGCATGAGTTCGTTCCACATCTACGCTACCCTTACTCTCTATCTCCAGCTCCCCTTTCCATATAGGCCTTAATTGTCTTCATCAAATCTTCCCCCAGGAATCCTGGGGGTAGGGAAGAGGACCAGAAAAGGCACAGCACTGCCTAAGAGTTATGCTTGAGATATTGGCTTTGTTGATCACAGGTAGGGAAAAGTGACCAAACCAATAAGCTTCCAAGAAACTTCAGACCCGGAGAGGGAAGAGCTTGGCTGCTGAGGTCCCTTTGGGTTCCCTCCCCGACTTGCCCGTGTCCTTACTGTGTGAGTTCTGCAGCTGCGTCACAGCGGCCATGAAGGGCTGCTGGGCCATGTGGCTGCCCGGGCTCTGCTGCATGAGGGGCTGCTGGTGAGAGCTGTGCAGCTGCTGGGAGAACTGGACGGGCTGCAGGGCTGCCAGGCTGCCGGCCACACTGTTGATGACGGGGACGCTCTGAGCTTGGGAGGAGTTGAGGCCTGTGGGAACGAGAGGGAAGATTAGAGATGGCTTCAGGGGGGAGGACAGGTGAACAGATGTGAATGGTCATCAACGGAGCCCCTGCTATTTGCCAGGCACTGGGCTGAGCCTGTTACGTAAGAGACTGCACAGAAAGCAATTTTATAGACCCATCTTACAGACCAAAAAACTGAGGCTTAGAGAGATTAAGTTGACTCGCTCAAATTCCACAGCGAGTTGTGGATTCAAATGGGCTTTCAACAGATCTGACGGAGACCTGAGAGTCTCCCAAAGTCGTCCTGTGACCTCCCAAACTTAGCTCCCTTGAGGTTGCAGGGCCCTATGCTTGCCTGCTCCATCCATGCCTGGCTCTGAGGGAGCAGAGTTAAAGGCATCCACACTAAGGTGCAGATTACTGCCCAGATATGTCTGTCCAGCAGGGGGCAGGAGTGTGCAGGGACCCACGTTTGGATAAAAAGCAAAACCCCCTCCGCAGTCCTGGAGGTATGGAGCCTGAAGCCCCTCGTCTAGCGGGCTGTGCAAAAGCCGAAAGAGGTCAGATGCTCTTTCTCTTGACTGGAACAGAGAGGGGATAAAACACTGCAACTCAATCAGTCTATGAAGCGGGTATATCTCATCTGGCAGCACAGGGCTGGTGGCATCAAAAGGACCAGGTATTGGAAGGAGTAAGCAGTAAGTTGAAGGTTGGCAGTTACAGTAGGTGTTGCTTTCTGTTCTGGAAGGATGAGGGCCTCCATGGTTCTGTCCTGTGTCTGTATCCTAAGGTCTCTTTAGAACTGGGGCCGGCACTGCAAAGATCAGGTCCCTGGTACCCACCCTCCATCGGCTCCCTGGGCGGGACTCTGGGGAAGGCACCTGAGGCAGCGTGGGAGTGGGGATGTGAGGAGCAGGGGAAAGACACCCCAACCTCTTTCCTGGAGCTGCCAAGGTTCCTTTGCCCTTGCTTTCTGGGAAGTGGGGGGAAGAATGCGACGAAGAAGGAAACCCAGAGAAAGGTCTCTTTTAGGCAAATGTGGAAAAGTCACCTAGAGAGCCCTTCCTGAGATGGAGAGGGTTCCATAAGCAGGTTCACAGGAGGGGGCAGTCCTCCGTGGAGACAGCACAAAGACCTCAACAATTGCCTGCTCAGAACCCAGCTGATACTGTTATCAGAAACCTAAAAGGTGAGACCGATGAGCAGAAGGGAAGGGGAATAAGCCCCCTCCTGGCTCTCCTGGCTGGGACTGGGGAGGTGGGGTCCTCTGAGCACTCAGAATAGTGCTATCTCAAAAAAAAAAAAAAAAAAAAAAAAAGAATAGTGCTATCTCCAGTTCCCCGGGGGGCTCGGCTTCTCCTCCAGGCAGTGTCTCACCTGATACCATGATCTCCTGTTTCCCTTTCCTACCTTCTACGTAAGGTCTCAGTACCCGAGGAAGCCCCATGGATTTGCTGTTGTCTCCCCGAGCCCATTGCCCCTGCTCTTTTTGGGAAATCTCTGCCCAGAAAAGCAAATTATGCTGTGTAGAGTGGATGACAGTGGAGGGCATACTTCTGCAGCCTGCCTGTGTTTTAGAATCATCCTGGGGAGCACTTTAAGAAATATACATTCCTCGGCCTCACCCATGACTTAATGAGTCAGACACTTTAGAGGTGAGGCCCAGGAATTTTATTTTCAACACAGTCTGTGACCCTGATGTGCCTCAATTCCAGGATGGAGAGCCACTGATGTCATTCGAGCTCCTGCGGAGTGTGACTCTTGGCCTTTCCCATCTGTTTTCTGGGCACTGGTTCCTGCTTAGGAAGCATGTTATCCAGTCCAGTAGGTGAGTAGAGAACAAGGAATTGACACTGCTGGGTAATCTGTTATCACATTCTCCTTGGGCCTCTGCAGTCGCCAGGCAGGGCCCACGTACTCAACAGGACAGGGGTTGGCTATTCCTTGCCCCAAAACTCATCTCTCGGTTTATTGGCCTGTCGTGTGGAGAGCAGTACAAGCTTGGACTCGGTAACTGATTCTTCATCCTGACACTCCATGGGGTAGGACCACTGCATCTCAGCCATGTTTTCTGGTGACCCTCACCATGCTTCAAGTACACACACACACACACAAACACACACACACACACACACACCCTTCTAAGGTCAACGTACTCTGGTGTTGGCTGTGTGCAGTAGGAGATTAAGATTATCGTAAGAAGGTAGAGAAGTATGGGTGAGAAAAATTAGGAGGAACAAAACAGAAAAATATGTAATAGCTCCAGGGAAAATTTTAATTCAGATAGTGCCTAAGAAAATATATAACTGTGTGTGTCAGCCAAAGCTGGACGTGTGAAGAGAGAAGGTAAGTAGGATGGTTTGTGTATCATTTTGGTTGTAAAAATATAGGTGGGATATCTTATCCGTGGGCCTTTTCAAATCTTCTAGAAGCTGGTTTCAGTTATCCTATCTCATTCGCAAACCCTGGTGTTAGTGTGGTTACCATATTCCTGGAGAGGGCCCAGTGAAAAGGCAGCAAATTTTAAATACTTTATTTTGTGAGTTCTCTAAAGGCTTCTCTTTTCCCACTTCCCTTTACAGAACTCAATGGGGAGGGTGTCAATCTCCCAGCCGCTGAGGACAGACAGAGCCACACCGATTCATTCAGTAAACTCCTGTGTCTCCTAGGGGCCTAGCCCTGTTTTGCTCTCAAGGAGAGCACGAGTCCTTCTCTTCAAAAGTGATCTGAGTTGCTACCCTGACTAGAGATGGTTTAGGGAGAGAGGAGGGAGGAGCGAAAAAGGCAGGAACAAATAAAGAGGCGGTCTTTGTGGGTACTGGACACAGTGAGGCCACGAGGACAGTGGGCGATCCCCAGGGCGAAAGAAAGACAAGCAATGTACCGCCCTTAGATCTTTCCCGAGACTTCTCAGGGATGCTTCCCTGGGTCACAAGGAAGACTTGGCCTGAGCTGTTACCATAAGGCTGAAATATGCTGAATACTCATCAACATTATTACTCTGAGAGAGACATCCACTGGCACAGCCGTGTCAGCCTTCCCGTGCCCTGAAATGGCCCATCTGTGATGGATGGGGACAGACTCTCTGTGGGGTGTGAGCTGCTGGGGCTGGAAGGACCTGACCCCTCTCCCTGTCTTCAGGTCTGGGCATAACACAACCTATTTCTCCTTAAATCTGTCAAGGCTCAGAGATGCTGTGACAGTTTCCTGCAGAGTTCCTTCTCAGTATGTTTTCACCGTGGGCCAAGGAGGTCTCGTTCGACCACACAAAATTCCCCTTTAAGGAGGAAGCCCCTCATGTCTTGCTCCATCTTGGCCAACACAAAGAAACATCAACACAACCCAACCTCCTGGAAAATCCACCACATACTTAGGGATAGGAATGAACACCAGACAAAAGTATAAGCTACAATATTATACATACTCATGCTTTATCGATTTACAGGCGTGTCTACATGTGTACACGGTCATTGGATTGCCTCAGCAACCCATTTTACAGATGAGAAGACTGACCCTCATAAAGCTTCAATGATTTGACCTACAATGCACAGCTGGTGAGCTGTGACCAAGATTCAACTCCGTTCCATAACTTTCTCTTATTTTACGCTAAACAATCCAAATCTTGTTGAGGAGAGAGATAAGGAACGAAACAAGTTGAATCAAACCTACGAGTAAAGTGAGAGAGTGGCATGGACATATATACACTACCAAATGTAAAATAGCTAGCTAGTGGGAAGCAATCGCATAGCACAGGGAGATCAGCTCGGTGCTTTGTGACCACCTAGAGGGGTGGGATAGGGAGGGTGGGAGGGAGGGAGATGCAAGAGATATGGGCACATATGTATATGTATAACTGATTCACTTTGTTATAAAGCAGAAACTGACACACCATTGTAAAGCAATTATACTCCAATAAAGATGTTAAAAAAAAAAAACAAAAAACCTACGAGTAGTGGGTGAGTTTTAAGGGGATCTTCTTTAGTTCTGTTTTTGTTTTTTTTTTTTTAAATCAGGTTGACTCATTTCCCACACTGCTTCTCCCTGCCCCCAAGTTTTCTGACCAAGAACAGAGCTTACTTTGTGCAATGGCCATGACTCCAGAGAGGGGGGTCATGATGAGGTTTTGAGGTTGCTGGGGATTGTGGTGGGACAGGCTGTGGATATTCGTCAAGGTGCTGACCGGGGGCAAACCTCCCCCTGACACTGAGATCTGCTGGAGAGAAAAAACAAGAGCAGCATGAGCGGAATCAGGGTTGCAAAGAGCAGTGTCCAAAACGACGTGGCTTAGCAATTCCTTGGCATGGCTAATTCACTGGTTCATTCATTCATTCATTCATTCAGGAACAATTACTTTTTATTTTTATTTTTTTATACTTATTTAACTTTTTAACTTTTTTTATACTTATTTAACTTTATAAAGTCAAACAGGTTAACACAGATTTTCTGGAAATTATATTGGCAATACAAATTTATCAGGAACAATTATTAAGCACCAAGTGAGGGATAGGCACCGTTCTAGGTACAGAGGATGGAGTGGTAAGTAATATCGACCATAATCCCTTCCCTCATGTGCCTCTGTTTGTTGACTACCTTTGAATTACTAGCTTGCCTTAGAGATTCCTCAGCCCATGTGTATTATATGATTGTCTCTGGCTCATGTTGAAAGTATCCTCTGTTCTGCTCTATGCCCTCTATATTATTGGTGCTAAAGACACGCGATTGCTAAAAATAGTAGCTGAAGAAATGCCCTGGGATTCCCTAGCGTAGCAGATTAGGGCCCAGGCAGGAGCACAGGGAAGCTTTCACTGAGTACAGGTTCTAGGAAGCACTGCTCATGCATTAACTCACAAACCTCACTATAGCCACGAGGCAGGTACTTCTGCCATTCCCATTTCACGGATTAAAAAACTGAGGCTCAGAGTAGTTGTGCATATTGCCTGAGATCCGACAACTAGTAAATGGTAACTCTTGTATTCAAACCCAAGTCTGTCTGACTCTAAAATTCAAGTTCTTACTTTTTACAGAGGACTTTTCCCCGACAATTATTACTAAGGTTTGTCTGGGGGAGATCAGCCATTATTGGGCTTCTCTACTTTTCCCAAATCTTTACTATAGATTAAAAAAAAAACACAAAACTTTTTTTTTTTTTGGCAAGGAGCTACTATTGTAATGACAAAGCTACTAAGTGAGGCTTGGCTCCAGGTACCCCTCCTCTGTTTCACCATTATATTTTAATGACAGATTAGTAAGAGAAACCTACTGAGTTTTGTGTATTTTTGTCCAAGGCCACTCTGAATCCTTTTATTTATTCCTAATAGTGTCTTTTCCTTATTGATTTTCTTCATTTTCCCAAGTGTATATATAACGGCATCACAGGCATATAATGCTAATGGGGTCTCTTCCTTGCTAGTGCTAATATGTCTACATGTCATATTGCATTGGTTAGAATTTTCCCAGTAGTATCAACCAGTAACAGAAGTAACAGATGTATTTACTTTGATTCTATATTATCAGAAATGCTTCCAATGTTTCCCCATTAATTATAAGGAGCTTTCAGTTTTACACACACACAAAACACACATACACACAACATACTTTTATTCATGATAAAGTAGTTTACTATTTATAGTTTTAAAATAATTTTTAAAAGTATTACTAAGAAAGGACTGTCCCCCCTCACTCTGAAATAACTCAGACATTCTTGATGGCATCAGGAATGCTGACAGGTGGGTTAGGGTTGGGATACATACATCAGATGTTTGAGTCGCCCTTTCCTTCTTCCTTCCCTTGTGACCCAGAGCTCCTTAGACTATAGGGTCTCACACCAGCACCCGGGGTGGGTGGAAGACACTGTCTCCTGCCTGCCCTTCTGATCAACCCCATAGCTTCCAAGGTGAATTTGAAAAAGAAAGAAAGGAAAAACCAAACAGGTTTGTTTGTGTTTTTAAAATGAGCATCAAGACATGAGTTAAGGGTCACGTGACCAAGAAGGAATTCTGACCACATCAAACAAGAGAGAACCAGCTTGTTTGCTGGACTTGTTTTTCAAAATGTCAGAGTCATTAAAAAAAAAAAAAAATCAGTGACCTGCCTTCAGACTTCCCCTGAGTAATGTAGTCCTTTGGAGAAAGTCAATGGAGTGACAGTAATCTCTGCCATTTCAATGTCTGGTTTTAATGGTGAAAGAGAAACGTGGGTGCTAATGATAAAAACAATTTAAATGTGTACGGCTTTAGCGCTTTCACTGATTGTCCTCAATAGTTAATGACACACATAGGGAAGGCATTATGATTATTGCTCTATGGTACAGATTAAGAAACTGAGCCTCTCTCAATGTCTTGTAATAACCTACAACGGAAGAGAATGTGAAAAATATATATATATATATATATTTATATATGTATAACTGAATCACTTTGCTGTACATCTGAAACTAACACAACATTGTAAATCAACTATATTTCAATAAAAATTTTTAAAAAAAGAAAAAGAAAGTGAGCCTCAGAAGAGTTGAGAGAGTAGCTCTGTGTCACCTGACTAGTAAGCGAGGAAGCCAGAATTCAAACCCAGTGTTGCTGGGCTTTAAATCGCATCCACTTACTATTTTGGGGGGCACCTTGGGCAAGTTCCTTCCCACTCTAAAATGCAACCATCATCTTCTATTTGCCTTCAGGACTGATGGAAGCCAGGGAGCTGCCAAGAATATCGGTCATGATCCTCACAGGATAATCCAGAGAGTTTGAACGGTATCAACGCTGCCTTTTGCAATCCTTTGCTTTGTGCTTTACATACCTACCATCTACGAGGTTGGTACTGTTAACCTTCCTTTGCAGACAAGGAGACGGAAGTTTGGAGAGGTTAAGAAATGTGCCCAAGTGGTACAGTGGCCATGAAGAGCAGGCGATCTGCCTCCAGGCCTGAGATTTTCACTATTAAGCTCTACTGCTTTGATACTGTGAAAGTATCCAGCATGTGCTTTTCTAAAACACAAGGTTCAACACACACAGACTGCAATCCGAAACGTGGCCAGCTCTTTGTGGACGCGTGCCATTTGGGCATGGGGTGGGGCCCAAATAGAGCAAAAGAAAGCTCAAATGGATCACCATTATTTCCAAAACCAATCCCTGGAGGAAGATTTCAAATGCACGTCCTACCACAGGTCAGCACACGGAGACTGTCATTCCCTGGATGGGTCTTATCCCCCAAACAGCAGAGTTACAGGCAATCCTTACACCACCCTGGTGATGCAGGCATTGTTATCCCCCATTTTCCAGATGAGGAAACTGAAGTTAAGCAACGTCCATCCTATGGCTGATAAACAACAGAACCCAAGATGTGGACACACTAGTTCCCTTGCTGTGTTATTTTTAACCATACTCCACTCCTGTCTTTGGTGGACCAAGATCTGTGATGGCTTGTTATATATTAACCGAAAACAGACTCTTGAATTTGGGCATCCAGCGATAGTGACATAACATATGAGCCAGGGTGTTGGAAACTAGAGAAAAGCTGGTCCCTGCAAACAAGCTTCCAGGTGTTTGCTAACGTTGAGGTGTGCTGTCTTGGTCAATCATCAATCCAATAACATACTGCCCATTAGGGCGCTGCCGAGCAGAAGAGGAAGAAAAAAGCGTCTCCTGCGGCTGCCTTTGGAGCGCCCCGGCCTGGGTGAGGCAGTTTGCTTGTTAGGAGGAAGGGCGGGAGGGCTCACAGGGAAACCCCAAGGACCTTCAAGCAATAGGAGAGGAGACCTGTTTCCTCCGCTGCGAAGCCAAGATCTCTCCCACAAGGCCCCCTCCTCCAGGGAAGTCTGGGCAATCCTTTAACTTATTTGGGTCTCACAAGGCAGCCAGAGAAGAAGCTTAAGGGATGAGAAGTGGGCAGGGGGGCTGCAAAAGGGCTGCCCTAGGAGCATCTTTCGTTTCCTTTTGCAGACACCACTACCAGGGAGCGACCAGTTCAAGTCCCCAAACTAGAGTTGGCCGGGCCTGGCGCTCCCCTCGGATATTACACTTTGTTTTTTCCTCCAGGGAGCTGGGGACTCAGTGACCTGTGACTCACCATTCCTGTGTTGCCTACACGGCACACACGCGTCAAGGTCTAAAATGGCATCGGCTCCCTGCCCCCTCCTCCCCCCGCCTCTAGGTCAGACACCTTGAAGGAAGGCATACGGCTCCACCTTGAGCTTGGAAGCCAGGAACCCTCGGCTCCTCCCTCCCCTGAAACACAGAGCATGACCCAAAGAATCAAGTTTTCCACGTCCTACCCTTCCTAGTGTCGTCATGCTCGTGTTCTCTCGGAAGCCGCCCTCCCCTGCTGCACTTGTGCTGCTTGAGGATTAGGACTTCGAAAATTCAACATCAACTAGTCTATTCCTCACCGGGCGGGGCTGCTCAACTGACATCTGGGGCTGGGCTGTAGTTATGGGTACAGACAGCTTCATTTAGGGAGAATAATACTGACATTCACCTAACAATAACCACGTTGTCATTCATTGAATATTTACCGTCCCAAACACCGTGCCTCTCGTGTTATCACATTTGTTCCGCCAACAACCCTAGCGTTATTACTTTTTATAGATGAGAAAGAAAGAGCTAGAACCTGCCCAAGGCTACACAGCTATTAAGTGCCAGAGCTGGGATTTGAACCCGGGTCCTTGTAACTTCAAAGTCGGTGTTTCCCACTCACCCTGTAAGCACCGCCCCACCCCACCTGCCATTTTGTGCTGTGATCTTCACTGCCGTCCAGTGTCCTTCAACACCCCCGTGCCAGAAGCTTCCCCACCTCTCGCCATCCACTCAATCCTGACTTAACTACCCTCCTTGCCAGGACCAGGGGGGTGTGAAGAGGAAGAGGGGGCTTGTTTCAAAGTGAGGTGCTCTCTGGGTTAAAAAACTGGCTTTGGAGGCCCTGGGTTGGGGGGGATGAATGAGCATTTTATCAACTCAAATGTCACTGGCAGCCCCAAAACAAACAGTGTCCCACCCGGTTTGCTCCTTTATGAGGCATTCAATCAATAAAACGAGAGCAGGGCTCTGTCAGATTTATTGGCTGGGTTCAAACCGAACACCTCTTCCACCCGCCAAAGGCTGGGTCACCGGTTCTACCTTTCCGTTCCAACTCTGGACGGCCCCCATTTTCCCCTGCGGGGCTACAATGGTTCATTGTTTGAGGCAGGCCTTGTGAGAAGTTGTGTTTGTTTTGCCTCTTATCTTATCAGCTCCAGAGCTACAATGGCCCAGGTGTACTCACCATTTTACCATCAGGTGAGAGGAGATTGTGGCCCGGGTCCAGGCTGGCTGGAGAGACTTGCTGTAAAACAGACTGGCTAGTCACCAGGGCGCTGTTGCCATGGTGACTGATTGTTGAGGAGGAAGTGACCTCATTGTTTCCCTGCTGGCTGTAGCGCACTCCTGCAAAACAAGGCAGACACAACAGCGAATATTAGTGTCACCTGACCCGAGAACACTTGCTTTCTAGGGTGGATGACAAGGAAGAAAAGTTGCCTTCTTTCCCCTGTCTACCCATGAGAAGTATCAGCTGCCTTTCTCTAGGGTAGAGGTTGCATGACCTCTGCTTGAATTCTAGAATGTAATCTCCATGAGGGCAGGATGTTTTTATCTGTTTTGTTTTGTTCATTGCTGTATTCCCTTGATAGCCACTCAATAAATATCTGTCAAATGAATGAACGAAGGAATGAACAAATGAATGGATTCTGATTCTTGTTGCTTCAGCATAGTTTTTAGGATTTAGGGCCTTCTCTTTCTGGCTGGCGTATTTCTTTTGTTTTTCAAAATGCCTTCTAGAAATGTTTCCCTGGCATCGCTTGGCCGAGTAGGGCTTCAAAGCATGAGTTGATGGATTTTACAGAGAGGCACTGGCCCAGCGACCCTTCTAAGGACCACAACAAAATGCACCAGACTCTGTGCACCACAATTTTGGCCAAGCCCAAGAGGCCAGGGGGACACAGGCAGAGCAGGATCAGGATGGGGCTGAAGCTAGGAGTCTTTGCTTCTGGAACTCACATTCCTTTGGTGGGGTCCCATTTGGCTGACTTCCAGGGCCCAGGGGAAGGCGTGTCTGCTGGGAGGTGGGGCAGGCAGCATGCACAGGCAGGAGATGGATGCCTAGTAAACCACTGCAGTTTGGTCTGCAAGGGAGGGGAGAACCAAGCATGTGTACAACGTCACTGCTCTGACCCTCCCTCTCGCTTGGGAACCAAAGCGCAGGTCTGTGCTCAGGAAAGGGACAGTGCTGGCCAGAGACCAGGCGACTGAAGGGAGCTGAAGGGGGAAGAGAACCTGGGCCCAGTGTGCAAAGTCCTGCTTGATGTACCCATGAAACAGCCAAAGACAAAGCCAGGGGTAGCTGGGGCATCTCACCCTCAGCTCAAAGCTGAGAAAGACAGTGTTCTGGTTTATGCTTTGGATTCGACAAAAAGGTTCGGGGGACCCTGTTCCTACCTGCAAGGGACGGAGACCAAACGCCTTAGGCATGGAATTATTTGGAGAGGAAGGCCAACTCCTCCTTCATTTTCCCTTTTGCCCAGTTCCCCAGGATCAAACATCACTGTATCAAGTATCCGAGTTCTGTTGGTCCGCTTGCCCCCTGCCCTGCCTCCTGCCCCACCTGGAGCCCCATCTGCTCGAGGAGCCTACAAAAGTCCCCCTCTGCACCCCCGGGAGCCAGGCAAGCTGCCCTAACCAGCAGCCTCTTATTCACGAAGACAAAGTTTGCCAAGACGAGATCCAAGCTAGTTTTCCTTGAATTGTGCAAAGGACGTTCCCCAAGGCTGATATGACCTAGAGCTTACGAGGGCTGGGGAGAAAACAAACAAATGCTAGGGCAGGGTTCTAATCTTCAGGAGCAACTTGTTTGACTATGAAGTGGCTTGATGCATGCTCTGTGGGCTTCTTCTATTGGTTGTTTCCCCATCCTTTGATTCAAGGGGCTGCTGGGGGCTGGGTGTTGGCAGAGGGGCAGCCCTGGAATTTGGTAGTTATAGGTCTGGAGCACTATATTTTGGTGGTGGTGGGGAACAGGAACCATGAAGTTAAGAGGAAGAAAGACTTCCACGTCTCCAAACCAACACCGCCTGCCCAGTCCTGTCTGTCTTCCTCTGCACCTACCTGTAGCCCCTAGGTCTCCTCTTTACCACCCTCTACTCCATCCCGTTGGGTTAAATTAAGTCCTTTTTCTCCACTCATATTTGCCACCGGGTTCCCAGCAGGATGCTTATTTAGGAGAAGAGAGATCTGGAACTTGTGAGCTCAGAAGGCAGCTGGGTCCAGTAGAAAAGGGGGGAGACAGATTTCAAATCAATTAAACGAAGGATTTTCTAACAAGGAGGGCTAATGGGAAGATCGTGTGCTCTGGAGCTGGACAAACTCGGGTTCCAATCCTGACTTTGCTCTTAACAGATGCGTGATCTTGGGAAAAATCACTCTCTCTCTCTGTGGCTCAGTTTCCTCTCATAAAGTGAAGAGAATGCTTCCTTAATAGGGCTAGTTTGGATTAGAGATAACATCTATAAAGCTCTCAGCAGAATGCCAAATAAATGGCAACCATGGCTAGGGGTGCTGCAGGAAGGGAGCTGGTGTAGGGATGGAGCCCAAGGTATTTGCCCTAAGGCTCTAGAATTCTGGACAATGAACGGTAGATCCTAAGTACTGAATGGAATTACCTTTCCACGGAGAATCATTTCCAAAGAATCCAACTCTGCTGCAACCACTGATGCTTTGTCCTGGAAGCAACTTGGGAGGGAGGCCTGGCCCCTGGCCCTCTTGTTCTTTCCTTTTGGAGAAACTGGACTTCACCCTGTTTTTCTCCTGCTTCCTCTGACTCCCTGACCAGCTATTTACCTCCCCAAGATGCTCTGCTCCTGAGAGAGCAGTGATAACGCTGGGAGTCAGGTGTGTTTTCACCTCCCAGCTTGTCCCCATCATTGATTCAGTCTCAAGTCAAACAGACGCTCGTTTTCTCCTATTTAATTTGGCTGAAGGAAGAGGGCCAGTCCTCTGGTGATCGAATATGGGTCGTGGGGAGACTTCTCCCCTACCCCAGGCTACATAATTATTTATTTAAAAATAATTAACCAAAGATACCCGCAGGAAACAAAAGCCTTCTTTACAAGGGAGCCTGGCAGGAGGGAGGCAAGAACCATTTGTTAGAATCCCAGCAGCACAGCCCAAGGCTGCTGTGCTTTGTAAACCTTGTTTTCTCCCCCAGCGGAACTTCATTATATGAGAAATATAATGATGGAGCTGCTCTCTTCAAAGACAGATGGGCCTAGACCTCTGCAGCTCCCTTTAAGGACCGCTGGTTAAGAGACAGCGTCTGGCTGGGGATTAGGGGATCCCTGTTTTGAACTCAGCTCTGCCATCAGTGTATTGGGTGAGCTCTAGCTCCCTCAGCTCTCAGCCAGAGGAGTGCCTACTGTGGGGAGGGGGCTGTCATCACTGCAGAGTGTGGTGAGAGCTGGCCACCAGGCTGCTCATCCGCTCCAGGTGCACCTGTAGCTTTTCCCACTGACACTCCTCTCGCCAGGAATTCGGCAATCACTCAGGCTCCTGAGAGGGTGGCTGTAATCAGCCAGCCACCTTAAAAGGGGGTGCGGAGGTGGACGGTGTATCACAAGGTCTCTGCCGGCGAGACCAGAAATCGGTGTTCTCGTTGGAGGAAGGAGAGGCCAGGTCCTTGTGTATTTCACAAACCCAGAAGAGCGCTTGAAAGGAGAGCCAAAGTAGAAAAAGCTCTGGTGCCAGGTGACATGGGTTTAAATCCTGGCTCTACCACATAATAGCTGTGTGACCTTGGGGGAATTACTTAACCTCCCTGAGCTTCAGGTTCTTTATTGTTAACGATTTCCATCCCTTCGGTCACTGGATGAGTTATGGGCGTGAAATTACCCAGGCCACGCTTGGCACACAACAGTTACTCGAGACACATCTGTTCCTCCTATTTGGGGATTGTCTTTGTCTAAAAGACATTTTTAGGAAGGCTGAGTTCACAAAACTTCACTGAGCACCTATCTCTGTGCCAGGCATTGTGGCAGGGCGCCTGTAAGAAGTGGAATGGCATCTTCCCTTCTCCCTTCACCACTGCAGGCTCTGAAAATGAACATACGACGAGGGGTCTGGTTTAATAGTGACTGACTGAAGATGCCAGGCTAATAGCCACAGAGGTCCCATAGGAGAAATGACAAGGCCAGAAGGTGGTCATGTACTTTCCACTCACTTCCTGGCTCAAGTCACTAATTGGCCACATCCCTATCACCAGCCCTAAGAACCACGGCAAGTATGTCCAGCAGCAAAAGGCATCTTAGCTGGAATCTAGAGACATCCCTGAGGCCTTGGAGCGGAGGTATCTACTCTCACCTGTTCCCAGTCCTCAGCATCATGGGTGATGATGTTATTTCTGAACTCCTGACAGCATGTGGGACAGAGACAAATCATTTGGTTTCTATCCAGTATGACTTGGTCAGAAGTGACAAAACATGAAGGAAGCTTATGGTTCCAGAAGCCAGCTTCTCCATACCCTGCCTTCCTGTACCAGCACCCAATCCAGGGCACTCTTCACACTACGGCAGGTTGGGATTTCTTTCTAGTACAAAATTGCACCATGTCACTGCACTGTTTGGAAACCTAATGCTGCTCCTCGCTGCCTTCTGGAAAAGCCCCAACACCTGAAAGGCAGAATTGGGCTGTTGTGACTCCAGTCTGCCTTATTGGTATCATCTGTCACCACATTTCATACAGCCATGTCAGAGCCCTGCCACTCCTCACCCAGACCCTGCCATCTCCTGCCTCTGTGCCTTTGCTTATGCTGTTCCCTGTGCCTGGAGAGCTCTTCCCTTCTTCTCCATGTCCCATCATTTAAAAGGGCTAAATGTCGCCTCTTCTGTGAAGCTCTCCTTGATTCATCCTGGTAGTTATCTGCTCCATCCTTTGCATTTTACATACAGTAGAGACTCTTACAGCAGGAGCTGGTCGCCCTGCACTAAAATGCTCTGATGATATGTTTCTTTCTCTCTCCCTCTTAATGAGATGGCTTTTTACTCATTAGTGCATCCTCAGAGCCTAGCAGAGGGGCTGATGTGTGAATATTCATTGAATGAGGGAATAAGCCCTCAGATGCTTTGAGGATCCTTGTCCCAGAGAACAAGGGAGTATCCCTTCGGGCAGAAGGAGAAAATACAGTCAGTTCTGCGGTAATATTGGTATTAACAGTGTGGATTGGTTCCAACTCTATTGATATAATAGGGAATAACTTGAGTACAACATGAATTTCATATTTGAGGGATTCAGAAATCTGCACCCAGCTGAATGGAGCCACAGAGGAATATACTACAATTGCTTTTTTCTTTTTTTTTTTTTAGTTTTTTAAAAAATTGAAGTATAGTTGATTTACAACATTGTGTTAGTTTCTGCTGTACAGCAAAGTGATTCAGTTATACACATATATACATTCTTCTTTATATTCTTTTCCATTATGGTTTATCCCAGGATATTGAATATAGTTCCCTGTGCTATACAGTAGGAACTTGTTTATCCATTCACATAGGAATACACTAAATGCACACACACACACACACACACACACTCTCACACTCGTCAAACATCTACCAGCTACCATTAGTTCACTGCATGTACTGTAAGCCACATCTATCCCCCATCTCACAATAACTCACCAGCTGCAACCCTTCCGATGCTCAGTTCAATGGGCAAAATTTAGGACTTTCTCAAGCTAAAGTGCCATATTTATTGTTGTACAGTGTTTACGTATTTCTTAAGCATTTAACAGGTGTAAAACTCTGCTAATGTTTTTATTAGATTCTTATCTTTTTCAAAAGGTGTCAATGACAAAGTTTTGGAGTATTGTGCCTTTAACCCCATTTTTTTCCCATAAGCCCTGTGGTTTTTATTGTGTGACCTTGAAAAGCACGGTGGTTTTTATGATGGGTATGTTGGGTTCTATAGGACTGACTGTGCCCCTGTGTTCAAAGATGGAAGCAACTGCCTCCCAGGAGGACCCCAGAGAGGAGCTGCCCAGGGTGTAATTAACCACAGAAACTTTTCAGAAACCTGTGCTTCAGGGGCTTGGACTACCCCATAGAGCCCTGGGTATCTAATCCAGCTCTCTACGAGCTTCAAAAAACAGCTTAGGAGTTTGGGATTAACATATACACACTACTATGGGACTTCCCTGGTGGTCCAGTGGCTAAGACTCCACATTTCCAATGCAGGGGGCCCAGCTTGGATCCCTGGTCAGGGAACTAGATCCCACATGCCACAACTAAGAGTTCGCGTGCCGCAACTAAAGATCCCGCACGAGGCAACGAAGATCCCGTGTGCCGCATCTGAGACCCGGTGCAGCCAAATAAATAAATAAATAAGTAAATATTTTAAAAAAATACACACTACTATATATAAGAGAGATAAACAACAAGGACCTATTGTATAGCACAGGGAACTATACTCAATATTTTGTAATAACCTATAAAGGAAAAGAATCTGAAAAAGAATATATATGTATAACCGAATCACTTTGCTGTACACCTGAAACTAACAAACACAACATTGTAAATTAACTACACTTCAATTTTAAACAGTGGTTTAAAAAAACCAGCTGAGGGAGTTCCCTGGTTGTCCAGTGGTTAGGACTCGGCGCTTTCACTGCCATGGCCCGGGTTCAATCCCTGGTTGGTGAGCTAAGATCCTGCAAGCCATGTGGTGTGGCTAAAAAAAAAAAAAACCAGCTGAGACCCCAATTCCACAACTCCAGAAATCAACTGGGCACCAGTGTCCAGCCACTTTAAATTCATACTCTATCTCTCTGCTTTGACTCGCTGATGATTCTGGGCCAGTCAACTTCTGGGCCTTGGCATTTTTATCTGTAAAATGGGCATACAGATCTCCCTTCCTCGGAAGCCAGAATAATGAATGAATAAAATAAGGTTAGAGAAGCACTGGTTTTTCCTGAGAAAGAAAATGCTGGGCAAACAGAGCAGCAGCGTCAGCCCAGAAAGCATGACCAGAATTGCTCTTTTAGAAAGAAGCAAAGAGGGAGGTGGGGTCTCCTGGGCAGTGGGAGGCTCAGCTTGACCTCACGTGGCCTTTGAGCCTGAAGCCTGGGGATCCCTTTCACTGGGGTCTGTGAGCTGCACCCAGAATCTGGTGGGCTGCCTTTCACTCTTGACATTTCAAAGCCAATCTCCCATCCCTGATAATGCAGGAATGTTCCTCTGGCTGGTGGACCGCTGCCAGCTCGAGTGAGCGTCCCAGCCACCAACAGAGTAAACATTACTCAACCGGCCGGGGCTCTGTCACACACATTCTTCCCCTGTGTTCCTAACCTCACGCAGAGTGCAGCCCAGCACTGTCGGGTCTGGAAACTGGGAATTTAAAATCAGGCAGGAGGGAGAGTGCAGAGGGGAAAGCTCTTCCAAAAAGGAAACAACCGTGTCCATCAATTATAAGTAGACAGAGCTGTCTTTCTTATGAAGCCAAAACAGAGGTTTGGGGGTAGGGGCACCAGGAGGAATTAGGCCAGTCTTGCTGGGTCCAGTACTGCATCCTTATAAACCCACTCCCCCTTTTCCCCCAAACGAGTCACTTTCTTAAGGAGAGAGGCAGAGACACATATGATTCAGTCTAGAGAACTTCTTAAGATACTCATTTAGGGTAAAAGAATGTGAACAATTCCCCCAGCTTGAAACTGGGAACTCCAAAAATGAAAGCTTTCAAATAAGCTGGCACTGCTGCCTCAGTTTCCTCATTGGTCACGCAGGACTATTGCCGGTTCTTATTAATATTTCCTTCTCTCTGAGGATAAAGATGAATGTTTGCCAAGAGTTGAGGAGACTAAAAATCTGAAAGCCTGGGAGGAAAAATCTGAGGCAAGATGAAAGCAGTTTAAACATGGGGCTGGTTTCAATTCCAGATCTCTTTCTACCCGAGGTGGCTTAGTTAGGAGCCCAACTCATAAGAGGAGAAACACAGACAGGCCTGCGGGGACGGTAAACATTCTTGAACTCAAGGAGTAAAAGTTGAGTGATACTTGAGGGAAGCCCACAAACTGGTTTTCTTATAAAAATCAAAGCAAATGTAACCAAGAAAAGACAAAGGCTTCCATCAAAAGCATCTTGGCTGAGAACAGAAATGAATGTGCACCTGAAAAAATGGCACATGTGGGGAGGTAGAAAGGGCTGCCTGTCCTTCCCACTAAGCCCATCTCGGCTACCACGCCTGCTCCTTAGCAGAGAGCTGGTTTCTGCAGGCAAACAAGAGAGGGTTTGCAACGAACACTTCAGCCGGGAGATGCTGCAGCAGGTGAAAGAAACCCAGCCAACCCTCGAGTACTTGAGAGGTCCTCACCTCTGTAAGTGTTTTACACAGTCTGCTTCTCAATGTGTCCCAGATGCCCATTTGACAGAGTGGAACACTGAGGTTCAGAGAGGAAGAAGTCATTTCCACCATCTCTTGCTAAGGGTCTCCCAGCAAAGCAGTAGTATCCCGAAGCTGGCCCCTCTCCCTCTTGCCCGATAGCCCCACATTGACTCCACATATCCTGAGCCTCCCATCGTGACGCACTAATAGTTTGAAATGATTTCATTTGTTTTCTTGGCTGCATCTCTCACTGGAATGTAAGCCCAGTGAGGGCAGGACCTCATCTGTCTTCTCCATGATCGCCTTCCTCAGCACCTTGTACAGACTATGCTCTGCCTCCTCGATAAGAGCATGTGATGAATGAATGAATGACCTGCACTTCAACTCTGACTGAGCAGTGGAGAAGTGACAATGGTATAATTTATTCTCTGATCTCCCGGGTTTTCTGAGGTTGACGGGAGGCATGTATTTTTAAGGAGGAGTAGCAGAGAAGGAGAGAGGAGAAAGAGAGATTAAAATCTAATCAAAATGAAGAGATAGCATGGATGCATTTCAGCAACTTCATGTTGGAAGGTGCGAGGTGGGGGTGCTGAGGAGTAAGTATGATGTCGCAGCTCTTCCTTTCCGCACCGGACACCTTGGACAGTGCTTTATCCAGAGTGTAAAGGGCCAGTGGGATGCCTGCAAGGACCTACCCATTCCCTACTTCCTGAGGCCTAAGAACATACCCATTACCTAGGGTCCTGATGGGCTGACCGTTTCTAAAGTGGGCTGCTGTTGGGAGCCCCAAATTTAGACTTGCCATGTTAGAACCCAGTTTTAGGCCCCTTGGGTTTATTTGGGGGTCAGGAGGATCAACTACTGGGGATTTACTGTGGCAACCTGAGTAACTCAAATGCCTTTCTCCAAAGGAATCTAGGGTAAAACTAAGAAGGGTTAATGATGGACATCTTTAGGCCGAAAGTCTGTGCGGGCAGACACAGCCCTGCCACCGTCTGGCTCCTGGGGTGTCTTTTCTGAGAGGCTGCCTTTGCAGGCAGGGGTAATGCGGCTGCAACAAAGGCCCCTAGGCTTGGCTGACGAGGAGAATGCTGATGCTTCTAGTGGGTCCGGGGAACGGGGAAGGCTATAAAGTCATCAGCAGACTGAGCCACTGGGTGTCCACATAAAAGTGAGGTCCCATAAACAGACATCTGTATTGTGACTGAAGGGCTAATAAAATTGCCTTAGAAGAGGGAGGTTTTCCACTGCGACCTATTCACAAGCAGGACCCTACTGGGAAGTGGTACCCGGGGAGAAGATCCCTGGAGGCCTGGCAAGTGTCAGAGCCGCCTCATTATGGGAGCTTGCCCGGCCAGACCTCAGCCTCTTCATCACCGTCGTGGTGGGCAGCTCCAGCATCATTATCATCATCATCATCACCATCATCATGACAGATAGCCGCCGATCACCTGGCAGGCTCATGGATGCTGGTCCCAGGGAGCAGCGGGTGCTGGGCACTGATACCTTGCAAGCTGGATGATCACTGGCTTCCATTGACCAGGAGCACCAGTAACGTGCTTAGGGATCCACCCCAGAGACCTGCTGGCAGCCTGGAGCTGGGGAGTTTCCTTCCCGTTTCTCCAAACGACTGATTTGCAATAAGTCCAATCCCTTTTCTAGTCCTCAGTTGCTCAACAGAAACTCAGGAAGAGTAATTCTTGCTCTTTGCTTGCCCAAGGGATGCTGGTAAGAGATTATAAAAGGAAGTAATCTAGAGTGAAGTAAGTCAGACAGAGAAGGACAAATATCATATGATATCACTTATGTGGAATCTTAAAAAAGGGTACAAATGAACTTATCTACAAAATAGATAAGAAACAAAACTTATGTAGAAAACAAACTTATGGTCACCAGGGGGTAAGGGAGGGAGAGGAGGGATAAATTGGGAGACCGGGGTTGACATATACACACTACTATATATAGAATAGATAACTAATAAGGACCTACTGTACAGCACAGGGAACTCTACTCAATACTCCGTAATGGCCTATATGGGAAAAGAATCTAAGAAAAGAGTGGATATATGTGTACATATAACTGATTCACTTTGCTGTACACCTGAAACTAACACAACATTGTAAATCAACCATACTCCAATAAAAACTGTTTTTAAAAAAGGAAGTAATCTAGTAGAACTGAACTGAACTAGTAATCTAAACTCAGCTAATACACTAAACGAGGAGAAGCTAAATTAGTAGAACACAAGGGAGAAAGAATAATCACATGTTCCTTGAAAACTTCCTGGTAGCATTTAACATTGAGGGATTTTTTGGTGAACTGTATACTTTAGTTAAGCAGTATTCATGGAGGTGGAGCTGAATGACTTGTTTCTGGAAAGGGGAGAATATGCTTTACATAATAATATGTACATACGTTATGTAGAATGAAACTAATTCCATGCTCAGCTTGAAAGTGAATAACACACTTATAAAGCAGGGGATTTATGCATGAAGTTTTTGAACAGGAAGCCCTCTACAAGAGAGGTTGTCATTCCACAAATATATGAAAGGTCTACCATGTGCCAGGCACGGGGCTTTGGGCTAGAGACTCAGTGGCGAAGAAAGCCAAAAAAAAAAAAAAAAAAAAAAAAAAAAAAGCCATAAGGAGCTGGATTTTTAGAGACTTCAGGGACTACCTTTTTCATGGTGACAATAAGACTTTCTTGGTTTTTTCCTCTGTCTTTGACAGGTAGGAATGCAAACCCTACACTCCACCTGGCAGTGGGATTCTCAAGACGAAGGAGGAGAAGGCTCATTTCTGTTTCCACCCGTAAGACATCTTGAGATAAATGAAGCACCTATTTTGTGCTCACCATGCAAACTGATGTTCTCCAAATGGGAGATGCTGTTCAGAGGTTTTCCATCCTTGCTGAGCAAGGACTCACTGGGCTTCATTGCCGGCCTGATCCAATAGGTGCTGACTGGAGAGAGGCACCCTGTGGCGGGCAGGGCCAGAAGGTCTGGGCAGTCAGGCTGCCACTCAAAGGCCCTGAAAGTGTTAACCTCCAGCAGTTATAGGTGCCTCGTTTATACCCATTTTAAATCTGTTTATTGTGACTGGCCCCACCCAATCTGCTGGTGCTGTAAAGCTCTAATGGTCCCTAATAAAGGTGGAAGGCACACAGTTCCTGAAATGGGGAAGAAGTGAGGGAGTGAGGGAGACCAGGAGGGAGAGAGCCAGATGATGAGTTTAACAATAAAGTATCACAATGGCAAAGCTCCCTCTGCTACTTCAAACAGCAGAGCCCTGGGCCCCAGTGTCCAAATAATAACCTGTCAGAGCTGAAAGGCCAGAGCTGAAAGGTCTCATTTGCCAGACTCCCGGAGAAATTAAGTGATTTGCCCAAGGTCACCCCTGCTCCTCAGTGCCTCAGGGCTCCTGGATCCGAGTCTGGGGCCCTCAGCCCAGCTGCCTCATCGCTTTTATTTCAGCAGGGGACCATCAGGACTGTCGCCAACCCCTTGAGACTCTAGCCTTCTCCCATCTAGCCTATGATGTCCAGCCCTGATTGTATATCCACATCTCTTAGGGAGTTTGTTGAAACTTCCCATGCCTGACCCCTTGTTCCAAATTCTGATCCTAAAAGGTGTGGATGGGGGAGACATGGGTACTTTTAATAAGCTCCCCAGATGCCTTACATGTGGCCTGGGAAGGAGATCTGAGAACCACAGATCTTGTCAATACTTGGGTTTCACTGTTCCTGATGTCTCAGATGAAAAGCGGGGTTCATAAAAAGGGAAACTCTTCCAGGGTGAAACTGCAAACCACAGCCTTGTCAAGAACCCAGGGAGAACCAAAGCTCTTCCTCTCTCTTGACGCCCTGAGGGTTCCTGAGTCAACCTAATAACGCCTTCTGGGTCAGGCACTGTGCGGGGGCACTGGGTGCATTTTATCACCTTTAAGCCCCTCAGTAGTCTGAAGGAGATAGGCATTACGATCCCTATTTTGTGGATGAAGAAACTGAGGCTCAAAGAGGCTAAGTAACTTGTTTGAGGCCACACTGCCAGACAGGGACAGAACCACAATTCAAGCCCAAGCCTGTTTGGGGTGCTACACCTTGCTACCCAGACACACCCATCTGAGTGTGGTCCTGGCAATGCACTGCCTGTGACCAGCTCGCCTGGGGGATGTGGATTTCCCTTGGGAAAGTCATTAAATGCTAAAGATCATCTGCATGCATGGTGTGTCTCCAGCTTGGGAGGGACATGCAGTGTACACGTCCTGAGAAATTTCTTGACGTCCTGAGAGCACTAGAGAGGCTGAGCCTCGCTGGTCAGCCCCTCCGTGGCTGAACTCACACAGGGGTGCTTTGGACGGGGCTGCTGAAGCCAGAACAGAGGGTGCTGGGGAGGTATCTTAAGCAGATGCCTGCTCTCAGGTAGAGGAATGTGGCTTCCAGAAAATCAGCCCTCAGGAGCATCTGAGGTTTCCTGCGTTCACTGCAGGAATCGTGTCTACCCCACCCCTTCTTACTGCTCTTTTGCGTGAAGTTTGGGGGAGCTTCCTTCCTAAGAACAAAGGTCATGAAGCTTCTCAGATTTGGCCTCCACCAGGAAAGTACCACACCCTCTCTAAGTGGCAGGTTCCCAGGGCTAATTACCAACGAGCAGGGGTACTCACACCTCCTTTCATTAAAGGAGAGAAATGCCTTATTAGGTACAGGAAATTCAGGGTCATCTTACGTACCTGACCTTGCTACATGGTCATGACCTGCCATCCCCTCCACCATCCACGGTCCCTCCCAGCTTTCTCTCACTGTTTAGTGTCTTTGCACTGAAAGCCTGTGGCACTGGATATGGCACTTGCAAATGCATTATGGATGTCACAGAGCAGTCCTTCCTGGAAGCATGAGAGCCTGCTTGAGACTCAATTACTACAAGAAGCCAGCCTGAGTCTACTGCAACCATCAGGATGAGTATCTAGTAGAACTACTCAAATCATCTCAAAATTGAGGTTGAAATAAACCTATAAGAGGAACAGAGGTAAAGAGGAAAAAGAAACCCAGACCACTAGGCTCTGCAAGTTATGGTAATAGGTACCATTTATGAGAGCCTGCTACGTCTGGGGTGCTTTGCATATGTTATCTCATTTAATCCTTCCCACATCTGCATGAGCGGGTGTCTCCATTTTATGCACTGAGAAACTGAGGCCCAGAGTCCAGAGTCACACAGCTGATCAGTGGCCAAGTTGAGGTTGGGATTCAGGTCGACCTCCATACCCATGACTTTGTTGCTACGCCCACTTGGATTTATAACAGCATTTCCCCAGAGTATCTTTAGCATATATTCAGTGTCGGTACTGTTGACGGTCAGGCATCTATGGTACAGCCCGGGCACTGGGATTTTTGGAAGTCCCCCAGTTGATTCTAAGAGGTGGCGAGATTTAGGAACTGTTGTCCTAGAGCACGGGTCAGCAAACTGTGGTCTGCAGGCCAAGCAGCCTGTTTTCGTATGACCCACGAGCTCAGAATGGTTTTCACATTTTTAAATAGTTTTTAAAAATAAAAAAAGAATATTTTGTGATATGCAAAAATCGTAGGAAATTCAAATTTCAATCCCCATCAATGAAGTTTACTAGAAGACAGCCATGGCCATTCTTTCACGTATGGTCCATGGCTGCTTTTGTTCTCCAAAGGCAGAGCTGAGCAGCTGTGACTGAGACAGTATGGCCTGAAAAGCCTAAAATAGTCACTATCTAGCTCGTTACAGAAAGTTTGCCATCCCCTATACTAGAGTTCTTATGCACAGCTAGGATGATAAACAGGATTGAATGTATTTGACTTTATTTTGGGGCTATGTTTCATATATATTTACTTTTATACGTTTCATATATATATATTTTTTCCCCTCTCCCCGTTTGTGTTCGATCTTGTGGCTTCCCGGCCAGCAGTTAGCGTCATAGACCCTTGCATAGCTCTCTGCCTCTCTCTCTCTGCACCTTTGGTGCTTAATTCTCTCCCAGTTCTTGTCAGTTTCCATCAAACCTTCAACAAACAGACTCCAAGGACACTTCTCCCATAACTTGCGGGCTGGGGCAACGTGTTTGCAGACAGCTTCCTTCCTCCTTAGATCGGACAGGAGGCATCAAGGAGTCCTTGAATTCTCTAAGGGTCCTTCAGGGGGATTAGGCACGCAGGGAGGGCTGCCTTCAGTGATAGAACTCCGGTATCTCCTTGGCCCCTTTGTGAGGAGGCTGGAGTCCCACCAGCCAGGGCAGCCGGCTTTCTTTGTATGCAGACCAGGGTTGGTCCGCTCTCAGGGGGAGGTTGCCAGCAGAATGCTCTGAAGGCTGGGCCTCTTAAGCTCATTAATATCCTGATTGTCTTCCCCAATCTAGTGGCAGCCGATGGGGTGGTACCCGCAAGATAAAATGACCTTCGAATTCAACAGATAAAATGGCAGTCAGATAAAGTCCCTACAAGGAGAACATTGGAGCCGTGGTCACCGTGGAACTCCAAATCAGTATAAAATGTGTTTTCTAAAACAGCAGATGACTCAAGGCAGGATCTGTTTCTCTTCTGAACTCAAAGAACCTGCTACTTAGGGACAATGGGGCTTATTTACTGTGGGGATCTTTGCTGCGGAGATGAATATTTTTACGACTGCCCTCATAAACCCCCTGCACTCGTCTGCTGCCCAGGGAGTGGGCGGGGCTCCAGAGGTGAGCTGAGGTGCCTGCACTGTCTCAGAAGCCCCATTAAGTTGTTAAGGCATTTAGTGCCCCAGACAGTGCCGACTGCAAGGGCAGTTCAAATCCCCACCCAGATGGGGATGGGGTTGTGAAAGAGGGGGCTTTGATTTCTGCCCTGGGCAGGGCACAGAATCCACCTTGGTCAGGGGCAACAGCTGGTGGCGGGGGCGGGGTGGGGGGGGGGGAGGTTGAGAGGGAGGCGGAAGCAGCAAACTAGCCAGACTGGGAGACCCCACCCTTAACCCACCTCGCAAAGCCCCTTTGTCATTCAGAGGGGAACAGTAAGAATATAGGAGAAGAAGGAACTGTGGGAGGATTGTGTGTGTGTGTGTGTGTGTGTGTGTGTGTGTGTGTGTGTGTGTTGATTTCCATGCCTGAAAGTCCTTAGCATCTGCGTAAAGCAAAGTGATAGTCAGTGTGTAACAGCTCAAAACCTGTCTCTGTCACTTACAAACTATATGAACTTGGGCAAATTACTGACATACGAAATATCTCACCTTCCTTGATTGTAAAATAAGGGTAAGGTTATGGATGGTGTCTACCCTACAAAGCTGTGAGGATT
The DNA here is from genome assembly GCF_028021215.1 of Eschrichtius robustus. NCBI lineage: Eukaryota > Metazoa > Chordata > Mammalia > Artiodactyla > Eschrichtiidae > Eschrichtius > Eschrichtius robustus. Next base: position 45,517,514 of record NC_090843.1, read on the forward strand.
AAATAAGATGACGCATGTACTCAGCCCAGGGCCTGGTACCCAGGAAGCGCTCGATCAGCACTAGGTGTTCTGATTATTCAAATTTCCTCACGACCCCGCCACTGGGCACTTTTGAGATTTCCTTGGGTTCTGCAGATTCCAGTGTCAGGGAAAACCACAGCGACCACATGATATCCTGGCCCAGAGTCTGGTTTGTCTAAGACCCAGGGTTAGATTTCTGCAGGCAAGTTAGGAGGAGCTGTAAGAGGGGTTCGGGGGGAGGCAGGAGGCTGGATTCTCAGGTCCTCAAGCTCTGATCTGACCATGGGGGCAATCACAGCCCCTGGGCTTGGAGAGGGAGGAGTAGAATTTGACGGGAGTGAGGCGTAAGCAGCCACAGAAATAAACGTCTCCTCTTCTTGGGTAAAGAGGCTGTGTGGCTCAGGACATCCAAAGGTTATCCTGGTAGGGCTTGTTCTCGCCTCTGGGCCTCACTTTCTTACTAGGAGAATGAGCCTCTATCTCCTTCTCGAAAGATGACACAAGAGGGAGGACATTAGGTGTCGGGTGAACGAAGGCTGATGAAGACCTCTGCCCCTTCCTCGCTGTCGCAAGGCGGCCAGGTGAGTTTGCTGGAGGCGACCAGGCGAGTTTGCCACAGACTGGAGCAAAGGGGACAGTACGCAAGGCCACCGCAGATCGTGCAGCGGATCCCAGGGCTTGGGCCAAGGCTAGCCCAACTTCCAACCCATGCCAACTTCCTCCTCCTCGGGCTGATCAATACAGATACCAGTCTCCAACCAGTCTGCTTCCTGGCCACAGCCCTGCTCTCTGACCTTTGGGGGGCCTTTCTCTTGATTCCGCTCCAGAAGGGAGGTCGGGGCCATCACTCCGGGCCTGCTCAAAGGCCTCAGAATGGGCTGTCACAGGGCCTATAACCAGGGACAGCTCCTGCTGGCGAGAGCTGGGATGGGGGGGGTGCAGATAAAGGCCTTCCCGGCTGAAGATAAATGGCTGCCCGCAGCCTGCTACAGTAACTCCAGGCCCCCAAGAAGAGCAAACAAAGGGTGCCCCTGTGACACTCACTGGAAACATGAAGCCCCATCAGAGGCAGCCAGGCTGGTTCAAAGCCCCAACTTAATTGTCCATTAAGCATGCATGAGGAAGACAAAGCCATGACAACCCTGGGCTGCATGCTGGCGTGTGATTGTAAAGTCAGGAGGGGCAACGCTGAAAACAGCTGATTCTGCTGACAGTGTGTTTGTAGGGCACCTTGTAACCAATCAGCCTCTGCTGACAGAGGCAAAGGGCTCCTCCTGCCACTCCTATTGTGCTGGACATTCCAGGACCAGGGTCACACTGTGGTCACCGTGGGCAAGTGGGCCACAGCACCGTAAGCGTGGCCGGGAAGGAAGGGGCTCAGGTACAGAAGGGATGCTCTCCTCACCAGGAAGAGGGGTCAAGGGAAAGATTTGTCTCAAAGGTGCCTCCTGTCCTCCTGGCTCAGAGACTGGTGTTTGGAGGGGAAAGTGGGGAGGGGGTGGGGACCTCATCTCCCCAGCTCAGCCTTAGAGGTTGCTAGTGCTGACTCCGGCTGTTGGCTTCTCCTCGGCCACCACAGAGCTCTTTTCTGCAGCCAGGTAGGTTTGGGGCTTACTTAGAGACCATACCTTGGTTGTAAGGACCGTGATGGGAAATATATCGTGAGAAGTTCAGATCAAACCTTCCCTGAGCGCCGGGCTTCAGCCTGCCGTCTGGCTGGCCCTGGGCGCACTTCCTAGGAGCCTGTCACAGCCCATGCGCTGCCTCCAGCAGCAGCCTGCGAGGGGGGCAGGGCCTGATCCCAGCATTTGCACCCCAGCCCCAGAACACACCTCACTGCCTCTTAGGAACAAGGCCCGTGTATGAAATTGAAAAGGAAATAGATTTCTGCTGCCCGTCACTCTTTCCACTGCCGCTTGTTTAGCCTTCTGTGATAATAATAATGATAATAGTAGTTATGGTTTATTGGGAAAGATGGTGTTTACACACTCTCTCGTTTAATTCTCACATGGCCCCTATGAGGTGGGTACTATATCTCCATTTTACAGACAGGAAACTCAGACTCAGAGAAGTTATGTGAACTGGCCACGCTGCAGTTATGGGAATTAGAACCAGGTTAGAACCAGGATTCAAAACTAAGTCCAGAGAATCAGTCCCGGGACTATTTTGATGAACCCTGAATGGAAATTAACAGAGAGGGGGAGGTAGCCACTGAAAATACACAGTGGCCCATAATTATTGCTCCATAAATAGCTAGAAAGACGCACAAACCCCCCAACGATAACCTTGATCCCCAGCCAGTTCTAGGGACTCTACGCCAGCAGGAGGTCTTCCCAACAAGACCATAAGCCCCCAGGGGCAGGGACACGTGCGCGTCTTACTCATCACTGACGTGGTGCCCGGACTCAGCGCGTGTCTGTGCTGCAGGAAAGTACAGGGTGGGAATCGGCAGGCCTGGGTTCTAGCCCTTGTTTGGCTACTGTCGCCCTGTGGAACTCTGCAAAGTCACTACCTCTTTCTGGGCCTCAGTTTCCTTCTTCCAAGTTTCTCCCGGTTCTAATATTCACTGATTTTTAAAAAGGTTGCGACTTCCGGGGACCCTAGAGAATCCACTTCCAGTGGGATACGCCTCCTCAGACGGCTCGGTGGTGTCTCAGGGCCGTGTTTCCCGCCCGACCCCTGCCCTGTCCCTAGTACCTGCTCCAGCCCCTCCAGTCCCGCCTCTCTGGGTCTCCTGTCACCATACAGAATGCCTAAGCCAACAACCGCCTGGTGACCTCACCACAACCCCAGCTTGTCAGAAAGCTGCCGGGCCTTTGTTTGGCTTGCAGGCTCCCTGACTTTGGTGTGGAGATCACAGGTCCCAGCACAATAGCCATTGTCTTCTCAGTAACGCCCCTAACCCCAGCCACGCCCCCCGGGAGCTCCCCGCTCCAGCTCCAAGGATTACTACTGCACAGGGGTACGTTACTTTGCCGTCAGGCCAGTGTTCATCTGGAGGCTTCTCTGCCTCTCAAGAGTAACCCCAACTTTCTTCCCGTGTGGCCGAGCCCTCCCCTTCTGTGGCAGCGGGACCCAGAAAAGCTCCCCTCCCTGGCCCCCCAGGCTTCACGCTGGACAGTAGCAGGCTCCCAGAGACACTTGAAGGGGTCATGCTGGGGGGATGGGGTGCAGTGTGGAACAGATGCTTGGAGACGGCCCAGCTGCTGGCTCTGAGCCTGCGCCCCCAGCACTTAGGTCAGCGCCCAGGTCTCAGGCCTCTCCCATCAGAAGGGCAACCAGCAGGCGAGGGGACGAGCAGTTTCAGAACCGTCCCCCGAGTTAGAAATGGTGCTCGGCTCTCCTTCTGCAAACCCTTCCCCGGAGCAGGCAGCAGACTGTGCCGCAGTCTGTCTACACAGGCACCGAACCGACCTCAGTAAACACATCCACTCCGGGAAGCCGGCTCTCCTGGGAGCACGAAGCCCCAGGGGAAGATGTACTCATCCCATCCCCAGCCTATGCCCGCCGCAGCCCTCAGCCTATGCGGGTGCTTTCCCACCAGGAAGGTGTAGGCTTCCATCCTGCCAAGCCCACCGCCCAGAGCAGAGGCACCTAATCCCGGCCGGGGCCTGGCACACGGCAGCACACATACGTACTCAACCAGTTTTGGCCAACTCATCACCGCCAAGATTTCAAGTGACCCGCCCTGCCCTAACTCTGGCGGAGCACAGACGCCAACAAGCAGAGTGGCCCTTCCCCAGAGGGCCCTGGGCTCCTCCCGCGGCAGCTGGACAGAGCCCCGGGGATGCACCTGGATGGGGTGGAGGAGGCGAGCCCTCTGCCTGCGGCGTGGACCGGGCACACCCGCGAGGCAGCCTGCTCCGTCTCATCCGGTGGTGGCCCTGACCCGCTGAGTCAGCAGCCGCAAGGGCAGAAGAGAGGAGCCTGGAGAAGAACGAGGCGGGCGGAGGGCTCCCTGGAGGCCGAGCAAGGAGTCAGAGCAAAGCCAACTAGAGCCACACGCTCTTCTCACGAGAATATTCCAGCAGCAGGAGGAGGCCAGCCCTAGGACCATCCAAAAGCACTGCCTCCTCTGAGATACCCTGAGCGCCGTGGGGAGAAGCCGGAGGGTTGGGTCGCCGAGGCGTTGGGGCCCGGCTTACCTGGCAGCTTGTTGGGAGGGGAGGTGCTGGGCTGGTGCGGGGGGGAGCCGTGGGAGAGCAGCGGGTTCAGGCCGTGCGTCTGGCCGGAGCTGTAGGCGTCCATGGCCAGCTTCTGTCGGAATGCCTCCTCCTTCCTGCGGTTCGCGAACCAGTTGTAGACGCGGACCTCAGTGACCAGGTTGGAGCCCAGGCCGTGGGCCTTGGAGGGGGAGACACCTCGCTGCAAACATTCCGCCCTGAGAACAGGAGGGAGGGGAGGTGGTGAGCAAGGGCGGCCCGGGGCCGGCCCGCCGGCCTTTGGCCCCAGACGCACAATCACGGGGGGCCTTGGCAAGGAGGGCGAAGAGGCCACGGATAGAGTGGGGGAAAGCCTGTCCTGAGAAAAGGCCAGCCCATGTAGTTATCTGATGAGACGGCGGGAGTGGGGCGGAACACAGGTCTGGAGCAGGCTTGCTGCCCCGGGAGTCAGGGGCGCAGCCTCTGGTGTGGCTCCTGAAAAAGAGAGGAAGCCGAGGGGCAGGCAGCTCAGGGAGAAGGTCCAGGTGGGCCTCCTGACTCCTCCTGATGTGGTTATTCTTCCCACCCTACAAAAGGCAAGCTCCCGGCTCTGTCTAAGCCCTTCCAAGGCACCCTGAAACGACTTCTGGTCTTCTGGGGTTTGGACATCCCACCCAGGTACCAGGGAAGCGAGATTCCTCATTCACACAGCAGAACCCCTTCCAAGGGGCAGGCAGGGTGAGGTATAAACGAGGACACGCAAAAGACGGCTGGTCTCTAGTTTTATCGCTGCTGATGAAACCCCAGTGCCAGGCGTGAGAGAGATTCTTAGACACCAGTGGATACTGGGGGGTGCTTCTCCTCAGCAGGGGGCCAGAGCACAGCGGAGGACGCTGTGACATGTACGGGCGGATCGTTTCGCCGCCCCACTCCCCGGTCTGACCTCCCTGGCTGTATCCTCCCACTGCCAGAGCCAGTCCAGCCCAGAGAGAGGTCTTAACCAGAGCAAAGAGCAGATTTTTTAAAAAGTCAAGGTTGGAGTCAGGGCGGATGGGGCAGGAATGAAGCAAAAAGATATCTTGAGGATTTCTAATAGTTTTCTTTAAAATTCCATGTCGTTAAGAACAAATGAACTCTACAAAAAGAACTCTAATCAGTGTGGGCAGAGTGGAGGGAAGATCTGAGTAATTCTTGCTCTCCTGCTAAGTTTCCTTTGAACCAATGTGTGTACAACATTTGGTCGAGGCCAAAGCCAGTCTGTGGCTAAGGGAGAGCTTTTCCCTGGTCTGTAAGGGAGGTCAAACACATGATTCTCCCTTCATTGGCATCATATTTTAGACCAGCATTCTCCAGCATTCTCTGGGATAATAGTTCATAGGGGTATACCACAGAGAGACCTCCCATGGTTAACAACCAATTCAGCAAAGTGAAGTGGGTTTCTTGACTGCAGGACTTCTCAGAGCCTTTAAAATATTAATGTATGCCGTGACTCCCTAAGAGGAAGTGTGCAGAATGATGCTTCTCAAACTGATTTATTAATGGCTTGAAATGAGGGTCCTGTGGAACACACTTTGGGAAACCCTGATTTGGCCACTTATCTGGATAACTAATGTCTCAATATTCCAGGACTGAGGGGATGGAGGCTCGGGTCCATGTGCTTGCCTGCCTGCTCGGGTGAGCTTCTGGTGGTGTTACCTGTTGCACTCCTCCACTAAGGCCTCCCTCTCTTCCTTGCTGGGGTTCTTTTGCCGGTCGTAGGCCTGGTACAAGATTTGCTGGGACGCGGGCCCCCATTTGAACCGGTTGCGACGCATCTTCTTGTTGGTGGGCTCAGAGCAGGCATCATCGGACTGCCCAGGCCCCTGGCTCTGTTGACTGAACTCTGGAAAGAGAAACAGCAGCTGATCCTGACTGCTTTTGTCTGTCAAATTTCCAGAACTCTGGACTGTCTGGTTGAATTCTGAAAAGAGAAAGGAGTAGATTTGATAGGGTCTGTAGCCTTCACTCAGCAGACACACAGACAGATAGACCAATGGAAAAAAAACACCTTTATTCCTCTCCCCTGAGCTTTGGGATCTGCTGTTACTGTGGATGGGGGTGCAGGGGGTAGGCTCGGCTCAGGCCCCTCACTGCCCACTTCTGTTGGCTCCACCAAAGCCACCCCTTTCCTTTCTTTGGAGGAGCTCAAACGTGGCCGACCATTGTTTGCAGGACAATTTATTATTATTATTATTTCACTGGCTCACTGGTTCTCAGACATGAAGCAACACTCTGAATCCTGAACTCTTGTGTTTTGATGTCAAGGAGATGAACTCCATCAAGTCTCAGGTCTAGGGGAAAAAATGCTCAAAAGTACAATTTGCACTTAGACAAAGTGTTCAGAGGCTGAAAATAGCTCCCCCCACCGCTCGCCTCCTAATTCCTAGGGATCAACATTATAGTGTTACGCTCTTTGAAAAACCCCAAACCCCAAATCTTTTGACTACTGCTTTGAAATAAATATAACTGGACCTTTGTATTGGAAAGAGAAGAAGCTCTTTAGAGCTCAGATCATTTCCGAGGCAATGGTGTGTGTGTGTGTGTGTGTGTGTGTGTGTGTGTGTGTGTGTCCAGGGGTCCATTTAGGAGGGAAACAGCCCAAGAGGGAAAGGTCTTACAGACCTGCCCTCACATTTGAAAGATGGGAAATGCAGGAGATAGCAAACACAGGACCTTCCTGGGAATGGCATTTAATGAGTTGGAGAAAGGTAAATATAGATGGCATGATGCCCCTTGTCAGTCCAATTCCCAGGACCCAGGCACACTGTGACCCTCAATATATTTTGGTTGAATGAATGAATGAAACACGGCAGTTCGCCTGACGGTGATTCCCTAGCCTTTGTGGTTGCAATGAGATTTGATATTTGCTCATGGAAGAGGCAGCCTCGTTGTCCTCCTCCTCACATGTGCGTGAAAAAGGGTTCATCAGGGTGATTAATTCCATTTTACAGATGAACAAGTATAGAGGCCAAGGACCCTGCTGAACAAGGACACGTAACGGATTCATCTCCTAACTCCTGGTCCCTGGGTTCTGGACCTTGATGTTTTTCTTTCTTGGTTCCTGGAGTCATCCCCACAGGTCTCAGAAAATCCTCAAGGTCCAAAGTCAGGCCACTACTTAGTGCTTGAATCCCGTCCACAACACCCTACCACGTGGCCTTCCAGCCCATCCACCTCCAGCAATGGGGAACTTACTACCATCTAAGGATCCATTTCCATTTTGGTCCATCACAAGGAGCCATGGGCGCCTAACAAGCCTGGACTCCAGATGCAGGTGGTGTTGGCCTTTGTTTAACCAGTTGCTGACCGACCAGGTTAACGAGCTGTCTCCCAGGTAGATGGACTGAACGTGTCACTGGGGCCTTTGATTTGGGCCCCACCCACTTCGGATGATTCTCAGGCCACTTAGGGCTCTGTTTTCACTGGTTCCCAACAATTCCTTTAGATACCTGAGAATGTCTCTGCCAAATTTACTGGCAGGAAGTCACTGACTCAATGAAATAATGTAGGGCCCCAACCAAGTTCCTTAATTCCTGGTCCCTCAGCTTCCCCGCCTGTGGAATGGGACTGGGTGAAGACCTACGGGCACTAAATAGTCTTTTAGAACATCTGCCCCTAGTCAGGATAACGGTGATGATAATGATGATTAACCAAGTTCCTACGGAAGTTATACTTTTCAAAGTGCTTTTACACTTCCTATATTATTTGGTCTTCATAGCAGCCATCTAAGTACAGTGACTTTGGGGAGGATCACAGTGGGAGAAGGAAGTCCCCTGCTCAGTGGGTGTCTGTCTCAGTGACTCCTCTCCTCCCTGTGGCCCTGTGGAGTTACCATGAATAATAGCCAAAGCCAGTATGGATGATCCCAAGGACCCAGGATCAGTTTGAGGTTCCTTATTTGATGTGAACAGATGTCATCACAGGGAACATTTATTGAACCATTTCTACAGTGAGGTATTATACAGAATCCTCCAAATGTATCCCTTCATCTAATTCTCACACCTCTCTGTGCAAGAAGTATCGTTATCTCCATTTTACAGATGAAGAGGTTAAGGTTCAGACCAGTTAAAGTTGCATGGGCTTGGGGCGGGAGCCAGGACGTGAACCCAACCTGTAGACGCTAAACTCATAACCATTGTATCACCATGCATATGCATCACCTCTCGCTTGAAACAAAACCCAAACAACAGACCCACAAAACCTTCCAACTGGCCTTGGGTAGAGGTAACTGAACTGACTCCTGAAGTTCTGCCTGCGGTGGGTGCGAGACATGCCCGCAGTTGCCCACACTATGGGGGCTGCCTCTGGCTGTTGGCTGCCCATTTTGAAGAACTAGACTCCCCCATGTCCTCCATCCACCACCAACTCTCCCCCACTTCCTTCCAGATTAATTGGGGGAGGGGCACAGAAAATGTTCATTGCCCATAAAAATGAACTTGGAGAAGTTGGCTTCGACAACCTCTTTACAGGCTCAGGAGCCAGCCTGGACAAGGAGATTCTATCTGCACAGATGGGTTCATGAATATTACCATTTATTATTTTTAGTTTCTCAAGAAAATTTATCATGTGTCATCTTTTTTTATCTTCCCCACTCTCTCTTACCACTTGCCACGTTCACTTGTGTCCCTCTTTTATTCATCTCACTTCCTATATTTTATCCCATGCGTGCATGTCTTATATTCATCCTTTAAGAATTGGTTGAAATGTCGCCTCCTCTAGGAAGCCCTCCGTGATGTCTCTAGGCAATTTAGCAATTCCTCTGCTGCCCCTCGTGTATACTTTTATAACAACTCTTAGGAAGCAGCTGTCATTATTTTTTCAAACATCTCATCTCCCTCATTAGGTTGTAAATCCCTGGAGAAAAGGACCTGTGTATCTCACAGCCCAGCGAGTGCTTGGCACCTCATAGGTGCTCATACAATATTTACAGAATGAAGGGATGCTTTGTAAGCTTTATGCCTCATGGGACTTTAAAACAATAACAATAATTTTAAAATCCTTTGCAGAGACCGTCATACATTTTTGCAAAATGTCATTCTCAAGCATCTTGAGAAACTTTTTGGGACTTTTGTCTTTTTAGAAGCTTCTGGCTGTCCTCCTTCTCCTTTCTGAGGGAAATCCCATGGCACACAGAGAGGTAGCTCAAACTGGAGATGCTGCCTGAGGCTTGTATTGGAATGAGGGTGTGTCCCAAGGGTTCTCTGGCCTTTGGAGACTGTGGCTCCTGAAAAATTTTCTTGGGCTTTCCAGGAATTACAGGGAGTTGCTTCATGTCAGACACACAAATTCTTAAAGACCTAGGCACCATGGATGGTGAATCATCCCAGAGTTTAAAAGGGGCCTCTTCCCCTCAGTAGCAAAGAGCTCTCACTTTGCTTCTTCTAACCTACCCATCTAATGCTTCCAACAAAAGAGCGAACCACCACAATATGAGATGAACCCTTAAACCCTTTCCCTCCACCTTGAAGTCCTTTCCAGCCCACAGACATTGAGACAATAAATACTGAAACAATCACTTCAGGTCAGTGTGTGACAGAAAACAAGAGTGATTTTAAAAAGTAGCCCTCCAGTGAGAGGGGAAAAACCCTGCCCAGACAGTGGTAGAAACTCATATCTTGACAGAGAAGCCCACGGCCCAGAGGATAGTGTGTGGGAGGAGTGAAAGCTCATATAAATTTTTCCTAGAAAAAGGGCTGGATCGAAATAATCAAAGTGTCATGTAAAAGTATACCTTCCTAAAGTAAAAACAGTAGGTCACTGATACTCTTATCACTGAAAGGCAGTTCAAACTTCCCTAGACTTCAAAACAAAAATCTTTGTGTTACTGGGTAGAAGAAATCTTGGGACAAAAAGGAAATTTGGGAATGACAATGGGAATGACAAGAATCCATGGGTCAGAGTTGCAAATGCAGACACTTTTAGTGTGTCCTGCTTTAGCTAGAAGCAGCTTCTTCCTCCGATAGGCTCACTGGCTGGGGGTCTCAAAACTCTACCGATTCTGGTAAACGTGAGCAAGCATCTTAAGTTGCTTCAGAACTCAGTTGCACCCCCCTACCCAACCCTGCCAAATAACAGGATCAGGTTCTGAATACATCTATATATATACAAATGCCTTCTATTTTTTATACTCTTTTCAGAGAAGAGAAAAATAATGATAGTGGTGATCAATATTATTGATTGCTACTAAATGTCTTCCTTGGAAACTGATCCATGGTCATGTATCAAGGGGAGATGCTTGGCTTACTTTGGGGACGATACTCCGCTGTTACCCACTTGGTTTCAAAGAGAAAGATGTTGGAAGCAGGGACCAAAATATTCAAGGTGCACTGCACACACTGAAGGGCTTGTCAAAGCAACTGGCTGGGTACTAGGGGATCGTGGGAGAAGAAAATGATGTAAGTCAACCCATTGTGCAGCAGCTCTGAAGGCCAGATCCACATGCCAGCTTCCTTATATTTGCCAAGTGCTACGCAGACCTTGTTGATGAAGAGGAAACTGAGGCATTCCACAGGGGTCAGAGTTAGGGCAAAGGTCACTCCTGGTTGAGGCAGAGGCAGGATGAAAGCACTTACGTCGGAGGATCTCCCGTTGCTTTCGGACGTACCAGGTGTACAGGGCGGCGCGCTTCTGGGTCTTCATAGGGGTGCCCTTGTTGAGATGCTGGGAGAGGTGTGACTGGTTCAGGCCGGTGACGTCGACCACCTCCCTCTGGGGGATGTTGTGTTGCTGCATGTAGCCCTTGATCATTTTGGCAGCCCTCCAAGGGTCCTCGCTAGACAGATAAGCAGATGGTTAGGACGCTGGTAGAAGAGGTCGGGGAGAAAGACCCTCTTTCTAGAGCTTTTACCTAAACTCTGTGTAAAACTCTGACCTTCCCCTGTTTCTCCTCCTGTCCAAGTTACATCCTGGGGAGAGGCCAACATAGAACCTAAACAAAAGAGGAGATGAAAGCTCCTATATAGTGTACTCCATCCCTTTCATCTGAGACTAGGAGGGCAAAGAGGAAGATGATTTCCCTGCTTCAGGAATGGGAAAGCACCCCAGCACTCTCTCTTGGGAAGCAGAAAGAGAAGTTCCTGCTTTATTTTGCTTTCCTTCACTTTCCTGGAATGTGAGAGACTTAAACAACGGCAAGAGGCCCACTGGACAGTGGAGGTGCCATTAGCTTGGGGCTGGGCTGGCTGATCCGACAGTGACAGAGGGCAGAATCTCTAAATTCACCTGGACTGCTCCCCCATTATTTTCCTTCAGAATGGGTGTCTCCGTTTCTTGTCTTATAAAACAGGAGTAAAACTTTTGTGTCCACCTCCTGAGAAGCAAGGAGGACTTCTTAGCCAAATGTTAAACAGTTTTCAGAGTTTCAGAAAAGTTTTAAGAAATGATGTTCCTCCCTGGGGCTGAAGAATCGCTGCACTGAGTTGAGGCCAGTAAAGTTAAAAAAAAAAAAAAAAAAAAAAAAAAAATCTTCACAGCCCCGCCTCTCAAATAAGACCAAACGGAGGGAGAATAATTTCAATTTCTGAATAAGATATGAATGATTCCAAATGCGATGTTTTCTTGTATTCTTACATTTCTCCTCTGACAGGGTAAGAGTGTCTGGAAGTTAATCTTTCTCATACATTTTAAGCTTGGGATAAGGACTTACATTTCTCATAAACACAGGTAATGCAAAAAGCTTCTTTAGAACACTGTATGAGTGCCTTTGAATTTACTCCAAATGTTTTCAACTTTGCCAATATCTTTTCTTGCTTACTGAATAGGTGACTTAAAAGTGAGAGATATAATTGAAAGCAGAAATTAAGAAAACAGTGCACAGTATAGAACAAAAATATTCAAGAAGCAATACAGCCACATACACTATTTGTTTAATGCAGCTACATATTTAACTTAAAAAAAAAAACAGCATCCCTTTACTGTATGTTGATGTATATAATAGCCTGACAGAACATGAAAAAAAGTGAAGGGAAAAATTAGTTTCAGAGGTAATAAAAAACAATGCTGAAAAGCAACATTTACAGTGTTGCAAATGAAATAACCGATTTATTTCTAAATGGTATTTATAATATGTCAACTAAAGTTATGTTTGTGTAATTAATTTTTAAAAATCTAGTAATTAAACTGAGATTTTTGTAAGCATTTGAAAGATTGTGATCATTTTAGCAAGTCTTTAATATTAAATTTATGAAAACACAGGCTTTGACAGACATGTTTTGAGAAATGCAAACAAGATTAATTACATATAGCTTAATATATTTCTCAAATATTTATAAAGGTACTTCCATGTAATACAACATAATGAAGTAACAACAGGAACAAAAAATGAGGAACTGCGTCCCGGTTTCAAGCATGGAGAATTCACCTTGAGTAAGAGGAAAGTAATGTAACATTTTGCACATACCCGTGTAAACATCAGAGCTCATTTAAAATCTTATTTTCTGGTGAATATTTCCACAGATATTTTTAGGGTAGAAAAACACCTTCAACGGATACCAACAATAGCTTCGAAAGTTAGAAAAAGTATTTGGATTTTAAAAGTTAATGCTGCTTCAACAGATTCTTTGACTTTTTTGGTTTTGTTTAATATGTTTTTACTTGTATTTATTTCGTGTGTCTGAGAAACCTAACTGAAATAGTGTAATGTTCTAAGAGCGAATGATTCCGTTAAGAGTGAATTAGCTTAACAATTGGGAAGGTTAAAAAACAAACAAACAAACCAGTAAAACCTTATAAACGATAGCAAATCTTTCAGCCCGCATTGAAGGACCAGAGTTGGGGATAAGATGGCGTAGTTACACCTTTACAGCTCTGACCACAGAATTCTCATGCATTCACCGGGAAGAGCCCCGAGAGTCGGTTACGTTTTGAAATTTGAAAATACAGCCCGTGATCAGGGGTTCCCAACCCCGATAAACACACAGAACGGGAGAAGCGCGCCCGGGCATTGTGCTCAGGACGCAGGTGTCAAGCGCCCGACCTCGGCGCCCGCCTGGCCAGCCCAGCACGCTCCTTTCCAAACAATGCCTCGGCCGCCCACAAGCAGAGAGGCCCTGGACCCCGTCTCAGATCGCCGTGATTCTTCTTTAAGAAGCCTCAAGCCCGGCCTCTTGGGAGCAACCAACTTCCCAACTTTCCACCGCGCGCCAGCCTAGACCTGGGGCCGGGGACCCGGCAGCGCGCAGCCCCCGGCCTGCTTTTCTCGCCTTTCTCTTCCAGGAGATGGAAAGAGCGGCCGGGCGCTCCCCAGAGTGACTTGCCCTGTTCTTTTCTTTCCGCCTTCGGGGAGCGAGGCGGGCCAAAAAGGGAGTGCGTGCGTCTGGCGGTCAGCAGCCGACTGTGCAGTGACCTGGGGACCGCTAGCGATTTCTTGAAAAATTACTTTAATCAAGTCCGACCACTCCCGAAGTTGGGGGAGGGAAGGCAGCAAACGCTGGGGAAACGGAGCGAAACCTTGGGGTCTGTCCTGCGTCCACCCGCCCCAGCGGGGGTCTCGCGCCCCCTAGCCTCGCTCCCCGCCCCCTGGAGCCGGGGGCTCTGCTCAGCGAAGAGCGCTGAGGTCCGGGGCTCCGGGCCGGGCCTGGCTCTCTGCCTGCCGGGCCTGCGGCGTCGGCGGCCCTGGGGCAGCCCGGGTCCGGCGCCGGGTCTCCGGGCGGCGCGGGGGCTCGGCTGGGAGGGCCCGGCAGCGCGGTGCGTGTGCGTGGGCAGCGGCGAGCAGCCCCGCGTCCGCGTTCTGCTTTTCCTTCCCCCTCGAAGCCGCCGCGTTTACAACTTCACCAATGAATAACCCGCCTCTCCGTTCAACCTAATCACGACTTTTTGTGTATCTTTCTGTTGATGATTTATAGAAATAAATTAATAACACCCGAACTCCACGTGCTGCAGTTTATATTACATCTCTGCCGCGTCCGGCCCGGCGCGGGGCTGGGTGCCGAGGGGCGCCCCAGGTCGCCTCGGGCTTCCCAGGTCCTTCCAAATCCCAACTGGAAGGCGGGCCGCCTGCGGCCAGGCATATGGGCCTAGGTCCCAGGGTTGGGGAGGGGGGGGGGGCCCGCCGGCGGGCGGCGGGAGATCGGTCGGTCCGCTGGGCCCGGGTCAACCTCCGGGCCGCCCTGGCGCCCCAGCCGCTCCTCTTCAGACCCCTCTCACCTTCCTGCACCCTAACCCCGGCTGGGGAGAAACCGCCGCCACGGGCGAAACCGCGAGGGAAGAACCTCAAACCTCAGAACTGTAGCAACACACTTTCGGGAAGTAAAAAAAAATCTAGAAATTCCCCTGACCGTTTTGCTAGAGAGTTAGCCGCCGGGTCCCCAGGTAGCAAATTCAAATGCAAGGTCATATCCCATCCCAAACTGCCACTGCGGGCGGGTGACCGAGGCTGCCCGAGTCCCCGGCGCGACTTTGGTCCTGGCCCTGCCTAGAGACCGCGGCTCTGAAGGGTCCGAGGCCAAGCGAGGGGCTTGGTCCTAAAGCAGAGTGGCCGGGAGCGACGTGCGGTCTAAGGGGACCGCTCGGCTCCTTGGATAATTAGTAACCAGCTGTCAAAGCCCTGGGCCGCTCGGGAAGTTTTAGCAAACGACCCGGGGCCGGGAGATAGACCTCCCGCCAGCCTGCCTGGATTCCCCAGGGACGCCGGGGTGTCGGCGGCGAGATCCGGAAACGCCCTTCTTTCTCCCACCAAATCCGCTGCGAACTGGGGTCTTGGCCGCATTTTCCCCTCGCTTGCTTAGTGACGTGGTTTCTTCTGCCGCTTGAGGATCCACCCTAACCTGACAACGTGCAAACATTTCCTTTCGCGAATCTAAACGGGCTTTGGGGATTCCGGATAACCCTGGGGTCTCGCACGGGCGCTGCAAATGGGAGTGCACTCCAGAGAAGTCGCGCCCCAGATCCCGTCCCGGGTGCCGCCTGTCCCTCTGCTAAGAGCGGCAGGACGCCGTGCCCCAGGCCGGGTGCGTTTCCCCGGACCGCGCAGGCGTTACCTCGGAGAAAGGCTTGGCCTGGGGCTGATGCGGGCCCGAGCCTGGTCTCCTGGGAATCTCAGCGGTTTCACCGCGCCCACTCGCACCTTCCGCCGCGTGGGCAAACCTCCGGGCAAAGGGCCCCGCAGCTCGGGTTCTCCCAGGCCGAGCTCCAGCCCGGCCGGGAGGGCCCCGCGGATCCCGGGCGCTGGCCTGGGCAGGCGTTCCCGAAGCCTCGGGGCTCGGGCCGTCTAGTTGAGGGACTTGGAGGGGTCCAGGTGTTGGGAGAGAAGCGGAGCGCCCCCCGGGGGACTTCTCTGGTGAGAACCAGGCTTGGCAAGAACGGTCGCGCGCAGTGTCGCTCAGGCGCTGGGCCGGGGGCTCAAGGGGCTCGGGCGCACACTCCGCACCTCGGCCCGCGCCTACCTGAGCATCCGGTCCACCTCCGCCCGCTGCTCCGCCGCCTCCTCGGTGTTGAGGGCTTGCAGCTCCTTGAGGATGGGAGGGGTGTCATAGTCGTCCCCGTCCTCGGAGCCCTCGTCCCCGGACAGACGGCCCTTGGCGTGGCCGTTCGTGAGAGTATGGAAGACCGGCTTGGTGTCCGGCTCGGCCCCGCTCCCAGGGGACAGGGGCAGCGTCTCCAGCTTCACCCCGAAACTCGGGGATGGCAGCAACTCCTCCAAGGCCTGGACCAGCACCTCCTTGGTGACCCCGGAGCTCAGCAGGGCGCTCAGGAGTTCTTGCTGGAGCGACGTGAGCTTGGACACCATTTTCCAAGGACAGAAAAAGAAGGGGGTGAGGGGGTGAGGGGGTGAGGGGGTGGGTGGGTGCGAGAGAGGAGGGTGGAGGGGAGTTTCACAAGCGAACCCCAAGTCCAGGAACCCCCCCACCCTTCAGCCTCCAAACACCTGTTACTCCCCGGGGTCCGGAGTCTCCTCCGAGAGGAGTCAGAAAACTTCTAACTTGCCATGATCGCCACCATTAGGCCATATAAGATATGCAAATTAGTGGGGAGGGCCCGGCTTTCGGCCAGATGCAAATGGTCGTGGGGAGGGGGGAAAACCGAGAGAGGGAGAGCGTGAGGGGCAGACGGGGAGAGCAGGAGACCCGGGCCGGGAGCGGGGCTGCCAGGGTCCACTGTACTCACGCCAGGGGGCTGAAGAGATTCTTGTCCTGGTTCTGTTTATCAGCCAAACTTTAGCTGACCTTTGGACTTGTTAAACAAGTAGCTTGCAGCCTAGTGTGGAAGGCTCCGGGACTTTTCCACCGGCTGCGGGTCCGGCTTTAGTCCGGAGAGAAGAAGAAACTGCGCTTCGGGGGTTCAGGTGAGAGCTGGAGGAAGCTGGGGTGCTCTTGGAAGAAGGAGATGGAGGGGGATGCGAAGAGCAGAGACCCTCCGACGCGTCCCAACCGACGCAGGCGATGGGCCGGGAGAGCCAGGCGGGCGGAGGATAAACTGACCGCAGGGGAATGGACGCGGAGACCTGGGGGAAATGGGTCGTATTAGGTGGGGTGAGTGTGGGTTGCGGGGGCGGGGGTCCCATTTACTTCTACCTGAGCTACCGCTCTGCGGACCCCAGGCCCTCACCAGCTGGGTCTAGCGGTTTGGATTTGCACAACTGCCGGCCCGAGAGCGTAGGCAAGCGGGAAGGAGGCCCGGAGAACACTTGGGAGGAGGCACCGACTAATTTATGACCAGAGGGAGTAGCCGAAGTTGAGCTCCCCCATAAGCGGGGCTGCACCAGCACCCAGACTGGCCGAGCCGTGGAAAGCTGGACGCCTGGGCCACTGGGTTCCCCGGTTTAAACCAGGACTATCAAAGCGCCTCCGCTTTCGGGGCAAAACTAGGATTGCTGGGCCTTCCTTTCTGGCAGTGAAAGCAAAGCTTGGCCTGCGGCTGGATGGACAGTTGGAGCTGCATGTTCTCTGGGCCCACTGATTTCTGGTTTATTCGCAGCTCCAGGACACAGCGGTTCCCGGGGCCAGGGGCGGCGCTCTGCAGAGGCGAGGTCAAGGTGGCCCTGGCAGGCGTCTCCCACGCCAAGTTGGGAAGGCGCGGAGTAAGCCGCTGGGGGAAAGAAGTATTTTTCCACGCCGGCCTGGCCCAGGAAGGAAGCCGGGAACCTTTCAGCGCTATCGGAGTTTCACCTGAGGCCTCTCCCTGAGGCGCCCAGGGGAAGGAAGGATGCAGGAGTCGCACCCAGACCTACAGGCTGGACCGGACCTGCAGAAGAACAGGGGCTTTTTAGGATCCATCGCTCACAGTGCCACAGTTCCTGGGGCAGAGAACACCCCCTTCCCCTCTCTAAGCCTCAGGTTCATCATCTGTGAAATATCGAAACCTAAAGTGCAGGGGATGGGGCATTGTACACAATGAATGAGACCACCTGTGAAACCCTGTGGTCTAACAATAGTGTTCACACTTTTCCTTCCGGGAAGGTAGGAAGCCAGTTCCTAGTAGTAAAATCTAGCCCCTCTGGAGGTTTAGGATTCTCAGAATCAGGCAGATCCAGTGCTGGGGTTGGAGGGACCGGGAGATTCAGAATGAGCAGGCAATTTGCAAAGGAGCTTCTAAGCAAATTCTCCTCCCTTCCCACCTTTAAAAGACAATTAGGAGGAAGGGGGGAATTTCAGCACGGGTGGGGTGGGGAGGGTCTGCAGTCCTGTCTGCTTGTTTCAGGATCAAATCTCCCAGGTGTATGAGGGCTGAAACTCCAGATGTGGCTGATCCAAGTCAGGCTGCTAAGGAGCTAGGCTGCCTCTTTTAAATACAGGGTCTGCTCCACACGCCTGGGCGACCCATGAGAAAGGGGTGGTTGTATGCACAGAGCTCTGGGGGACCTTTACACCGTCTCAGTGTCTTTCCCGGAGAGAGGGGTAATAAGTTCATAGAAACGAGGGCTCTTCATTTCACCTTATTGTCTTCTAGTTTGTTGTGACATACGGCAGATCCTTGGCCCTCACAATTCAGCCCAATGGGAGAACATTTTCTGCCTACCCAGCTCCCCTCAACGGGGATAATGAAGTGTTCAGAGTAAATGTCCCTGGAGAACAATCGCTTTTTCTCTGTCTCTCACTTACTCTCAGGATAGAAGCAGTCAAGTGTAATGAAGATCAGTTTCTGTGTTTAGCTGGAAAACCCATTAAAAAACCAGCCATCACTTCCCTTTTACCAACAAAGCTTTGATTTGTGGTTCCAACTGCTGTGTTCCCCGTCTGACTCTCAAGCTTCCTTACCTCTCAAAATTCAGGTGTCAGAAAACCCATTCTTCCCCCTACCCCAAGCCAACTATGGGAATGTACAGGAAGTTGCACAGAGTACAGGGAAACTTCCTATGCGTGTCCAGGTAATCTGGCTATTAATATCCAGCAACTTCCTGTAACTCTCCTGTCCAGATCTACCTTGTATATACCACCTGATGCAATATGGGAGCTCACCAACCAAGTAACTGCAACTATGGATCTGTGAGCAGATCCAATATCTACCCCTTCATATGGAAATTTAAAAAGAAAAGTGTAAGTATCCCACTTTTCTTTTCAAGGATGTGGGTCACAAATGCTAACCAAATGAGTTATCGCAGAAAACCCTTTGGTTAAGCTACCCCCAAACAGAGGAAGCCAGAGTACAGCTGAAAAACCCTTGTTTATGCTTCACACAAGATAAAGTAGTGACGGGCTGATACAGTAGCCCCATTTTAAAGAAATGGGAAAAGAAGACATAGGACACTTTAAGGAGGTGGCTTGGAGCTACTGTAATAAGTTAATGGAAGGCTTGAGATTGGGGCTCAGGACTTTTGAGCAGGACTTTAGGATGAAAGAGGAAGGGCTCCAGTTTTACTGCTTTGGGAGATGGGAAGTTAAAAGGGGGAATTCTGCTGTGATTCCACGGCAGAGAATAGAGAGCAGATGTTGGAGTCAAACAGACCTAAATTTGGGTTCTCCAATCTGCTTAGCCAGCTGTGCAACTTGGGCACATTATATAATCTTTCTGAGCCTCAGTTTCCTTAGGTGGAAAATAACGATAATACTCCACTGTGTTTTTGTGAAGATTAAATGAGTTAGTAGCTGCAGGTGTCTGGATATGATATGTTTAGAAAGAGGCAGCACATCATGAAAACACGCCAAGAAGTGAGGCGGCCGATCTCTTTGGTCTCTTTTATTCCCAGCTTGTTTTTTTAAGAGTTACTGAATTCGAAGAGACTGCATTAGGTTCTTCTACTCAAACAATGAATTCGCTGCTCAAATCCCAAGATTTTCTATGGGAAATGTAGTCCCTGGTCCAAGATAATTTAAAATCCTGATGGCTCATTACTGTGTGAAGGTTTTCCGGGCACCACCTTGGAAGTTTCACAGAATGGCAAGTGTGATTGCCATGGACTCAGTCTCTCCTGTAACTTCACGGCATAAAGGATATTTCTTTCCTGCTCTTGTGCACACAGTCTTCCCCCTACTTTCCAGGCTTACCCTGAGTTGCTTACAGCAGGGAGAGCCTGGTCCTCTCCGTTCCCTGCTGCTCTACTCTCCAAGGCTTTCACATTGACTTGGGAGAGTCTCTAGAAGGCCTCAAAATGAAATAACCTCTAGAGTAAAACGTGAATACTGCCCTACCCTAGTCTGAAGGAGGTTGGGGGCCTTATTGTTGGAGAGCGGTGCTGCAGCCTAGAGAACATTCTAGACTGTGGTATTAGAGCCTGAGTTTCCAGCTCTAGATACAACACTCTTTTTGGGATAACTCTTGACCTCCAAAGGCTTGGCTGAGCACCTTTTCTGATTCTGCTTCTGAAAAATGGCCAATTTGGTCTGGATGACCATTTAAGTTCCCTAACTTTTCTATGATTTGAAATTCCGGAATTAGCAGGGTGTCCATTTCCAGGCCTTTGGGCCTGATCCATGAGCTCAGGCCAGAACTCTGGGTAGTGCTGGACACGGGACTGGTGACTTGCCTGTGAGGAAAGACACCACGGACAGTAAGCTCCAAGAGGGCAGGGACCATTTCATGCCTTACTCTTCAATGCCCGGAGAGGTGTCTGATCCATAAGAGATGCTCAGTGAAGCCCTTGTTGAATAAATGAAAAAGTGATCATCCCTGCATGATGCTATTAAGGGTGATTTTTGTGTCCTTATTTATACTTCTCAATTTTCCAAGTTGTCAGTAGTTTAAATACCTTTCCCAGACGCAAAAGGGTATATATTGTGTGATTCCATTTATATGAAGTTAAAAAGCAGGAAAAACTAATCCATGGTGATAGAGGTTAAAATTGAGGTTATTGGGGGATGTATTCACAGGGATGGGTAATGAGGGAGCTTTCTGGGGTGCTGAAAAAGTGCTGTATCTTGATCAGAATGGTGGATACGTCATCAGGCTACACATTTAGGATTTGTGCATGTTGCTGTAAATGATACCTTAGTAAAAAGTAAATAAACAATTCCAAAGTGTAAAATGTAAACATTGGCAGCCATCTCCTTAGTGCCCCCTCTGTTTACAGTTGATGTGTGGCCCTGTACATTCTTCCCCATTCGCCATGTGTAGTTTATCACCGCTGAAACTTACAGACTAGCATATTCCAGGGGTGGGCAAACTTCTTCTACAAAGGGCTAGATAGTATTTTAGGCTTTGTGGGCTTATACTCTGTCACAACTACTCAACTCTGCTCTCACAGACAATACGTAAATGATTTGTATGGCTATGTGCCAATAAAACCATTTTTAAAAACAGCTGGGTGGCTGGATTTGGCCTGTGGGCCACCGTTTGTCAACCCCTGGATAAAGCACCTGTGTAGGTAGAGATCCATATATCTGAAAGAGACCTGAGAGGCATCTCACTTCACTTCTTCATCGTTGGGATGAAGAAGCAGATTCAGGGAGGAGAAATGACTTTCCCAAGAGATATCAATATTAGCACAGGGCACTGGGGAGATCCTGGTTTTGGAGTCAAATAGAGCCGTTGTTTGTGGGTGTGGCTTTGGGCAAGTTACTCAATTTGAGTCTTTATATTATCACCATGTGTCAACGGTGATAATAACGGAATTTCTATCTCCTAGGGTTATTGGAAGGATTCAATTAGATAACACAGCAAAACACCTTGTAGGGGGGCTGGCACAAGCTGGACTTGGTTTCAAATCAAGTGCTTTCTCAATCATAGCACACAGCTCACGGGCTCCCTCCCGCCTCCCTTCCTTCCCTCCTCCTAAAGGCACGACTTCTGGTGTAAGTTCACTGACAAACACCACCGGGTGTCTACTACCTGTGAAGTCCTTCAGGGACAGCTACAAGCTTGTGACAAATGGATGCAGGAAGATCTCAAGTACTACCACCCCAGCCCTCAACTTCCTTTCTAGAGATCCCTTCCAGCCCTGCGCTTTTATTTCCCAAACAAGCCGCTATCAGATGATCTTCGCCAGGAAAACTCCTAAGGGTAGAGGAGATTTCTCTCATTTTGATTCAACAACCTACCTCCTTCTGCCGGTTCATTTTTAGAAATAGGGTGTTCCCAGGAGCTTGTAAAAGATTAAATTAAAAATGAGAGACCTAGTATGATATTAAACTAATAAATACTACACCTGGCATAGACAGCCTTCACTCTGGAGCAATAATCTAGCCCTTCTACTACTACACCCATGAAAAGTGAGATTGGCAGGGGCCCAGCACACACCAGGGGCTCCATAAGTGTTTATTGAATCAACGATATGGGCCAGGCTAGTGTTCAGAAAAGAAAGAAAAGCGATACTCTTTACTAAGATTTCCCGGACTCTGCTTTAGGATTAACATTCAAAGAAGTGTTAGCGAGGTGTCTTTGCTATACTCTCCCCTGTATTCCTCCCACAAACCTGTGAGCTGGGCAGCGTCAGCCCCGCTTTAATGATGACGAGATAGAGGCTTTAAAAGCGTAAGGATTGGCCCAAGGACCCACAAACAGTTAAGGAGTGGACCTTGGCCTTGAACTGAGGACCCCCTAATTCCATATTAAGTGCCTTCCTTCTGGTTCTTTTGCATCTTTCAAACCCAAACAGAGGGGGGAGCATATAGAAGCACCCTGAACAGTCTCAGTGAAGAGAAATCTCGTGATTGTGTGAGTGTGTGTCTGTGTGTGTGTGTGTCTCTGTGTGTGTGTGTTTGTGTGTGAGAGAGAGAGAGAGAGAGAGGGATCAAAGTCTTCTTTCCTGTCTGAGGACATACCAACCACGTAAAAAGCTATAACATTTGCACAGCGTTTTATGATGTGCAAAGAGCTTCCTCCTCATTTGATCCTCAAAATACTCTTGCAAAGAAGGCAAGGCAGGCATTAGTATTCACAGTTCACAGACGAGGAAACTGAGATTCAGAAAGGAAAAAAGACCCACTGAAGATTCCAGAACCACCCTCTATTTTTTTAAAAAATAAACTTATTTATTTAATTTTATTTTTGGCTGCGTTGGGTCTTCGTTGCTGTGCACAGGCTTTCTCCAGTTGCGGTGAGTGGGGGCTACTCTTCGTTGTGGTGTGCAGGCTTCTAACTGCGGTGGCTTCTCCTGTTGCAGAGCATGGGCTCTAGGTGCGCGGGCTTCAGCAGCTGTGGCTCGTGGGCTCTAGAGCGCAGGCTCAGTAGTTGTGGCGCACGGGCTTAGTTGCTCCGCGGCATGTGGGATCTTCCCGGACCAAGGCTCGAACCCATGTCCCCTGCATTGGCAGGCGGATTCTTAACCACTGCGCCACCAGGGAAGTCCCAGAACCACCCTCTATTGACCCAAGTCTTCTTTTTTTTTTTTTTTTATCACATTTATTTTAAATTTATTTATTTATTTATTTATGGCTGTGTTGGGTCTTCGTTTCTGTGCGAGGGCTTTCTCCAGTTGCGGCAAGCAGGGGCCACTCTTCATCGCGATGCGCGGGCCTCTCACTATCGCGGCCTCTCTTGTTGCGGAGCACAGGCTCCAGACGCGCAGGCTCAGTAGTTGTGGCTCACGGGCCTAGTTGCTCCGCGGCATGTGGGATCTTCCCAGACCAGGGCTCAAACCCGTGTCCCCTGCATTGGCAGGCAGATTCTCAACCACTGCGCCACCAGGGAAGCCCGACCCAAGTCTTCTGAAGCTGGACTCCACTGTCCTCTCCACAATATTGTGTTTGTACAATGACAAGATTAGTACAAGGCACAGCCCAGGAATAGATACAATACAATATCTAAGAATTAGACAAAATAAGATACCCCAATTCTAGTCCCAAGGTCATGCTCAAGCAATGGAGAGCTGGAAGGAAGCCAGGCAAGAAATTGGGTCCACTCCACGAGTTAGGAACCGCTACCCACTTGGTGTCACCCTGTGCCTCCCCACCTGCATCTCCTCTCCTCCCATGGTGGACCCACCCCTGCTCTGCTTAGTGCTGTCTGGTCAGGAGTGCAGTCTGTGACATGCACTTAGGCATGAGAGTGGCCACTGGGCCTCAGGTAAGGGAGGACCAAGGTCTTCTTTAATGCTCTGGTGACTAGACACAGACACTGCTCCCAGCCCTGGGGGTGAAGAGCATGCAGTGCTGCTGAGACAAAGCAGCAAACATTTACTGAGCACCTACTGGGTGCTAGGCACTGCGGTAGGTGTCTAGCACTGCTGGGATGAATGTGATTTAATTCCTGCTCTGAAGGAGTTGGTTTTATAGGGGGAGAGATAGACACATATACACTCACTTCTATTGCTAGACAGGATGGAGCAGCCTTTACAATAAGCACGGTGCTGATGGCTTCACATAAAGCATCTCATTTATTCATAACAGCCCCATGAGACAGTACTATTATTCTACTTTTAGTTTTCTCAATTTATGCTCAGAAAGCTCAAGATTTACATTGAGATTTAGTGCTGTCTGGCTTCAAACATTTTCTGTACCTGCCGAGAGGCAGAAATGACAGGGGACTCAGTGTGGGACTTGGAGTCAGGATGATCTGGGTTTGCAACCTGTCTCTGCTGCTTCCTAGATGTGACCCTGGGCAAGTTGCCACTCTGAACGTCAGTTTCTTCAGCGGTAAAAAGGAAAACAGTATAGAATTTGGCAGGAAAGATAATATATGTAAATCGCCTGGCACAACAAATAATTAGAAGCACATGCTAATAATAGTAGGGGAACCAGCCAAGTTCTATGGGGGCTCAGATGCCTTGAAGGATAAGTAGGACTTTGACAACAAGAACTCAGAGAACATTTCAGGCAGAAAAAAGCGTCGAGCAGAGGCTTGCAGGCATGAAAGTAGGTGAGGAGGTGATGGGGGCAGAGGGCAAGCTGAGTTGTCTGGACCATGGAGGGATCTTGCTAATGACGATGCTGGGAAGTTAGGGCAGGGCTGATCACGAGTAAACATTGGATGCCAGGCCTGGGGTTCTGAACTTCTCTCCTTAGGCAATGAGGAGTCTTGGAAAGTTTCCAAAGGAGTGTGTGTGTGTGTGTGTGTGTGTGTGTGTGCCGTTATTTATTGATAATTTCTTGTTTAGAATGCTTATAACAACAACAGTAGCACTGCTATTTATTAAGTGCCTACCTCACTGTGCTAAATGATTTCCACTATTGTACCGTATAATCTTCACAGTTATCTGAGGTTACTCTCATTGCCTCCATTTTACAGATAAGACAATTGAGTGAAGTGATTAAATATGAGGCTCTGGAGCCAGAGTGCCAGGATTCAGATTTTGAGTTCACAATTCAAACTGTGCGCCCACGGGCAAATTCCTAAACCTCCCCATGCCTCAGTGTTTCCATCTTTAAAATGGGGATATAGGTGACATCTACCCAACAGGAAAGTTGTAAAGAGTAAATGAGTCAATACGTGTAAAGTGCTTAGAAAAGGAGTAGCTGTCAATAGCTCTCAATAATTCTTAGCTGTGATGATTATTATCGTCCAAAGTGACCCACCTAGGGAGAACGCGGCCCTGTGTGTTCCCTGATGGATTCCCTTCAGGGAGCCTTTGCCCTTCTCCAGACAGGTGAGTGACGGTCTGCAGTGGAGCAGGAGCAGAGGGGATAGAAACCAGGGCACCGAGGAGGGTTGCTACAGAAGGAGCCTCTTCAAAGATGCTGATGGTGCATCCACCCCAGCGTCCATCCACCGGGGGCCTCGGGAGGCGCGAGGCACCGCACAGCACACAGGAGGAGGCCAAGAAGTCCAGCATCTTACCAGAAGCCACAGTGGAGCAAAGGGAAAGTTCAGAAATAATCAGAGGAAGATCGAGACACCCCCATACCCAACCCCCTTACCCTGCCAGCACCTTGTTAATCTCCACTTCTGCACCTTCTCACCTGCCGTTTCCTCCACCTGGAAGGGCGCCTTCCAGCCAAACCAGATTCTACAAACTTCCCTGAAAACTTGGTTTAAAATTCATGAGCTACAGGACTCTTTCCTGATTAGTTCTGTCCCTTCTAATAATTATTTTCCCCTGTAACCTTCTGGGATCAGCTGAGGGTTCAACTCCCCTTAAGAAGGCCCCACCCAACCCCAGGTTGAGCTCAGAGGTTCTCAGCTGAGGGTGGTTTGGCCCCTTGGGGAGACTTACCAATGACCGGCAGGACTGGCTTCATGGGTGCGTTTGAAGTTTAATGCTCTGTAGTTGCCATCTTGAATGCTTAATAATTTTATTTTTGAACTTTTGTTCATCAGGGCAGCCTGATGGGAAAATGGAGCGTGTGCGGGGCGCTTGGCGCCTCAGCTCAAGAGGCCCCGCCTCCCGCTGCCTCCTTGACTTTCTGGGGTGGGTTTGAGGCTCCAGCTTCTGGCCCCGCCAGGCCTGTTTCTCCCTAACTCCCATCCAGCCACCGCTGCTGCCCTCTGCACCCTTAAGGGGCCTGGTGTGGGCACGGGGAGCTTGGGATAGGGTGCTGGAGTCCCATGGCATCTCAGGGGTGCTGGAGTCCCATGGGTGCTGGAGTCCCATGGCATCTCAGGGACATGACGGTGGCCATCCCTGATCCAAGCTGGAAGGGTCTGTTTGCCACGGGTTGGACCAGCACCCCTGGGAATGGGAGATGCCTGACCTGACTTCCACGCCCTCAGCTGCGGCACGATGCACTGGTCCAGTGGCTGGTCAAGGGGGAAACTGGCAGCTGGTGGGCTGGGTGCCCATGTGTGTACTGAATCACAGGGTGGGGAGAGAAATTAATTAAACATTAAATTCTATTTAGTTTTTAATTAAATGGAAAATTAAAAAACAGGGAGAGAAAGAGAGAGAGAGGGAGAGAAAACAAGAGAGGGAGGATAGACCACCAAAGAAATGAAAAATCTTTGTATTTTAGATCTTTAATGACACTTTTTTTCCTGTGTTTTGAATAAGGGAGCCTCACGTTTTCATTTTACACTGGGCCTCACAACTTATGTAGTTGCTCCTGACGTCTGGAGACACTGTATATCGTCATGGCTGGGGGTTCTTACGACATCCAGTGGGTAGAGGCCACGGATGCTGCTAAACGTCCTACAGTGCACAGGACATTCCCCAGAGAACAGAGGAAGATCTGGTCCAAAGTGTCAATAGGGCCGAGCTTGAGAAACCCAGGCTATTTGTTCTTCCTTTCTGCTCCCAGCATCCTCTGTGCTCATCTCTGCCCCAGCTCTTTGCCTGTGTTGTTGAATTGACCTCACCATCTGTCTAGACCAGAAGCCCTTCAAAAGCAGGGTTGCATGTTCACTAATCTTTGTGTCTCCGGGACCAAATGCAGCATTGGCACAGAGTAGGTCCTCAATACTCACGGGTGGGACCGGCTGGCAGGGCCTACGAACCTACCTGATCACATTTTAACCTATTATTTTGTGTCTGTTGGAAGCACGAATCCACTTATAGCTATTCTAAATCATTACGTGATGGTATGTTTTCTCTCCCCTAAGTGGATTGTAAATCTCTACAGCACAGGAAATAAACTTTCCACATTTTCTGTTTTGCTCAGTGGTGCTTAGAACAGTACACAGCAGGCCACAGGCACTCTGTTAAGTGCTTGCTTACTAACTCCGTGTGCTCGGTGCTCCCTCCACCTTTCTGCATGTCCAAGGCCCAGAATACACTCACTTATTCATTCATTCAGCAAACATCTATTAAGCATTTACCATATGTGACATGCTTGGGACTTAAAGATGTTAAAGATACAATTCCTACCCTCAAGAAGTTCAGTCAGGCCAGGCAGTCAGCGGGTGTTTTAACTCAGCATAATTAAGCATCACAGTGGCTGTGAAATTAGCCTTTGGAAGACAAAGGATAAAAAAGAGAAGATCCAGGGACTTCCCTGGTGGTCCAGTGGATAAGACTCTGTGCTCCCAATGCAGGGGGCCCGGGTTTGATCCCTGGTCCGGGAACTAGATCCCACGTGCCACAACTAAACATCCCTCACGCGGCAACGAAGATCCTGTGTGTGGCAACTAAGACCCAAAGCAGCCAAATAAATAAATAAATATTAAAAACAAATAAAATGCCATTTTTCAAAAAAAAGAAAAAATAGAAGATCCAGTGACCCCATTTCCAAGGAATCCCCCTAAGCCATGTTTGGTCTAACTCAGTCACTTTCAGCCCTTGGTTTCTTGGCTCATTGAGTACCTATCTGTGTCAGGCACGATTCTCGATACTGGAGATACAGCAGCAAATGAAACAGACGAAGGCCCTGCCTTCACAGAGCTTTCACTGCAGCGAGGGCTGGGGACAGATGACCAAACCAATGAACGAGGGAGTACATCGTATGTCGGGTGACAGTGTGCCATGGAGAAAAATCATAGGGCGGGGAAGGTGAAAGGGAGTGGGAGGACACTTGTAAGTGAGGGGTCTTCCCAGGGAAGACTTTTCAAATCAGTGACATAGGGCTGAGACTCAAACTCCACGTGGGCTGGTGACAGCTACTTCTCGGGATGTCAAGACTCAGCCCTCCTCACAGCTCAGTCCCTGTGTGTGCCTGGAAGCCCCCCTCTGAGTGTAGTCAAGGCACTGACTGTACATAGGGATGAGCTGAACCAGGTATTATTAAATTTTAAGGGTCTTTTCTTTAAAACTGTAATCTGTAAATGTTTTCCCTGATTACTCCTCTCAGTTAAAAAGGAAAAAAGTTTGAGCCCCTCAATACCATTATTTGCATTAAGTAATTAACTTACCACATGTGCTACTGTACTGATATTTCATGCTCATTATAAACCAAAGACGAAAATTAAAAGGCCATGGAGTTAACATAAATGTAAACGTCAGATCCAGTATTTTCATCCTGTACCCACAATATATCACCTTGCACACTCCCCTTTGGGACCCCTGCTCTAATGTATGAAAGTAGTCCATCTTATTTTATTTTCTGATAAGCAAGAACCTGGCTACAGGTCAGCAGATACCTGCCTCTCCGGAATTAAGATTTGGAAAAAAGGGGAAATTGATTGGAGGTGTAGGATGAGAGAAAGGAAAAAAGGCAGAAAAGGGGAATAATGAGAAAAAAAGATAAGATTAATAAAATTTTAAAAGGAAAGGAAGAAAGACAAAAGGGAAGGAAAGAAGGAAGGAAAAAGAGATGAAAGATAGGAAGGGAGAAAGGATGAGAGAGAGAAAGAGAGAGAGAGAGAGAGAGGCAAAGAGTAAGCAAAGGGGAAATGTCCCCAAGATTCCCCTGGACCGAGGCAGTGTGCATTCTCCCTGCCGGCCTTTGCCCAGACCTCACAGCGTTGTAAGAGTGTTCCGTCACAGTCTGTAGGCTGGACCTTGGCCTCTTTCCACACATTCAGAATCACCAGCTAATGAAGTGGATATTGTTTTCTGGTCCATCTCTCTCACCCTATGGCTAGTTCCCCTCCGTGGCCCTCACTTAGCAGTGGTGTCAGGAGTGATGGAGAGGCTGACCGTTTCCCATCCCTGTCCCGCACACCTCATTAACCTCTCCTTGCAGCTGGAGGCGACCATTACGGATTAGAAAAGCCGGCAGGCTCGTCAGAGAGCAGAGGCACCCACAGTTTCCCAGAAGTTCCTGACCCATGCGTTCTCTCCCGTAAGTCATGGGAGACAATCTTCTGGGTTATAGAGCCATCGGAAGAAAGCCATGTTCGCAGCTCTTAGAGAACCCTGAGCACTTTTTTTTTCTTTTCAGAGACTTGCTTTAAAAACAAAGGAACAGATCTAAAACATACAACAACAAACTAGTGAATGTAACAGAAAAGAAGCAGATTCACTGATACAGAGAACTAACTAGTGTTTACCAGTGGAGAGAGGGAAGTGGGGAGGGGCACTAAAGGGGTAGGGGATTAAGAGGTACAAACTATTAGGTATAAATTAATAATAAGAATATTGTACAACACAGGGAATCTAGCATATATTTTATAACAACTAAAAAAATGATTAAGCTTGTAAATTTTAAGTTATGTATGCTTTACCACAATAAAAATTTAGAAAAAAAAAAAAAGGAATGAGACTAGGGCGCTTCAATATAGAACTAATTAGAGAATATAAAACAAAAGAATACAAAAATACTATACAAAATTATTCAAGAGGAAAACTCAAGCATTGTTTGTTGAATGAAATGTCCCTATTTCAAATTTGATCTAGCCCTGGGCCAGGAGGCATGTGATATTTGTTGAATGGATGAATAAATGAATGGTGAATTTTCATGATAGTCCTGTGATGATTCAAGGTGGATAACATCTTCAGGTAAACCGAGGAGACAGAGGCTCAAGAAGTTAAGCACCCAAGGTCACACAGTGAGGAAGCGGGTGGCAAAGTCCTGTCCTCCACTGTCACGGGGGCACTTTTTTTTGTTTATATATATATTTTTTAAATTTATTTTATTTATTTATTTTTGGCTGTGTTGGGTCTTCGTTTCTGTGCGAGGGCTTTCTCTAGTTGTGGCAAGCGGGGGCCACTCTTCATCGCGGTGCGCGGACCTCTCACTATCGTGGCCTCTCTTGTTGCGGAGCACAGGCTCCAGACGCGCAGGCTCAGTAGTTGTGGCTCACGGGCCTGGTTGCTCCGCGGCATGTGGGATCTTCCCAGACCAGGGCTCGAACCCGTGTCCCCTGCATTAGCAGGCAGATTCTCAACCACTTCGCCAACCAGGGAAGCCCACGGGGGCACTTTTTCCAAGCAGTACTTTTGTTTCCTTTGAGATCTGCCACTTGCCCAGATGCTCTGGTGAAGTCATCCCTCGAGGGCAATGGGATTTAGAGCATCTATACTGACCACCTACAAGAAGACAGGTATGGTGTTGGGCACGGGCTGGGAATGGAGGATTAGGCTGCCAAACTGAGCGTGCCCTCAGGAATGGCACAGCCCGACAGGTGTTCCTGGCGCCCACGACAACCCCACTGATCCTGAAGCACGTCATTTTCACCATTGTCTCCCATGTCTCATTATTAAACATTTTTCTAATCTATGTGAGTATTCACTTAAAAAAGCTTTTGTTTTCTAAGTTACAGAACTAATAAACATCACCATATGATCCAGCAATTCCACTGTTTGGTATATACCCCAAAGAACTGAAAGCAGGGATATTTGCACACAAATGTTCACAGCAGCGCTATTCACAATAGCTCAGGTGTGGAAGCAACCCAAGTGTCCACAACCCAAGTGTCCACAGCCACCCAAGTGTCCACAGCAACTCAAGTGTCCACAGATGGATAAGCAAAATGTGATCTCTACATACAGTGGAATATTTTTCAGCTTTAAGAAAGGAAGGAAACTCCAGCAAATGCTACAACATGAATGAACCCTGAGGACATTATGCTAAGTGAAAGAAGTCAGTCACAAAAGGACAAATACTGTACGATTCCACTTACATGAGATACTGAGAATAATCAAATTTATGTACAGAGAAAGTAGAGTGATGGTTGAGGGGCAGGGGGAGTGGGGAATGGGGAGTTATTGTTTAATGGGTGCAGAGTTTCGGTTTTGCCAGATGAGAAAAGTTCTAGAGAAAGATGGTAGTGATGGTTGCACAACACTGTGAATGCACTTAATACCACTGAAGTGTACATTTAAGAATGATTAAGATGGTAAATTTTATGTTTGTTTTACCACAATTTTTAAAAACCTAACAAACATTACAAAAAATTAAAATGATCAAAACTGGATAAAGTAAAAAGAGAGTCTCCTTTCTCACCTATTTACTACCTGCTTCCCAATCCCCAACTGCCTCTTTCTCTAAGCATTTGCTATTCAGTTTATCTGTTTCCTTCCTGTATGCCCACACAGGTGTGTGTGTGTGTGTGTGTGTGTGTGTGTGTGTGTGTGTGTTGTACTTTAAAAAACCAAAACAGGATCCCTGGTTCCTTCTTTTCCGTTGCTTACTTCTCAAGGGCTGCCCAGAGGAACCTTCAAGCCCACAGGCAGTGGGACAGATTGCTGGGTCTGAATTTCTATTCCATCCCTTATCGACTGACACCAGGGGCTAGTGACTTAACCTCTCTAGATCTCAGTTTCCGCATCTGAAAATGGGTACACTATTATTGTTGGGACTTAATAAAAAGGAGAGTGGCAGAAGCTTGGCACGTAGGAAACATACAGTGAGGGCTGAGTGTGGTTGCTGTTCTCTGGAAGTTTCTTTCTTGACCTGGGCTCTGCGAGCAATCAGGGTTCAGGGAAGTCTGCAGCCAGGGAGGGGAGGGAGGACCTTCTAAGAGGTGCTATGCGCATACTTGCAACACGTGTTTCATCTTCCTGCAGAGGGTCTAGCTAGGAACAAGTTATCTTTGTCTTTCTAGCAATGGAGAGCAGCTGTTACAATACAGATATCCTTTTCAAAATAGTAGATCCCTGGAGTGAAAACTCAAAATGTAAACTTTAAGAAGAGGTGACAGAGCAGAATCCAGAAAATATTTAGGACCCGGAGCACGTGGATTGGTAATTTTAGGAAGATACTGGGGTAGTGGATTACGTGAAACACTTGGAGTCAAGATGCCCAAGTTCAAGTTCTACCCTATAGGAACATATAACCTTGAGTCATACATACTATAAACTTTGCAAGCCTCAGTTTCCTTGTCCAGAAAGTGGGCATCATATTTCATAGCATATAGGATTACTGTGAGGATTAAAGGGATATAGTATGCAAAAGCGCTTTTCAAAACATAAAGCGCTAAGCAGATGCAAATGATTATTTCTGACTTTTTGTGACAATGGATTTGTGTCAATGTCCTGCCACACAGGCCTGTGCAGTACCAAAATCTTTTTTTATTTTTTAAAAATGAAAATAACTTTCTTGTTTTTTGTTCTCGGTAATATATAATCATTGTAAAAAATTAAACCAAAATGAGAAAGTGCAATTTCCCTTAATTGCAGCCACTGTTGACACTTTGAAATCTTTATTTATTTAAAGAGATTTCAATATATTAAATGAAGAAAAGGTTTCAAACATTTTTATAGTATGATCCTAGTTATGGCTTATGAATTACTCCCAATCAGGTATCAGTGATGGGAAGAGACATGCAAGTTACTAATTAAGATCATACGATCTCTTAAGACTTGTATAATCTGGAAATGCTATCAATTATTTATAAAGAGTCTTCATGTATTTAAATTAGAATAATGTACTAGTTAGGACCTAGGTTCTACATGGGTAAAAATGGAGATAACATAGCGTAAATTCATAGTTTTGGTGAAGATTAGAGAATGCACAGTGTTGTCACAGATTGAGCCTTCAGTAAATGTTAGTTGCTCTTATTGTCAATAATAATACATTATGGTTATTTTGTCCCCTGCTTCTGGTGACAACTGAGTAGTTGATCTGACGAATCCATGATCACCTGAGATAAACAAAGTAGATGAACTAGGATTCTCAATTTACAAGGTTTGAAGGTAGAGCAGAAGTAAGGATGATTGTAGGAAGACTCTTTGAAGGTCAGGGAGTGATGGATGGTACCTGGTAGGTAGTCAGGCTAGGCAATGGTCCTGGGACTTCTAACCTGTGTTTACCACCGTGGCTTCTTTGGTCTAAACTTTAACTACTATTACTGAGATTTCATGTGACTTTCTCCCCATCTCCCTGTCCAAAGCTTCTTTACTGCTATTGCCAGACTTGCTAATGTGTGAGGGAACAGTACTTTTCTTCCCTCTGCCAAAGATGGGAAACTTATTACAGGAACCATCTCATAAGTCCAGAACAGAACATGTTTTTTCCATTTAATCTAATTCTAAAGTCTTTCCCTACCCCTATCAGATAGGGGTTATTAACATGTGGTACATGCAATGCCTGGGATAGAATGAGAGGCAGATGTTTTTTTGAAGTTTGAAAGTTGCTTTTTAAAACAGCATTTGCTACCACAGGGAATTTCTTCTGTATCACGGAAAACATACACACACATACACCCCTCTCCCAGTTTTCAATGAATAGTGTAAGTAACATTTGTGACTTTACCCACGACAAAAATGTGTCACCTTTTAGGTGGTCTTTGAGGTTTACCTTTTAAAAACTATTTCAAGGAGCTAAGTTTTGGTTTTGCTTTTTTCCTCTGGTCACTGCTGACTAAGGACTCCAGGCTGTTTACACGGGAGAGCTTTAGATACGGTTATTTGTGTGGCATTGTATCAGGGCCTTCAAATATTTGCGGGGAGGTTTGGTGGAAAATGTCTAGGCCAGTGCAAATACTGCCGGCCCCAGAGAAATCCAGGAGGCTCAGAGGACCATTCCAGAACCCCTGCTCTGTCCTACTGTCCCTACGAGGAAACCCTCTGAATCTTTGTCAGACTGAATGAGCCCATTGAAGAGACTTATGTGGGTTCACGTCATGAGAGGCTCCTGATTTAGCCACCGCTGGATTTGATCATTCCGCATCTAT
Source organism: Eschrichtius robustus (assembly GCF_028021215.1). NCBI lineage: Eukaryota > Metazoa > Chordata > Mammalia > Artiodactyla > Eschrichtiidae > Eschrichtius > Eschrichtius robustus. The sequence continues at coordinate 45,551,389 of NC_090843.1, forward strand.
GAGAGGTACAGTGGAAAGCCATTGACCTCACAGTCAGGAACACTGAGCACCAGCCCTCGATCTGCTACTCACTTGCTGGGCCACTTTGGCAAGTCACTGGCCCTCTCTGGGTTCTGATTTTCCTAAATTTAAAAGGAGATGATTGAGCAAAATGAGCTCTAAGATCCCTTTCTTTGATCCTATCTCTCTATAAAGTACCTCTTCGGTGTAGTCATTGGACCAGGCCGGCAGTGGAAGATACAAAGAAAAATAAGATGAGATCCTTTGTCTCAAGAAAGTTTGATTGGATGTTTAACCTCTTTTATTATTTTTCAGCTCCCAGCAGTTTCCTGGAAGCTCACAATCTCAGAGAGTATACACAGGGTGGCCACAGGCACATAATAAATTATTTATTGATATATTACAATGCATGTTGAAATAATATTGTCTGTTTCCCTGAAATAATATTGTCTGGCCACCCTGAATTTTTGTACAGGTGACCACACACTCAGAAGGCCAACATATAAATAAGTAGACCTATAATAACAGTTACATTTATGTGTAATAATGGCCATAATTTATTGAGCACCTACTGTGTACCAAGCTCTTTGCTAGATGTTTTAACATTTTTATCTCAAGAATCCTCATGACAATCTTGTAAGGTAGGCTGTGTCATCTCCACTTTACACACAAGGAAACCAAGACTTTTAAGAGGTTGAGAAACCAGCCCAACCTCTTATTTATAGTGAGAGGCTTCACATCCAGTTCTTTGTGGTTCCAGAGTCTGGTCTCCTAGCCCTGTACCTCTAGCTTTGGGTGTAATATTTTGCATTTTACAAAGTATATATATGTGCGGGTGTGTGTGTGTGCACGCACGCACGCGTGTGTGTATACATATCTCTGCAGATTTTGAAGATAAGTAGATTCAAGCATAGAGAGCTTAAGTAACATGCCCCAAATCCCTCGGCTAGAGAGTGGCAAATACGGGACTCGAAACCAGGTGTTCTGACTCAAAAAACCAGAACTTTCCCCACCTCGCAACATTGCTTGTGCAGCATTCTCTGGCGGACTTGCTTTTGTAAGAATTTTTGAACCACCCCTTTCAGGTGGGGCAGGCACGCCACATGTATCTCCCCCTTCCTACTGTTTATACACAGCTTCCTATTTCCTTCCTCAAACCTGCTTTTCCTGCAATCTCTCCCAATTCCGTAAATGACAAACCCATCTTTCTACCTCCCTGTGCCTCCAAACAAGGAGGCATCCCTTTCGCTTATACCTGTATCTAACCCTTCAGCAAACCCTGTTGGATCTTCCTTCAAAATAAACCCGGACTCTGACCACTTCTTGGCACCTCCATCAACATCCTCTCAGTCACCCCAGGCATCTTTCCTATTGCCTAATCTGGGCCCTCTGCTTCTGCCCTTGCTCCCTAGAGTCTATTCTCTACAGAGCAGCCAGAGGGATTTTGTTAAATCAAAAGTCAGATCATGTTCTTCTCTGCTTGTAAATATCCTGGTGGTGTCCCATCTCACTCAGAGCAAAAGCCTGCTGTGAGGTACTTGACTCCAGCCATAGGGCCTCCTTGCTGTTCCTGGAACCCACCAGACACATTCCTGCCTCAGGGCCTTTGCACTTGCTGTTTCCCTGCCCTGGGGCACTTCTCCCCGGATATCTCCCTCAAGCCTCTACTAATTTGTCATCTTCTCTGTGAGGTTTATTAAAACTGTAGCCCACCCCCTGCTTGATATTCTTGAGCCCTATTCCCTTGTCTTTTCTCTTCTTCTTCAAAGCATTTATCATCACCTGACAACCTATGTATTGAACAACTTAATTCTGTTTATTGTCTGTTTCCTCAACTAGCTATAAGCCCCAGGAAGGCAGGGATTCTTTTTTTGGGGTGGGGGGCAGCAAGGTCTGGTTCATTCACTGCCATAACCCCAGAATCTAGAACAATGCCTGGCACTTATTGGTTCCCAGTAAGTGTTTTTTGAATGAATGAATGAAAGAACGGAACTCCCCTGGTGTTTGAATTTCAGCCCTGCTGGGTCTCATCTTTTCATGATCTGCAGAGCAGATCACTTTTATCTCAGTCACATGGCCACTTCCAAGGTATGGTTCATTTATCACTGCCTCTTCACCTGAGCCCAGCTCCTACCCAAGAAGCCCTCCCAAGAGACTTGGGTGACGTGCCGCAATCATGGGAGTTTCCGACCTAATCCACGTTCTGTGATTGTAACAAGGGACATGGACTCAGGCGCCGTCCTAGACTCCTCCATGAGATGCTGCCTTCTCCTAGAACACTCTCATTTTTAGGAGTCACTCAGCTGCTGAAGGTCAACCATTCAGTTTATTGAATATTAATTATTCAAATGTGCCTGGTCGTATGGGAAATGTTCAGCCAGCAATGACATGAGGGTGAATCAGGGAGAGAAAGAAAGCTCATATTAATACTCATCTTTTTCCCCCTCTCTAAAGGGGTAAATGCCCTCGAAAGAGCCCCTGTGTTTCTGGACGGAAGAGAGGGCAGGAGCACAGGAGGAGAGGCAAGGCTATTCATTTTGTAATTTGTGCAAAAGGAGTCAGTTATGCAAGTTTCTGCTTGAGATATTGAATGATGGAGTTGCCATTCAAAGTTTCTTTCGGGGTAACGTTGCCGATTGAAAATGAAGCATGTGCTCCCATTTTGTGAATGAGGAAACAGACATCAAGGGACAATTGTATTTGCCTCCATCTACCTGAAGTGCCCCAGACCGGCTCTGGAGGGGGTGTGTCATTATGAAATTACCCAGCAGTGAGAGAAAGAGGGAGAAGTGAAACTCCCTACTCAAGCCCCCCACAGTGTGGAGTCAGGGGTGGCAGCAGAGAAGGCAGGGCTGGGAAGAATCTTAGAGGTGATATCAGAGACCCAGCTGGAATGGTCCCTAGAGGTCGTCTAGAGCAACCTTAGAGGTCATTTGCACATGTAGAAGCTGGGGGGCAGAGAGGATGACTCTGGGTCCTGGTCACATGGGGAGTCTGTAACTGGAGAGGAGCCAGAATTCTCCTACCTTCAGGCTCCACATGGAGCCATGTCCAGGGTCCTCAAATGACCTTGGTGACCAGCTGGTCTCATATCCTCATTTTCCAGATGATGAAACAGAGACCAGTAAGGCAGAAAGAGCAGTGAGGCCAAGGAGGATATTTAAAATGGACCTTTGCCCCTTTGGGTTCTCTTGAGTTTATTTAAGCAGGACTTGCAGTTCTTTCTGTCCTTCAGTGTCAGAGTAACTGATACATCAATTCTGTCTAGTCCCCGAGGAAATGGTCTTGAATTTGAAAAACAAATGCCTAAATTCACTGGACCAAGTTAGTTTCTTGTACTGTCCCTTCTGTTCCATGCCAGTGTTTCTGTCCAGAAGTGGGGTCGGTTTGGTCACAGCAGGGGAAGGAGGTACAATGGACCCCCCAGAGCCATCGCTTAGCAACGAGAAAAGAGGGACACCTAGGACAGTCTCCCCAGAGTGGACTATCCCAGTGTCTTTGGCATACAGCAGATGCTTACAGACGATTGTTGGAATGCCTTGTGGAAAACTTGTAAGCTGTCAGTTTCACAACTGACCAATGGATGAGTTCACTGATCACCCAAACACTCTATGTGCAGAATTATACTCGGAATTGTGCAATAGTCAAGAGAGATATGTGTGTTTTTATTCTTACCCTCAGGGGCCTGGAAATCTTGTCCGGAAGTCAGTTCCGTCACATGTGACACAAATTGAGCAAAATATAAGACAGTTCCCACGTAAGACCATATAACTGATAGGACTGGGGGAGTGGATGTAAAAGCAATTCCTCTATCATCGTGCTGATGTAATAGTAATCATAGTAATAATAATAGCTGCCTTTCTTTGAGCAGTCACTGAAGTTACCATCTGCATTTTAGAGATATTGTCTCATCTAATCTGCACAACAACCCTACCAGTTTAGTACTAATGTCACCCCCCTCGTCTGAGGTCTCATAGCTACAGGGTGAAGCTAGAATTTGAACCCAGATCCACCTTGCTCCAAAGCCACCTTCTCGGTGTTGACACCCACAGCAAGTACTCAGCCTTCAGCACGTACTCTAGGCCTCTGTGTGTGTGTGTGTGTTCTTTAAATACGACTCTGAGACCTTTTAAACCCTCTCCTCATCCTCTGGTCACCATGTCTTTCCAGACCAGTGGTTCTCAAACTCACACAATAGGGTCCAGACGAGTGAGAAAGAAAGGGGAACTGCTCATAACCTGGGGCCCACTTGCTTCCACCCCAGCTGGCAGTGAGGGGCGCGAGCGAACCCTGTCCCGGTGTTACCCGTCAGGTGGAACATCACCCCGACTGCTGTGTGCCCGCTTTGCCCCTGCCCTTCCTGCTTTCCTCTGTGCAAGCTTGCTCTCGTGAAGTCTGCCTTAAAAGCTAGGAATAAAATTGTCTGTAAGGTGGTCTCTGTTCCTAACCCATGTGTGTTTCCCTGGGGGGTTCAGACACTGTGGGTCCTGAGCCACTGCTCCCCTCTATGGTTGTGCCTGGGAACTGCAGCTCTCCTATTCCATTCTCAGGGCCTCCAGCATTTAGGTGCTGGGTTTTTTGCTTTCTTTTTTTGTTTTTTGTTTGAGCCACGCGCAGCACGCAGGATCTCAATTCCCTGACCAGGGATCGAACCCACACTCCCTGCGGTGGAAGTGCAGAGTCTTAACCACTGGACCGCCAGGGAAGTCCCTAGGTGCTGGGTTTCAATTCCACCCTCTCCCACTCCTGTACTCACTCAGTCTCCAGGTTAATGTGGAAGTACACCAAGCTGACAAACCCATTTGACCTCCTCAGATTACTGCCTTGGCTTCTGGGTACACTGAAATTAAAATCACCCTGATATTACTTCCACTACTACTATCACCATTACTACTACTATCACCATTACTACTATTACTACTGCCACTACCACTACTATCACTGTTACTACTACTACTGCTACCACCACCACTACTACTTCTGCTACCACTACCACTACTACTACTACTACCACTACTACTCTCATCACTACTACTATCACCATTACTACTACTACTACTGCCACTACTACTATTGCCATTACTACTACCATGACTGCTACTACTACTACCACTACTGTTACTACCACTATTAGTACTACCACTACTACCACTATCACCACTACAGCTACTGCCACTATTACTATTACTACTATACTATCACTATTGTCTCTGTTAGCACTGCTACTACTACCACTATCACTAGTCACTATAGCTACAACCACTATTAATACCAGCACCACCACTACTCCTCCTCCTCCTACTGCCATCACTACCACTACTACCACCATTAGTACCTCCACTACTACTACAATTACTACTACTGCCCCTGCTACGGCTGCTGCTGCTGCCACAAACGACTTGCTGTGTGCTTGGCTCACAGTATTTTACTTAAATTGTCTCGTTCCATTCTCACAACAATCCTTGAGGTGGGAAATACTCCCACCCCTATTTTACAGATAAGCTAACTAAGCCTTGAAGAGACCCATGAGTTGTCAGAATTTCCACTGCTGCTAAGTCAAGTCAGGCTCTGAATCCAAATTGTCTGACTTTCAGAGCCCATGCACTTAACCCTTATGCTCAGTGGTCTGTCATGTAAGGAGGTGACATTGGCTTTGGAGTCAGGGCGGCCTGGGTTAGACTCTCCATTTAGCTGGGTAACAGGCAAGTTAGTCTTATCTGTAAAATGGGGTTTTCACTGACACGTATAGAGTTCTTTTGAGGATTAAATGAGAGGATGTATATAAAACACGTAACAGAGAAGCTGCACATAATCTACCCTGACTCCCAGGGAGCCTAAGAGACCTTCTGTCTGTGACTCTCCTCCCACAGCCAACAACAGGTCCTCTGCAAACGTTTGCAGAATGACTCACTCTCCACTCAGGCCATACAGACTACACGTTAATCATTCATTCATTCATTCATTTATCACACAATTATTGAGCACCTACTGTACGCCAGGTACCGTGCTCAGGCCGTGGGGGATAAGAAGGTGAGGAAAGGAGATACGGTCACTGCCCTTGCAGACCATACCCTAGTGGAATTTTCTGTGTACAGACTCCAGGGTATGCAAAGGACAGTGTGGGCAGGCAAGGCACATAGCTGCTAGGGGGCTGGGAAAGAGAGGTAAAATAAGGCCATCAAGATGAAGAGGTAAAACGAGGACATCACAGTGAAGATTAAGATAAACGTCTTAAGAGACTGGGGAATAGAGAGCTGAAAGGGAGAGAACTCCCATCAAAGGAAAGAGAAATTCCACTGGTGGATGGATCAGGCAAAGCTTGTGAAGGGAAAGGAAGGGGCCAAAGGTAGAAGCCTGGAGGTGCATGCCAGGTGATTGGTGCCTTATTATTGAGGATAGTAACCAACTATTCTCTCCTAGCAGTTTCACTGAAGAGGGGGCACTGAGACAGTAGAGGTTCCTCTAGAATCAGTAAGGGACAGATTACTAACCAAGTGAAAATACTCCCATCCCATGCCAGGCACTGGACTGGACTCCAATCCTCACCACTTGTGAGTGGGCCCCCACTTCACAGATGAGAACATTGAGGCTTACAGACATTCAGTCACTTGAATTCAAGTGACTGAATGGGGGAGTCAGCATGCAAACCTGGATCCATTTCGTTCCAAAGGCCACACTCTTTCCATCATAGGACACATTGCCTCTTTCTTTTACTGAAAAGGCAGGAAGTTCAGTGAACTTTCTCACTCAGATCTGATAGCTGAGGGGAGGGGGGTCTGAGGCAGTGTTTCCTGTGATCTAAAGGAATGGCAGTGTCTTCCATATGAAGGAGGCAGTACCTGGTGCCACACAGGGTCACTGACAGGAAGAGGTCAAGGCCATCGGGCAGTGTGGCATAGTGAGAGGCTGCAGAGAACAGCGGTTGCTGTCAGGCAGACCTGGGCTTGCATCTCAGCTGGGCAAGGTTTTTTTAACCTCTTTAAGCCTCAGTTTCCTCATCTGTAAAGTAGAAGGTAAACCAGTAGTACTTACCATAGGATTAAATCAGTTGATACAAGAGGAGCTCCAGCAAATGCATGTATATGGTAAGCAGCCAGTGCGTATTACTAGTTATCAGTGTTCTTTTACTAGACGGTTGTGGGACAGTGCTAAGTCCTCAGGATGCAGCTACTCTGCTTCCTTTTTTCCAGAGCCTGAACAACATCCTGGCCACCATACCCTTAACCCATGAGTCAAGTGGGTGCTTCATGAGCTTATGAATTTTTATAAGGTTCTATTTTTGCAATTTCATGTAATGCTCCAGTGCCATTGGACACGTCAGCTCCTGACCTTTCAGCCAGTGGAGTGCTTCCCATAAACAGAGCCATAAAAGCCCACTGGTTTTCTCCTTGGCGTGTGAGTGTGTTTGGTGCTCTCCCTCTCTCCTTCACTATTTGAATAGTGATGTCATATTCCAATATCCTCTCACCTCTACTGAAAAAGCCCTCCGCGTGATTCCCTCCTGAGCGCTCAGCAATCCCCAGAGGGGAAGTTGTGGTTTCAACAAGGTGCAGGCATCACGAAACCGAGAGAGAACTGGTAGGGTGGAGAAGTTACTCAAAGGTAGGAGACAGAGAAAAACACCCACGTGATGTATAAATCTCCAGTCAGTGGCCAGTGGCCGAGTCAGGTTTTTTTTTTTTTTTTTTAAGGCTTGCTGTTAAGACGCTGGCATAACAACATTTAAGGACGTATAAATAGAATAAAGCATCCACCCATTTCCTCCCCTAAATGTGAGCCCAACTATTTTCCTCTGTGACTGCTTTCAGTTTTTACACATATTTTTATGAACTTTATAATCAAGCTGTAGGTTTAATTTGGAGTCCTTCTCTGGTCTCTTAATGTTCTTTCAGGAAGGATTCTTCTGCATTGCTGCAATATCTTCACACTCATGGCGGAGGCTGTGGTGTCCAGCTTCATTCCTGAGACTCACTCACTCGCTCCAGTGTCTTGGTCCCAAGTAATCCTAGGGATGAGTGGAATAAAGTCTTTGGTTCAAGCCTTGGCTCTGCCATACTAGCCATTTAGTGACTGCCTAGTACTCCGAGCCTTGGTTTCCACATCTGTGACAGAGCTGTTGTGAGGTTTTGAAGCATATCCAGACCTGTCAGAGAAATGCTTCAACAAATGGCAGCTATTAATAGAGATGTGCCATGGTTTACCTGTTGTTGGATAGTTCTAAGCAACACCACGATGGACATCTTTAATAACGTTTCTTTTCCTTTTGACTTTTCTTTTGATTATTTGGCCCAAGGGTATAGACATCTTTGTGGCTTTTGATAGGCAATGTCAGTTTGCCTTCTAGAAAGCTGATACCAATTCACAGAGTTGGCAGCGTAACCTGCATTTGATCCAAAGCTAGCAGCAAAGGAAGGTGCGGGGACTAGTAACGTAGTTCAACAATAGGCAGGTTCTTTAGGAACCAAGATGCAGCAGTTAGTGGAACTTTTGTGCTGGAAGCCAGCAATTGGCAAGACAGTGTGGAGGTCGTGGAAGTTAGGCTGGGCATAGTTACAGACCAACCAAAGGCAGATATTTATTTTCTGGGTGTTTGTTAAAGCAGGTACTGCAGTAGGGCTCAAGTCTTTGATATTAAAATGTGACTCTTCCCAGATATATTTCTGGCGTAAAGCCTAAACAAAACTTCTGCTTAAATCTTGCCTTTTTGGTTAACTCTCTTCCTCTAATTGCTGCATCTCTAGTTCTTTCCATGGGGAGTTAATTAACCTGTTAAATAGAAGTTGTTCCATTTATCTGTTCTTGATTTTTATAATACATTGAAGCTATTGCTTTGCTGGTTTTTATATTCCACTTAGCTAGACTGTAAACCTCAGTGCACAAACACTGTTTTCCCATTTGTGGGGTGGGAAGGTCAGTGCTATGATATTTTCATTTACGCTTTACGACTTAACACTATACCTCTTCAGTGGGGTGGAGAGAGCACTGAGTTGAGAATTGTTTGATCCAGGTTCAGGGCCCTGTTCTCTCAATACCTTATAGTGTAATCTGGGGCAATCACTTCCTCTTCCCCAAATTCTCATGCTTCCCTCCACGGAGACTCCCTGCTGTGGGGGCCATGTTACAGGTGACAGGTGGGAATATAGCCCTTCGACCAGAGTCTCCTTAAATTATTTTTCATTTCTGGGACTTCCCTGGCGGTCCAGTGGTTAAGACTCTGCGCTTCCAGTGCAGGGGGCGTGGGTTCGATCCCTGGTTGGGGAACTAAGATCCCACATGCCGGTGCAGTGCGGCCAAATAAATGAATAAAATTATTTTTCATTTCTAAGTGTTAAGATGATCTGAATTCCTAAGTTCAAGGGCATGGTTTCCTTGACTCTGCCCTGTCCATCATCCACCTATACTGTTCTACAGCCCCATGGGAACTGCTGCAGGAATCCACACCTTTAAATTGAAGACACTGAACTAGGTAATATTGAAGGTCTCCATCTAGCTCTTATTTCCAAAAAAGATTTAGAAAATGTTGGAATTGACCCAGGAAAAACACTTGGGCAATGAAAAGTACTAAGGTCATTATTCCTTTTCTTAAGTTTGATTTACAATGGTGATAATTGGAAACAAACCTAGTGTCCAACACTAGGGGATGGTTAAGCAAATTGTGGCACATTCACATCATGCAATGTTTTGGGGGGCATTAAAAATATAAGAGTTTGAAAGAACATGGAAAAAGACTTCTGGGATAATGTTCAGTTAATAAAATCAAGTATGACGTCAACTAAGTACTAAAAACATGGCTGTGTAGAGGAAAAAAAAAAACTGGAAGGAAATATCCAAAGTGCCTATAATGATTTTTTTCTGGGTATTCAGATTTTGAATGATTTTATTTTTTCAACTTTTCTATATTTTACCAAATTTTATATAATTTATTTCTATTTTTTTAATAACCAGAAAAAAATTTTACTCAGGTGTTATAAAATTTTTGAGACTACTTTAATCTAACCAGGAATTAAATTACCCCAAGGTTTAAAATTTTCTAGTATTAGAAAGTAAGTTCAGGGCTTCCCTGTGGCACAGTGGTTAAGAATCCTCCTGCCAGTTCAGGGGACATGGGTTCAAGCCCTGGTCCGGGAAGTTCCCACATGCCGCGGAGCAACTAAGCCTGTGCGCCACAACTACCGAGCCTGGGCTCTAGAGCCTGCAAGCCACAACTACTGAGCCCTCGCGCCACAGCTACTGAAGCCCGCGTGCCTAGAGCCCATGCTCTTCAACAAGAGAAGCCAACGCAATGAGAAACCCACGCACTGCAACGAAGAGTAGCCCCTGCTCGCCGCAACTAGAGAAAGCACGCACGCAGCAAGGAAGACCCAACGCAGCCAAAAATAAATAAATAAAATAAATAAATAAATTTTTAAAAAAAGTAAGGTCAGAACAGTCAATTATGACATTAAAATAAAAATACGAATGAGAAAAATGGGCAAAATTTCCAGCTTTTTACAAAAATAAAACTACTCAGCATGATATATAAAAGTGTTTTGAGTCAGAGAACATGGGTTCAAATCCCAATAGAATTCTGGCTGAATGACGTTGGGCACAATTAACTAATATTTCTGTCAGTTTCATCTGGGCCATAAAATGTATACCTCTCAGGGTTGCTGTAAAATCAAATGAGACAACGTCTGTAGAACTCTTCTGTAAAATGTTAAGTTTAATAGGGGAGGATAATAACTGGGAGAAAAAAGGGAAGGGGCGCTTCTCTGCTTTCATTTGAAGGAACAGAGCAAGATTTTTCAAACCGTGGGTCCTGACCCATTTAATGGGTTATAAAATCAATTTATTGGTTCACAAACAGAAAGCAGTTATTTTAAAAAGAATATGATTGTATGGCAGAGTAATGACATTGTTTTGTGAAGTATACACATCAGATGATAAGTAAAACATGTATCTTACTGCCCTGAGGACCTAAGATGACTGCATAGGGCTGGAGAGTCTTTGGCTTTGAGGTCAATACCCATGGGGAGACCAGAATAGCAAAGGCCCCTTTCTCATGTTTGCTGCATGAAACTCAACGGAATTAATGTCTGGTGGCTCGTGAGTTAGTTTCAGGAGGAGAGGGGAAGTTAAAGAGGGGGATGGTTTACCCTACTGCCTGACAGTAAAATATTTACATTTGTAACATGCTCTGCCATTTGTAAATATTTTAGCGCTTAGGATCCATCCTTCCTTCCTTCTTCCCCCGCCCCCCCCAAAAAAAACAACTTATTAGGCACTCAGTGTTGTGGACTGAATTATGTCCCCCTCAAATTCACATGCTTAAGTTCTAACACCCAATAGGACTGTATTTGGAGATAGGAACTTTAAAGAGATAATTAAAATAAAATGAGGTCATAAGAGTGGAGCCCTAATCCAATATAACTGGTGTCCTTTTAAGATGACGAAGAGAAACCAGGGGTATACACACACAGAGAAAAGGCCTTGTGAAGACATAGTGAGAAGGCGGTCGTCTACAAGTCAAGGAGAGAGGCCTCAGGTGAAACCAAACCTGCTGATATCTTGATCTTGGACTTCCAGCCTCCAGAACTGTGAGAAAATAAATTTCTGTTGCTTAAGGCACTCAGTCAGTGATATTTTGTTAAAAGCTCTAGCAAACTTATACACTACTATGTGCCACGTTTGGTCCTAGGTCCTGGGGGATCCAGAGGTGAAAAGATCAGGCCCCTGTCTTCCTGGAGACAGATACACAAATCAGTACTTAAAATACAATATATTAATTGCAGTATGATGCTAAATGCTGCTCAAGGTTCAAAGGGGCTCAGAGGTAGCTGTCTCTAAGTCTTCCCAAGGGAGTCAGGGGTAGCGTCTCAGAGGAGGAAATTCTGGAGGCTTTTTCATTCATCCTATTTTCTGACACTGTTAATACCAGATCAAAGTACAGGTTCCCGATTTGGATACCTTTATTTCTAATCTCTGACTATACCTATAGCAGACACAGGGTCTCAGATTGTAGGTATACCTGTGACACCTACACAGGAACTGCAATGGTCTTAAAGGGACATGCGGAGGGGACCATCAAAGGCTCTAATGGAGGGACATTCAGGGCTAATGTAGGTTGTTGAATGCATGGAAGGCCCAGAAGTGACAGAGATAGCTCACAAAGACACGGTTCTGACTCTCTCCGCACAGGGAATTAATCCTTGCCCTCTCCACACATGGTGCCCTGTAAGCCTCTAGAGAATTTTCTTCATGAGTGATGTGTCTCCCCCCAACCCCCCCTTGGAAGTTTCTAGCTTTAGATGGCAAAGCCTGGGATCACTTCCAACATCTTACTCCAAACCTTTATTCTCTACGTGAAGGGCCTGCAAGCTCTTTCTGTAAAGGGCAAGATGGTAAATACTTTTGGCTTCAAGCACAATATAGTCTGTCCAACTGCTGGACTCAGCCATTGTAGTATAAAAGTGGCCATAGTTAATATGTAAACAAACTAACGTGGCTGTGTACCAACAAGATTTTACTTATAGACACTGAAATTTGAATCTCATATAATTTTCGCATGTCATGAAATGTGATTTTTTGTTTGTTTTCTTTTCAACCATTCAAAAATGTACAAACCATTCTCAACTCATGGGTATTCAAAACAGGGGGCTGTAGTTTTCCCACCCCTGACTCACATGGTCACGTATATTTTTCATGAATTTGATGCTTTTTTTTCCCCCAAGTGACTCCAGAGAATCCTAATAGTATCAAGAAGAAAGTTAAGGATGGTTGAGTTTGCTTTACAGCTTTTGAGTTTTCATAAATCAGTTCTGAAGTTCTCTATGACAATAGGCCAAGGGAATTTTAATAAAAGAACTTATCCCTATATTTTAATAAATTCATTTAAAATACCCTAGGGGGGAAAAATAATAATAAAATAAGATACCCTAGCGGGGGACTTCCCTGGTGGCGCAGTGGTTAAGAATCCACCTGCCAATGCAGGGGACACGGGTTCAATCCCTGGTCCGGGAAGATCCCACAGGCCATGGAGCAACTAAGCGCGTGCGCCACAATGACTGAGCCTGCGCCCTAGAGCCCGTGAGCCACAATTACTGAGCACACGTGCCACAACTACTGAAGCTAGCGCGTCTAGAGCCCATGCTCTGCAACAAGAGAAGCCACCGCAATGAGAAGCCCTCGCACCACAACGAAGAGTAGACCTTGCTCGCCGCAACTACAGAAAGCCTGTGCGCGGCAATGAAGACCCAATGCAGCCAAAAATCAATAAGTAAATAAATTTATTAAAACAAACAAACAAACTATAAAATACCCTAGGGGTATTTGCATAGTGATTTGGGGCAACTCTTCCCCTGGCTGGGCCTTGGTTTCCCCATTTGTAAACGAAGGGGCTGATTTAGGCAACCGCTCAGGCCCCTCCCTCTCCAAAATTCCAGTGTCCTGGAAAGAGGTACCCCACCCCCATCCCGTGCTAATGTTGAGGCTTGCCACCACCCTTGTGCTCTGCCTCTGACCATGCGCTTGGGGTCTGTGGACTTTGAGGCACTCTGCTCAGTTTAGCTCCCTTTCCCCTGTTAATCTTTAAGGAAGAAAGGATTAAATACACAGAATTGGAGAGCTGGGCCCTTTGCATCTTTCTTGGCAACAACACTTGGGTGGCCCCTTCGAGGAACTTACTTCCTCATCTTTGTTCTCTTTCCCAGCCTATTTCAAAGAACCCTTTGGAGAACTTGCTGTCAGATTTGGCATGCCCATTCCCATGGGGAAAGGGACAGACTCTGGGTACCCACGAGGCTCTGGGCTGGCTCAGGGGACCCCATCTCAGTTTCTCTTGCAGGAAGTGATTATGGCCTGAGGGCCCTAGACACTGTTTATAGGCCACAATCATTGCCAGTGAAAGAAAAATGCCCAGGGCAATGTAATTAAATGTAAATGAGATTATTACTGGAACAAGGTTTTTTTTTGTGTGTGTGTGTTTTTCCTTCTTTAAGAAAAAAACTCCAGCAGGTTCATGGAGTCAGAGTAGCAGAGTTAAGGGCCTCTCACTCTAGAACAACCCCAGCTACACGTATGAAAACTAATCGGCAGATGGCCACCCTTTATCGTCACAATTCCCCCCTCTTCCTACCACCATACTAAGAAGTCAGGCGTTCACAGCCTGTCTGGGACGGTTTCTCAAAACCAGGTGGGCTCAGAGGAACCAGAGAGGCTGAAGTCTGGGTCAATATAATCTGATTAAATGACCTGGTCTAGTTATGGCCCCAGTACTGCAGCAGCGTTGGGGGTAGGGGAGAGGATGGGGGGCCCTGGGCCCATGAGTGTGCATGCCTGAAGGAGGCTGCCTTGGTACACTTATGCTTGAAGACTCAGAAAAAAAATACTGTTCACATTAGTCACTAGAGAGGGAAGTGACTGCCCTGCAAGGAAATACATTGAAGTTTCCTGTGGTTAACCCAGGGAAATAGTTGGTTCTTCCTTCTCCCGTCACCTAGGATACTATGAACAGACTTTCACCGTAACCACACATATTTCCTGTCTGTATTTTCCTGTAGCCTTTGAGCTCTAAGCTTTGACAGTCTGGGTCTTTCTTTTTTAAACTTTGTTGCTCTTTTCCAACCTCTTACCTCCAACCCACATGGCCTGTGTCCATAGCACAGTATCTGTCTTGCATTAGACCTTTGCTAGTCAGTGTGGTCTGTGGACCAGCAGCACCGGCGTCACTGGGGCGTCTGTTAAAAATGCAGAACCTCAGGCCCCACCCTAAACCTCCTTAATTAGGATCTGTGCTTAAAAAATCTCCCTGGGTGATTTCTGGTACATTAAAGTCTGAGAAGCACTGAATTAGAGAACAGGTGTTTGCTGAGTGTATAATGATGACATGGTGTTGCTGTCACTCTCTTTGCCATTCCCTTGGTGTGTGTGTGTGTTTTTTTTTAGTGGCCGGCACATGCTGCGTGGCATGCGGGATCCTAGTTCCCTGACCAGATATCACACCCACGCCCCCTGCACTGGAATTGCTGTGGAATCTTAACCACTGGACCACCAGGGAATTCCCCCGCTGGTGCGCAATTTGTAGCAAGCAGTTTAACAGACTTGGGCCTCAACTGCCTTTGGACTAGATCAAATCAGACAAAAGCAATATTTTAAGCAGAACTTCACAGAATTATAAGATGAACCAGGCATGAGCCCTGCCCTCAAGAGGTTTCGATTCCAGTGATGGAGATGAGACAAATATGCAAGTAGTGATAATACAGGGTGAAAAGTGGCAGGTGCCCCGAGAGAAGTACAGAGAAGGGGCTCTGGGCTTCAGAGAAAGAGGAAGCTCCTGCTAGCTCGTCCTGCAGTTCTGCCCTTCTGTGGCTTCAAGGGAAAAATGGGGCTTCCCTGGTGGCGCAGTGGTTGAGAGTCTGCCTGCCAATGCAGGGGACACGGGTTCGAGCCCTGGTCTGGGAAGATCCCACATGCCGCAGAGCAACTGGGCCCGTGCGCCACAACTACTGAGCCTGCGCATCTGGAGCTTGTGCTCCGCAACAAGAGAGGCCGCGACAGTGAGAGGCCTGCGCACCGCGATGAAGAGTGGCCCCCGCTTGCCGCAACTAGAGAAAGCCCTTGCACTGAAACGAAGACCCAACACAGACAAAAATAAATAAATAAATAATAAAAATAAAGGAATTCCTTTTAAAAAAAAAAAAAAAAAGGAAAAATGAATTTCATGTGGAAGGGCTGGTTGACACACCTCACACTTTACAAGCTACCGTGAAGTAAGGTCCACAAACGCTGCTGCCACTGTTCAGGAGGAAGGGGAGTTGCTTAGGAGGAATGTCAAAGATTCTAAGTAGGCGAATAAATGAAAATAAAAAGAAAAAAAAGAGAAAAACCACAGAAAAGTTTCTATTTTCCCATCCATGTTCAATATCACCCAGACTGTGAGATTTGGAGATCAGGGGCCTCGTCCTATTCTTCTCTGTGTCCCCAGGGTGTGGCACAGTGTGTGAGCCACAGCGAGAGCTCGATAAACATTTGTAGGACTGAACCGAACTGCAATGATTTTCTTTTTTTTTTTAAATTTATTTATTTATTTATTTATTTTTGGCTATGTTGGGTCTTCGTTTCTGTGCGAGGGCTTTCTCTAGTTGCGGCGAGTGGGGGCCACTCTTCATCGCAGCCTCTCTTGTGGCGGAGCACAGGCTCCAGACGCACAGGCTCAGTAGTTGTGGCTCACGGGCCCAGTTGCTCCGCGGCATGTGGGATCCTCCCAGACCAGGGCTCGAACCCGTGTCCCCTGCATTGGAGGCAGATTCTCAACCACTGCGCCACCAGGGAAGCCCTGCAATGATTTTCATGAGCAAGACAAACACACCTTTGGGATGGAGGAACACAGTCTTCTCTTGGGTAGTTTCAAGGCAGTGTGAACAAAATCCTGCAGTGTAGCAAGTTATTATCTTGTCTTCATTCTAGAAAGGCAGATTGTAGAAAGTATCTCCTTTAGTTGCTCAGGCTTGAGTGGGAATTTTCTGAGGACCACGTTTCACTCTTCTTCCAATAAGCCTTGCGCATTTCTAAGGTCCATGAAGAAGAGCTAATCAGTGATGTGCCTTGACACTTGACTGTTAGCATTGTTGGGAATAAATCTCAATACACAGAAAGCTCTTTAGAACAATTCTTTAGCTCTTCTAATACTCCACAAGTTGGGTCAATAGAATTGCTTCCATTTTAAATAACAAAAAAGCTAGGCATATTTTCTGTCCATTGTCACCAAATATGACTGGGAGAGAACTTTGGTTTATGGGTTAAAACATGTGTCCACTGGAGTCACTGGACCCTATGTCTATTTCCATAGAAAGAGAGAGGAAAGATGGACAAGGTTCTTGGATTTCTATTTCTGATGTCAAGTTTCTCCTTTGAGTACATTTAAAACTATAGACTTTAGAACCTGGAATCTTGGATATCATTCATTCATTCATCATAAAGAAATTTCTGGAGACATCTGGTTAATGAGACAGACTGACTGACATGGGCTTGCTTCTCAACAAATTCATAAAAAATCTGGATTAAGTGGAACAAAAAAAAATTTTTCCCCAAATACATTGTTAAGCTTGTAAAAAATAAATAAAGAGAAGGGTTCAAAGCTAGAGTAGCAAGTAGGCACCGAGACCATGATGCTTGACCAGGGTCTCAGATTCAGAGATAGGTTTTAGGTGCTGGAGAGGCTAAGTTTCAATATTAAGTGAAGGCATAGAAGAGAAACTCTGAGGATAAGGAGAGGTGAGGAAGTGGGGTGAATTCTAAGGGCTCCCCTGTACACGAAAGGCAACTGGAAAGCTGCTCACCAGCCCAGGGAATTTACAAGGAATCTTAATACCCACCTGGGACTCTGGATGGAAGAATAGACACTCATGAGAAATTGTAAACCAAAGCCTGTGTCATATGTCAGTGTGGAGTTTGAATTTATAATATCCAGGTGGGGCAGTGTAAGAACCAGTTGAAACCAGTAAAACCACTAGGGCCCTACAAGAGGCATATGTGAGACTTCACAAAAGATAATTCCTGCTGAAGAAGAGCCCATGATAAAAACTTACAAATTACACAAGGAACCAAAGCAACATGAGGGAGAGTTAACAGAGACAGTAAGTAGGAGCATTTGTATCCACAAAACTATCGATAATAGAACATTCTGAAAAGATTATAAAATGCGTGTGTTTAAAATATTTAAAGAGGTAAAAGGCTAAGAATGGGATACTAAAAAAGAATCAGGATATCTGAAAATGTTGAATTTTAAAAAATGAAAAATATAGGTCATTGAAACCAAAAACTTAATGGATTGGCTAGATGATAGAACAGCTACAAATGAATAGAAAATCAGTGATATTAAATATGGATCTAAGGAAGTCACCCAAAATGAAACATGGATAAGTAAAGAGATGTATGTTATGGAAGGAGGTTAAGAGACATGAAATATAGAATGAGAAGGTCCAACATACTCTTAATAGAGATTCTAAAAGAGAGTCTAGAGAAAATGTAGAAATGGCAATATTTAAAGAGATGTTGGCTCCCAAATTTGAAAAAAAGATATGAGTCCTTGGGTTAAAGGAGTATCCTGAGTCCCATGCAGGATAAATAAAAGCAACTATACACTTAGGCACATCAGCATAATGAAGCTGCAAAAATAATACAGACCAAAACAAAGCAGAACACAAAAATGTTAAAAGCTACCAGAGATAAATACAAACACATTTCCTATACAGGAATGTCAGTTAGACTGAAACAAGACCTCTCATCAGCCACCGAAGGTACCAGAACACAGTGGAAATAATCTTCAAAGAGCAAAGGAAGAATAACCATTGGTGTAGAAATTTATACCCAGCTGAAGTATTATTTGAGAGAGATGGCAAAATAATGATATTTTCAGGCAAAGACAGAGTTTATCGTCACAAACCCTCACTGAAAGGACTACTAAAGGATGCACTTCAAGAAGAAGAGAATTGAGTCCAGATAGAAGGAGTGGTATTGCAAGAAGACATATGAGCAAAAATAAAGTATACATGTAAGCATACTGCTATATCTAAATAATCATCGGCTATAAAATTTTTTAAAACAGTAATTTGAGTGAGTTTAAAAATAGAATGAAACTAAAATAGCAAGGTACAGGATTTAGGAAGAACAAGTTAAAGTATTCTAAAGTTTTTCTATTGGGGGAGATACTGGTTAACTTTATAGTCAGTCAGACAAGAATTTATGTTAAAATTTTAAAGGTTCCTACCAAAAGAACGTAAATAAAATGCAAAACTTCCAAACCAAACAAAATACAGTCAATTTGGTAGAATGCGAAAAAAGAAAAGATCAAAAGAAAACACAAAACAAAATGGTAGAAATAAGTTCACAAATATCGGTAATCACAATGACTCTAATTGGATGAAACTTAAAATTTCTGAACACACACTTGATGCCAGGCACTGTTCTACGCACTGGGGATACGAAAATAGATAAACTACAGCTTCTGTCTTCAAGAAGCTCACAGTCTAGTGGGTGGGGGTGTGGGGACAAATGAAGCAATAATAACAATGGACTAAGTGTTATGATAAAGGGGAACACAGAGTGCTGTGGGGCTAAAAGGAGGGGCACCTAACTCAGCCTGTAGGGAGAGGGTTGGCGAAGACTTCCTGAAGATGGTGACCCTTCAGCTGCATCCTGAAGGATGAGTAAGAAGGCACAGGGGATAGGAGGGGTGCACCAGGCAAAGGTAACAGCATGGGCCAAGGCACAGAAGTGTGAGAGAACATGGCACGTTCTGGTCCAACCTTCTTTTGTTATGGATGAGGAAACTGAACCTCAGAAAAGGTAAGGAGACTATCCCAAGGTCACCCAGCTGATTAGTAACAGAACCAGGATTTGGACCCAAGACTCCCACCTCCTCGTACACCGCCTTTCTACTGTACCATGGTGTCTTAGATGTGTAGCAGGAGGTTTGGGGACTGCATGTCACGGAGACGCCAGCCGACTTTGAAAAAGAGCTGCCTTTGGGTGTGGGTGCTGGCTATGTCTCTGGCCTATCCTGGGCTGGGGCAGAGCCAGGAACTTGGCAGTTTCCAGAGCTGAGCAGCCCAACTCACCCCAAGGAAGCCATGGCACCGATGCCCAGTTTAATCATTAACTCCAAGTTCACAGGGCTGGAGCTGGAATGCACGGGACCTGGGGAGCAGTCCGGGTCTCCAGGGAGCTAAGGAAAGATGGCTCTTGAGATGGGAAGGGACCCAAGTTTAGAATGGGGTCTTTTGTTCCTGATTGGGTCTATACCCTGGGCTCAGGAATAAGGGCTCTTGCTGTTCCTTTCAATTTTGTTGGAGTTTACCCATCATGTTGTTAGCTTGATTTCAGGATCCCTGTCAATGTTCACAGTATATCGTACTTGCCTCTGCCTCAGCCCTTACCCTGCATGGTAAGTCTTTACTCATCCATCTACCCCAATAAACTGTGACCTCCTGGAGGGGAGGACTCAGTCTTTTATCTCAGCACCCTCGGTGCCTGGCACAGCCTGGCACGTGGTAGGTGCTCATTAAATGTTTGCTGACTGGTTGAATAAATGAGACCCTAACTCTGCATAAAGGTATTCCAAAGCACATGCCTTTTTTTTTTTTTAATTAAAAGAAATGAAGAGTGATTTTGCATAAAGGGTTCAACAGAGGTTCACGAACATCTCTTGAGACGTTCTGTGGTGTCTTAAAACATCATAGAGCCAAGATGAGGTCCACTGGTCTAAACCGGATGGAATGTTCTTAAGGAGATGAGTCTTCTCTTTCTCCCTTAGTGTTTGGATGACAGCAGGGCATATTGAAGGTTGCTTGGGCACGCATGGGAGAGGGGTGCTCTTCAAGCATGAGGTGACATTTTATTGAGGAAACAAAAGCCCCATAAAGGGCAAATTCCACCAGCATAATAAAGCTAACTGCTGCTTATAATTTCTGAAAGCCTGCAGCCTGCAGTTGAAAAGACTGTTGGTAGTAGCATTACCAAACCTTGAGAACACAACTTTAAAGAGAACAGAAGATTCCACAGAAGAAAACTTCCACTGGAGGGTGAGGTGCAGGTGTTGGCAAAATTTTTGTTTCTTTCTGGTGAATCTGATTTTCCTGATCTGCAAAGTAGAGGCAGTCATCTCTTCTTCACAAGGCACTTATCTCTTCTTCACAGGCACTTGTCCGGATTAAATGGAATAATGGCAAAAGGGCCTTGGTACCTAGAAGACGCTCAGTCATGGTGCAGACATTTTCTCTCTCTCTCTCTCTCTCTCTCTCAAGAATCCTGAACCTATACAGAAACAGAGATGTGGAAATAAATTCTGCTCTTACGGCCATGTGACTGGTACCCAGGGACTCAGCAGCCCCGTCTGGAAGGGACAGAGTCACGCTGCTGACTCCTGGCTTCCAGTGCAAACGTTTGCTGGTAGTGTTGTATAGTCAGCCCTGGAGGATGCTGGGAGAAGAAACGTTCCTTGTAGGAATAGTCACTCCCCTGGAAAAGCCAGCTTGCCCAGTTGGAGTTGAGCCAGAAAAGCTGAGTCTCACCCTAGCAAATTCTCTATCACTCCAAGGTCCTGGATACTCTGGGAAGACTGCCCAACGTCAGGGAGCCTCCTTCTGTACCAGCCTCTTGGTCCTTGCTGGTTGGTGGCATACAATCCAACCAGTTTGCATGTACCTCTTTCCACCACCTGTAAGTTCTGAGAGATCTGTAAGTTCTTTAGAATTCTAGCACTCAGTGATTGTTACGTGAGTTAATTCAGGAAAGACCCAGGCTTGGATTCCTCCAGCTTCCCACCTGCCCTGGGTCCCAGCACCATCTGGAGCAAGTCACTGAGCTGCCCTGTTCACCTGATTTCTTTCCCCTTGGCCTTTCCATTTCTCTCCCTTGCCCCAAGGAACTGATATGAAATGAGAAGTAAACTGCCAAAGGAGATCCTCTCCCGGGGCAAATTTCCTGTCTTGGCTTACGGGCACAGAGACCCTGAGTGGGGAGGCCAGTGCCGGGCACTCTTCTAGAACCAGCCCTGGGGTAACAGGTGCAGGGAGCATCCACCCTTTCATGGCAGGGCGGGGGTGGTTAAAAAGAGGAGGAGGAAAAAGAAAGACTGCGTAGGAGACCCCAAGGCTGCCCCTATTCCTCCAGCCCTGCCCCATCCCGAAACTGTCAGTCTCCACCGAGTCTCAGCAAGAGACAGAGAGAGAGAAAGAGTGAGAGAGAGACAGAGAGACAGAGAGAAAGTGGGGGTGGGGGAGAAAGAGACGGAGGGGGGAAATCAAAGAAAATTGCAAAAGTCAATGGCCTGGAACAAGAGGCAGCCTCAGCAACTGCAGTGTGACTTTGATTCCCCTATCATAACCCTGAATTAAAAATTCAGGCAATTATCTGCATGGCTTCCTTCTGATTAGAACGAGCCGGAGCCTCATTAATGCATCGGCACAGAGGAAAGCCATTAGGGTCTGTGAAATGGAATGTTTCTCTGAGAACAGGTTCCGCTTGATGTAGAATACCCAGCAAAAAGAAATTTCACACATTTTTGAGCTCAGAGTCACAGGACGGCAGGCACCCTGCTTCGGGGCTGCAGACCCCGCCACGGTCATCCCCTCTCAGCTGGCTCTGGGTGAAAGCCACCTTTGTTTCCCAGCCTCTCTCTGGTACCTCCATCTGCTGGAGTTGTGTGGAGGGAGGGTGAGGGAGTTGAGGGGCCAGAAGGGACTTCCTGGCCGTCCTAAGACACCAAGTCAGCCTGGATGCCTGATCTCAAAGTCCTCAAGCCACGAGGAGCACCGGAACTTCTGGGGAATTCACTGCCCTCCTTTGCTAGAAGAACCAGAAGCAAGCTTGTCGGGGACAGAGAAGGTCCGAGACTCCAGAAAAGATCAGAGTATCTGCATGACCCCAAGAGTCTTGGTGCTTTCCTGACCCATGTAGTTATTTGGGCATCCCAAGGTGGCCCAAGCAGGATCTGGTGAAGATGAGCCAGCCGTGGGGGCTTGTTGCTTAGAAAGGGGTGAAGGGTTGGAGGTAAGGAGGGCACCCTTTATTCATCTTTTATTCTGTGAGCCCAGAGCTTCCAGAGATGCAAATCTACCACCCCGTGCCTAAGGGGGTGAACATCCACACGATATCTGGCATTCGGAAGTTCTCGTGCACCCCTCTTTGGGATTTCTGGGGTGCAGCTTTCTTCTTCAAATGACTGTGTATCGCTCACAGGGGAACCCAAGAGCAGTTTTCCAAAATAACCACCCTTGCCGTCCTGGTAAGTTCACCTCTTGGGCTTGACCCTACTTCATCTAGATTTTCCTCAAGCCAGTGGATGGCGCTTGGGTTCCCTCAATTCAGACAGCTCCACATTCCTCTAATACAGTGATTCTGGGGACACCAAACATTGATCCTTGGGATAAGTCACATAAATAATCTCTTTAGGAGAAAAGCCAATCTGACATGGTGAGAACTGGAAACCATGAAAAAGTTTTTGTAGGAAGAGAACTAGTAACAGTCAATAGGGTGCCAACCAGGAAAGCGTTATCCTTCAGTGTTTGAGCAAAGCCACATTCTTCTCCTGGCACACCTGTTGCCTATTCAGTGTTAAAAACCAGGGCCAAGTGTCTGCAAAGCTGTAAACACAGCCAGACCGTGTAATCAGAATAATGGAGTCAATGTGTAGCTGACACAATTTGTACCAATGGCGCCCCCTACTGGAAAGCAGCAACCCTAGGCATCCTAGGCAACCCTAGTGGTCATTCAGGTTTTCAGAATGTTTCCAGTCCCGTCCCACGTTGAAGGGACATTCCTGGTCACCAGGGAGTTTTTCTGCAGCATGTTTTCAATACTGCAGACAGTTTTATGGATGAAGGCTCCTAGAGGTTACTTCACCCTCTAACACAAACAAGATGCTTGGTGATTCAACCATGTTCTTTGTGGGCTCTGAGGGTCCGATTTTTCTAACACTTTACTCTCTCTGGACTAACACTCACCAGAGTCAAATGCAGTTGAGAATGACTTGTGACTACAGATGATCCCTGTGTAAAGGGCTGACCTAAAGGCACCTGGAGTCTTGGGTGGGTGGAGGTTATCTCTCAAGCTTCACCGGCTGGTATGAGAGTAAAAGGGGCCGGCCAAAGGTCAGGAATGTGGGCCTTCTGGAGAGGGAAGCCACCCCACCAGCTCCACAGCTGAGCTCTTCTTTCTGCTGTTGGAAAGGATCAAATCTCAGCCTTTGTACCTTAGCCCTATCCACTGCATTCCTCAATATTTTAAACATAGACTCTCTCCTTAGTCAGACTATCCCTTTCTTCCCAAGATAACCCAGTTTCTACCTTTGTACCTTGTCACTCCTTATTCGTTCAACAAATATTTTTTGGACAACTCTTATGTGCCAGACATTGTTCTAGGAAGGGGAGCTATAGCACTGAACACTGTGGAGCAGACATTCTCGTTGGGGAAACAATTATAGAAAGACAAGTGTGTGTTAGCGGTGTAAGTGCCACGAATAAGCCAAGTTGGGAGAGGGGGATAGAGGGGGGGAAGCTACTTTTTTGGGGGGAGAGGGTCTCTAAAAAGCCCTTCGGAAAAGCTTCGTGCTCCATCCACCCTGGTGAGGATCTATCTGTTTTCTCTCCTTCAAAACTGGGATTGCCTCTTCCATAAAACCTCCCCAGTTCACTTTCCCTCTCCAGTGACGTTCCCTTCAGCACATCTCTGCTCAAGCTTCTTCATCCTTAGAAAGATGTTCAGTTATATCTTGGATTATCATCTCCTGGAGAATAAGGGTCCTGGTCCTGTCTTCTATTTCTCTGCTTTGCTACCAGAGCAGGAGGGTGGGGGAGGCGGGGAGGAGACAAGCATGTCTACTATGTGCTAGAAACAGTCACACATTCCTTCATCTAATCCCCGTGAAACTCCTGCAGACTCTGGCTTATTGTCCCCATTTTATAAGCAAGTAAAGTGAGGCTTCATTTATCCAAGGGCACACAACCACTGAGTGGGGGAACTGGGGTCTGAACCCTGATCTATCTAGCATCGTGGTCTGTACTATTCCCACCCTGGAGCCTAGAGTGAGTATTTGCGAAGTGTCGTCAGTGAGTGATGAGTACAGGGAAGGGATGAGCTTTGTTTCTCGGCGAATGGCGGTGCAAAAGAAGTGAGGAAACTCCCCCTGTCTGCTGGAGATCCTTCCTTTGCTGCCTTATAACCAGGTAACCACAGGCACCTGACTTCCCCTTCCAGGGGCGCATAACCCTTCTCTGTAAATTGAGGTTAGACCACACGACCTCCTAGGTCCTTTCCAGCTCTGACATTCTAAGGAACATCATCTTCTGCAAGGAATGGGAGAGGATGGAGGGCAGGGAGAAGTCAAGTGACTTTACTGCATCGAATCTGATTTTCTTAGCAGACAGAGAATGAGATACAACAGTTTGTTCATTCAATTAAAATTCAATATATACTGAATACCTACTACATGCCAGACCCTGGCGTGCGCTGAGGATACAGAACTAAACTTTTAAAACATTGCCCTTACCTTGGCATATATGTAAAGGGAAAGACAAATAGGACATGAAATTATCACAATGATAATAACGGCTAACATGGCATCCACCCTTGGCCAGAAATTGTTCTGAGCACTTGAAACCTTTGGACTCATTTTAATCTTCCCAACCATCTACGAGGTGAGTACTATTATCATTCCTACTTTACAAGTGAGGAAACCGAGGCACAGAGAGGGGTGTACGCCAAAGAAGTACCGTGAACATTAATAATACACAAGTAGTGCTTATTTACGGGGCCTGAGACGTCAGGTTGAGGACAGGCCGCTATGCTGCGGTATCAACACTGGTTTGTCCACCTGATATCGCAGTAATTCCTCGCTTGACCCTGTGCCGCCTGGAATCAGCCACACACGTCCGGTTGGAGGGAAGGGCTTTTCTGGAGTGAGCAGAGAAGGCTTTAGTTTTTGAAACTCAAAATCCGTGGCTATGAAGTAACTCAGGACATGGAATAAACCGGGTGAGTTAGAGCCAGTTTCCTGCCTGCCGGGAAGAGGAGAGGGGGAGGGGGAAAGAGGCAGGTACGGACCCCCTGAGAAGTGGAGCGCTAGCCCCTGTGCCCACCTGAGCCAGATACCCAGCGGGTCCTGGGGATCGGGCCCCGGACCAGGAGGGGCTGGTGTGCAAGTCAGATGTGCCCGATGGCCCCTGTGCGGGCGTTCCCTGGGCCCTGACGTGGCGGGAGCAACGGTGCCCTGGGCTCGGGAGCAGCTGGAAGAAGAAGTCTTAGCCCTGCAAGGGTCCCTCTGGCCAGCACAGTGTACAGAGCAGAACGAATGTCTGTCTTCCTAGGAGAAGCGTGGAAGGAAAAAGAGGGTAGCTGGACCCAGAGCCCTCTCGAGTGGGAACCGGGGCAAACGCTGCCCCAGGACCAAGTGAGGAATGGATGTCTCATGGCTGCTGAAAAGAGGCAGCGGGGTATAGAGGCCAGGATGCGGGCTCCCCGAGGGCGGGGGCCTCTGTTTGCTTCGCTTACCGCTCCATCCTGAGGGCCTGGGTCAGGTAACAGCGATCCACACACATTCGTTAAACGGATGACCTTAGCTGGGCTGCCTCTACAATCAGTCTGTTGGGTTTCAAACCTCAGCTCTGCCTTTTACTAGTTATGCCATCCTTGCGTAAGACTCTTCCGCTCTCTGTGCCTCGTGTGTAAAATGGGGATAAAAATAGTGCAGATCGACGCTGATCTGACATAAACAGAGAGAATGCGTCTGAAGCACTTAGTGTCTAGCGTAGCACGAGGGCTCAAGGAGTATTTGCTCTCAGTAACAGATGCCACTGCCCCACCCTTGCCCTGAACCTTAGCACCCCACCCTCACCCCCAATGCCACCCTGAACTTATACACAACCTTGAAGAAAAGAGTAGGACTCCAGAATTGGCTAAGATCAAGTTCCCACTACCACAGTACAATGGAGACTTCTAATACTCCTAATGGAAATGAAGCTAAGCCCTTAAAGAAAAGTTATTTTTCTTGCACAATGTATTTTGTAGCCTGATAATCATATTCAAGAAGAATGCAAGCCTGTGAAAGTCAGGTGTCCCTCGGAGAGCCCTGCTAGCATCTCAATTAAACAGCTTTCTCCCTCGCAGGTATGTCTACTCACAGAGCAACCTACCTCTCACCGTACTCGTCTTTCTGGAAAAAGCACGGTCCTCCAGGGGAGTTATCGTCTGCAAGTGCTGCTAACAGAACTAACTTTAAGGCAAAGAGGTCAAGTCTAGGAAACAGAACTCTGTCCTTCCCCCCCAAAAGAGCGCTGAACTTTCCTGAAGAAATTCAGTACCAAGGGTTTTATTTCTCGTTAAGATATGCTCTCCTGGGCTTCTCTGGTGGCGCAGTGGTTAAGAATCCACCTGCCAATGCAGGGGACACGGGTTCCAGCCCTGATCCGGGAAGATTCCACATGCCGCGGAGCAACTAAGCCCGTGTGCCACAACTACTGAGCCTGCGCTCTACAGCCCGTGAGCCACAACTACTGAGCCCGTGCGCATAGAGCCCGTGCTCCGCAACAAGAGAAGCCACCGCAATGAGAAGCCTGAGCACCGCAACAAAGAGTAGCCTCCGCTCGCCACAACTAGAGAAAGTCTGCGCACAGCAACGAAGACCCAATGCAGCCAAAAATAAATTAATTAAATAAATAAATAAAAAAGATATGCTCTCCTGAAGGTGAGTGATAGATGTTATCATTAATTTTTTGTTTTAAAAAAAACCTATCTGTATTTACCTGGCTTCACACTTATCTAACTGCCAATAGGTGACTAACTGTCCTATTTGCCCAGATTGTATGAGTTTTAACACTGAAAGCTTCATATCCCAGGAAACCCTCTCAGTCCCAGACAAACAAAAATTCTCTAAATGTCCCAGATAATCCCTAAATGCCAATGACGAATCAGGTGCACTTGTCAGCCCAAGGGAGTGTCTGCAGATTTTTGTTTTTTTTTAAATGGGCAAGGAAATTTACTCGTTTCAAGTCAGAAGAGCTCACCTCACAGAGGAAAAACAAAACTGATCCCCTGGGGGCACTTTCCACTCTGCTGAGTATCGGCAAGCCTGGCCCTGGAGACCCTGCAAAGGAAGATGCAGCCTGCCTGACTTGACGTTGAGGAAATGGGAGGGCAGAGAGAAGACTGTTTCAAATGGGGACACCGGACAAGGCTGCAAAGCCTCAACTTGGCATCCTTCCCATAAAGTCCCTCGTTTTTGGTCAGGCTCTCGACCCCTCAATGAATCCCAGCCACTGCGCAGGACAGTTCCCACATCTCCGAGTCACTGTCAAGCCTGTCTGCCTGTGCAGAGCCCTGTGGTTTGTCCACATGCAAGAGTAACCCAGGCATGGCAGTTCCCCTCAGGACACATGGAGTGGCTGCCCCAAGCCTCTGTGTGCGTCCCTTTCCCTCAGACCAGGTGTCTTTTGCTGTTTTTCTGGTGTCCTCAGACCTGATGGAATTGGTCCACTGCATGCAGATCAAGTTTCTGGTCACAGAGAACATGGCACAGCCTATTTCTGCACCTTGTGGGTGAGTGTAAGGGCCCATCAGGATTGTGGATGTTTGGCTCTGAGGTTGGATTCCTGAGGCTGCAGTGCTCGTTCTATGGGTCAGGGTGTCTCATGAAATTGCAGTCAAGATGTTGGCAGGGCTGCATCATCTGAAGGCTTGACCAGGGCTGGAGGGTCTGCTTTCAAGACAGCTCACCATGTGGCTGTTGGCTAGAGATCTAAGTTCCTCACCATAACATCTCTTCATAGGGCTGCCTGGCATAATTAGCTTCCCCCGAAGTGAGTGATCCAAGAGAGAGGAAGCAAGGGGGAAGCCACAGTGCCTTTTAAGACCCAATCATGCACTATCATTTCCTCCATATTCTATTTGTTAGAAGAAAGTCACGAAGTGCAGCCTCACTCAAGGGGAGGGGAATTAGGGAGGGAAGAATATCAAAGGATTTGTGTACATAGTTAAAAACCACTGTTTCCCCAAACATTAAAGGGCTGGACCATGGACGAATTCCCACAAACGTTGGTTCTGGTAGTAACATAGTAGGAAAAGCACAGGCTTCAAGTCAAATCTGAGTTTGATACAAGGCTTTGCTTCTTTCCAGTTTGTGGGATCTGGGGCAAAATTATCATCTCTAAACTCTTAGTTTCTTTATCTGTAAAATGAAGATAACAATAGTAATTCTTTCACTGAGTTACTATAATAATTAAATGAGATGACCTATGAAGGGACAGATCCAAATTGTACAGGGCACCATGCTTTTATAAATTGACAGGGCCCTCTTAAGAAAAGAGAGTGCAAAACTACAATTAGAAGTTAGGTACAAAATGAACATTTATGTAGAATTAGAAATGACCAAAAAACCCCACATTTTAAAAGCTGATAAATACCACAAATATCACAAAACCCAGAAAAAAATGACAATTAAATTTAACTACTTAAACATACCTCTTTAAAATACCTTCTTTCGTTGTTAGTGTATAGGAATGCAAGAGATTTCTGTGTATTAATTTTGTATCATGCTCATGCAGCTCAATATCAAAAAAACAAACAACCCAATCCAAAAAATGGGCCGAAGACCTAAATAGACATTTCTCCAAAGAAGACATACAGATGTCCAACAAACACATGAAAAGATGCTCTACGTCACTAATTATTAGAGAAATGCAAATCAAAACTACAGTGAGGTACCACCACACACTGGTCAGAATGGCCATCATTAAATAATCTACAAACAATAAATGCTGGAGAGGGTGTGGAGAAAAGGGAACCCTCTTGCACTGTTGGTAGGAATGTAAATTGATACAGCCACTATGGAGAACAGTATGGAGGTTCCTTAAAAAACTAAAAATAGAACTACCATATGACCCAGCAATCCCACTCCTGCGCATATACCCAGAGAAAGCCATAATTCAAAAAGACACATGCATCCCAATGTTCACTGCAGCACTATTTACAATAGCCAGGACATGGAAGCAACCTAAATGTCCATCAACAGAGGAATGGATAAAGAAGATGTGGTACATATATATAATGGGATATTACTCAGCCATAAAAAATAACAAAATATTGCCATTTGCAGCTACGTGTATGGACTTAGAGATTGTCATACTGAGTAAAGTAAGTCAGACACAGAAAGACAAATATCATGATATTGCTTATATGTGGAATCTAAAAAAAGGGGTATAAGTGAACTTATTTACAAAACAGAAATAGAGTCACAGATGTAAAAAACAAACTTATGGTTACCAGGGGAAAAGGGGGCGAGGGATAAATTGGGAGATTGGGATTGACATATACACACTACCATATATAAAATAGATAACTAATGAGGACCTATTGTATAGCACAGGGAACTCTACTCAATACTCTGCATGGCCCATATGGGAAAATAATCTAAAAAAAAAAAAGAGTGGATACATGTATATGTATAACTGATTCACTTTGCTGTACAGTAGAAACTAACACAACACTGTAAAGCAATTATACTCCAATAAAATTAATTTTTTTAAAAAACCTGTGTTTCCTACATTTTGACTGCACGTTTTTTGATCACTCCTCAGCATGACAAAGATTTTGTAATAGTTTATATAGTCAGAAGACAATGATAATTCAGTCTTTCCTTAGCATGGCTGATTAAAATTTGGTTTTTATTATTGAGAGTTTATTATTCAGCTTCACAACCCATTGTTTGTAACATCAGGCACTTCCTCAGGGTTGTTGTCAAATTTGGAAAACTTCTATCACGTTTCTTCTACAGAGGAGCTCAGGGCATTTCAAAGTGTCCTGTGTAGTGAATTGATGGCACCCATTACCCAGGGCCATTAGAGGGGTCTGCACAAGGGAGGGCCTTAAAGCTTCAGCTTCCCTGTAAATCTTCCCCTAGAAGCAGGTATGCGTGTAGCAGGAAGACTGGCATGTACTAGGTGCTCAGGAAATGGGAGAAGCGTGGAGACAACCCTCATCTTCCCTCTCCATTGCTCCAGGCAGTCAGGGATTTCTCATCCTTGATTTCATCTTCCTCCTTCTCCAGTAGACCCTCCAGGGACCTTCAGAAGGCAGGGACGAAAATACACCCCTTGTTATGATGCAGTGGAAAGAACACTGGACTCAGAATGAAAAGACCTGGGTTTGAGTCCTGACT
This sequence comes from Eschrichtius robustus, assembly GCF_028021215.1. Lineage (NCBI taxonomy): Eukaryota > Metazoa > Chordata > Mammalia > Artiodactyla > Eschrichtiidae > Eschrichtius > Eschrichtius robustus. The sequence continues at coordinate 45,582,074 of NC_090843.1, forward strand.
TTGTCACTTACCAGCTGTGTGACTTTGGCAAATTACCCAACCTCTCTGTGTCTCAGTTTCCTCATCTCTGATATGGGCATCGCTATGCCAGCCTCATGGGTTGTTGTAGAGATTAACGGCAGGATATAAGTAAAGGGGCTTTGCAAATTGTAAGCAATTTTACTAATATAAAGTGTTTTATTTTGATGTCTGGAAGTTACTGAGGAACCAGTTTGGACACTACCCAATGTCTATGAGCATCTTGAATTCTTTGTTCTCTGTGGCCTAATGGAATTGGAAATTCAAACTGGACTTTAATCAAACTTGGCATAAAGCCCAGGATAACAAAATAGTCCACTCTTTCCACAGAAAGGTATTGGGTCCCAGCTATTGCCATAATTTGTGCTAGAGATGAGAATTCAAAGATAGACAAGACACAATCCTGGCCATTTGTAGATGGGCAGGTGGAATCCCGCACGGACATCTGCAGTTTACAGCCTCGGCCTCCCTGTGTCTCAGTGCCTCCTTCTGCCAAGGGACGTGGCTAAATGCCTGAGAACGGTGTGGAAACAAATGGGTGAAAGCCTGCATATCACGGAGAATCCTTGCGCAGGTGTCCGGCAGAGCCATTAGAGGGTTGCACGAAGCCCCGCCGAGACTGACTGTTCTCCTTGGAGAATTTTCAAGAAGCTTTGAAGTGCCGCCAGGGCAAGGGAGGCTGCCCTATCCTGGAGGTGGATTCACTTGTAATTTACTCCTCCACGTGGGCTCTGGAGCTCCAGTCTCAAAAATACATCACCCACGCAGCCCTACCCTGTGTAAAGGAAGATGGAGAGAGGAAGGGGGGCCAGGGGAGAGGAATCCCTAAATTAAGGAGGTCCCTGGGAGTGACTGGCCTACAGACACGACTGAGTCCCCCGAGTTTCTCTCCTTGACGCATAAATACTTCCAACTAAGATCACAGACGCCCTTGTCATAAAATCAATGAAACCACAAGGGAAAATGACCTCCCGCTTGACTGCACCAGAGATATCTTAAATGGAGTCATTTCCCCTCCCGCAGAAGCAAGTGTGCTGGGGCTCAGGAACTGATATCCAGTCTCTGCTGTGGAGAATTTGAGGTGAAGAGGAAATCAGGTGGGTTGGGTGCTTGTCTATCTTGTTTTACTTGCTACATTTTGTGATGGCTTCTGAGCAACCTCTGCTGCAACGGGGAACTTTTTCCTGGAGTCAGACCTGGGTCCAAGCTCCAGCTCCTCTAATTACTGGCTGGGTGTCTTTGGGCAAAGTAGAATCTCATCCCAGTTTCCTTATCTAGTCAAAAGAGGATGATACGGTAAGGTCTGACTGCCCTACAAGAGAGGTGACAAGATCAAGAGGTCTGTCTATGCAAATGCTTTGTAAACCATAAAGCTCTGGATAAATAACAGGTTTTATTATTAAAAGATAAAAGCACCAATCCTGCTAGTGTACCTGATAGAACTTCTTACACTGCAAGTGACAGAGAACCTAACTCAAACTGGTTTCAACCACATGGGGCTATTTCTCAACTTTCGTAACTGAAAAGGTCTGAGGTAGGATTGATTCAGGTGAAGATTAGATTCTAACAATGTCACCAAGGGCCAGCTCCTCCCCATCTCCCACAGTGACCACAAGCCTCACATCTTAAGATGCCATCCAGAGGAAGGGAGGTCCTCTTTCCAGTAACTTCTGTTGAAGAGAGATGGAGAGAGAAGAGTGAGGGGCTCTTCTCTTTCTAGACTTAGCATAGGTATCGCATTTCATTGGCTCTCTTTATATAGCCAGGGGATAAGACACAGTGGCTGAAGAGGACCAAGGGCCATCTCCAGATGTGGGGGGCAGGATCATGATGCCAACCAAACCACATTTGAAGGAGGTTTTTTTCTTTTTTTCTTTTTTTTAACATCTTTATTCGAGTATAATTGCTTTATGAAGGAGTTATTTTATCAGAAGAAAAGTGACTGGATACTGAGTTGCAAAAACAACATCTATCCAGTACAGTGCACCCCCTTTAACTACTCAATATCCACTCTCACCTATATCCCCATAAATATACCTTCAAAAATACCCACTCTCTACATAAACATGGGCAACCTCTTTTCCCAAAATGACAAGCCACAGTTTTACCCAGTCTGGTTCTCTGGAATAGAACCTCGTAAATGGAGCTCTTTTGGTCATATGTGGTCCAGTGAGGCTAAATGGTAAATTTAATCACTGTTATGCACTCAGTAAACTGTAATGGAGAGAGACAGGGTAATTGCAGTTAAAAACTCTCATTTGGAAAAGAAAAGAACAGGAAACAACTCTCAATGGTCATCTGTCCATACATAGTACATGTCATATTCTGCCAGAAACTACATGGACGACCTGCTCTAGCAGCAGGTATATATCTTCCCCAGTTCTGCCCTCTGGAAGGCTCTCCTTTGCCCTTTGCCCTCTGTGGCTCCTGCTTATCTCTTCCGTGAATTGTCCTTCATGGACCATATGACATGTACATCATGGAGGATGCCTCTTCTGGGGGCTGCACTGTTTTAGCAGCTCTCTTCCTGTGATGTGAGTTTGGGGGCCTGGAGATAACTCCCACAGACCATTGTAGGCCAGGTTTGAGGTTTCTCTGGCAAAATGATGCCCTTAAAAAGTTAACAGTCCGAAAACTATAAGACAGCGATGAAAGAAATTAAAGATGACATAAACAGATGGAAAGATATACTGTGTTCTTGGATTAGAAGACTCAATATTGTTAAAATGACCGTACTACCCAAGGCAATCTATAGATTCAATGCAATCCCTATCAAATTACCAATGGCATTTTTCACAGAACTAGAACAAAAAACTTTTAAATTTGTATGGAAACACAAAATACCCCCAATAGCCAAAGCAAAGCAATCCTGAGAAAGAAGAATGGATCTGGAGGAATCAGCCTCCCTGACTTCAGGCTATACTACAAAGCTACAGTCATCAAAACAGTATGGTCGGGCTTCCCTGGTGGCACAGTGGTTGAGAATCTGCCTGCCAATGCAGGGGACATGGGTTTGAGCCCTGGTCTGGGAAGATCCCACATGCCGCGAAGCAACTGGGCCTGTGAGCCACAATTACTGAGCCTGCACGTCTGGAGCCTGTGCTCCACAACAAGAGAGGCCGCGATAGTGAGAAGCCCGTGCACTGTGATGAAGAGTGGCCCCCGCTTGCCACAACTAGAGAAAGCCCTCACACAGAAACGAAGACCCAACACAGCCATAAAAAATAAATAAATAAAAGCTTTATAAAAACAGTATGGTACCGGCACAAAAACAGACATATTGATCAATGGAACAGGATAGAAAGCCCAGAAATAAACCCAGACACTTATGGTCAATTTATCTATGACAAAGGAGGCAAGAATATACAATGGAGACAAGACAGTCTTTTCAACAAGTGGTACTGGGAACACTGGACAGCTACACTTAAAAGAATGAAATTAGAACATTCTCTAACACCATATACAAAAATAAACTCAAAATGGATTAAAGACCTAAATGTAATACCAGATACCATAAAACTCCTAGAGGAAAACAGACAGAACACTCTTTGACATAAATCGCAGCAATATTTCCTAGAGTAATGGAAATAAAAACAAAAATAAAGAAATCGGACCTAATTAAACTTAAAAGCCTTTGCACAGCAAAGGAAACCATTAACAAAGTGAAAAGACAACCTACAGAATTGAACAAGATATTTACAAATCATGTTACTAACAAGGGATTTAAATTTCCAAAATGTACAAATAGCTCATACAGCTTAATATCAAACAAACAAACAAACAAACCCAACCCAATCAAAAAATGGGCAGAAGATTTAAATAGACATTTCTCCAAAGAAGACATACAGATGACCAACAGGCACATGAAAAGATGCTCAACATCGCTAATTATTACAGAAATGCAAATCAAAACTACAATGAGATAACACTTCACACCAGTCAGAATGGCCATCATCAAAAGTCTACAAATAATAAATGCTGGAGAGGGTGTGGAGAAAAGGGAACCCTCCTACACTGTTGGTGGGAATGTACATTGGTGCAGCCACTATGGAGAACAGTATGAAGTTTCCTTAAAAAACTAAAAATAGAGTAACCATATGATCCAGCAATCCCACTCCTAGGCATATATATCTGGAGAAAAACATAATTTGGAAAGATACACGCACCCCAGTACTCACTGCAGCACTATTACAATAGCCAAGAATGGAAGCAACCTAAGTATCCATCAACAGATAAGTGGATAAAGAAGATGTGGTATATATATACACAATGGAATATTACTCAGCCATAAAAAAGAATGAAATAATGACATTTGCAGCAACATGGATGGACCTAGAGATCAACATACTAAGTGAAGTAAACCAGAGAAAGACAAACATCATATGATATCATATGTGGAATCTAAAAAAATGATACAAATGAACTTACTTACAAAACAGAAAGAGACTCACAGACATAGAAAACAAACTTATGGTTACCAAAGGGAAAGGGGCGGGGGAGGGATAAATTAGGAGTTTGGGATTAACAGATACAAACTACTATATATAAAATAAACAACAAGTATCTACTGTATAGCACAGGGAACTATATTCAATATCTTGTAATGACCTAAAAAGGAAAAGAATCTACAAAAGAATATATATGTCTAACTGAATCACTTTTTTGTACACCCGAAACTAGCACAACATTGTAAATCAACTATATTTCAATAAAAATTTTTTTAAAAAGTGAATGGGATTCCGGTTTATTTGCTTTTGGCTAATGCCATGGATAGTAGCGACAGTCAGAGATATTCCCTCTTTTACTTGTGGGTGGATTAATCTGATCTTTCTTGGAAGATCTTGCTGAAGAGGTTATCAGCGCACTCCAAAATTTGAAATTTTCTTACAGTATCCTTAATGTTGAAGCCTCAGGAAGCACACAGTCTGAATCTCAAGGCTTAATAGGCAACAGGTTACATAGTAACCAGCTGTTTACTATGACATAAAAAAGAATTACTAAATTCTCATATCAACTCTTTCCCTTCACCCAAATATCTCCCTGCAGCCTTGTAATATCCCACTTCTGGCATTAGATTCTGTATCAGCTAGAAATCTTTTTGTTGAAGCTCAAACCAACTTAAGCAGAAAAGAAATTTAAAGGAGACTGGGAATCATGGCTGGGAAACCTCAGCAGTGACCCCCTCGGAGGAGCTGCCCAGTCAGTGCCGGCCACGGTGGAGATGGTGCTGCAGCCATTCCCTGCTTATTTGCTCTCTGCTGAAAATTCCAATCCCAGGGAAAAAACATCAGATCAGTCAAGCTTGAGTCACCTGCTCACCTCATAGCTAGGAGTAGGTAGGACCCACCAAACTACGCTTGGTGCAGAAGAGATGATTCCAATAAAGGAAACTAGGGTGATGTTAGGGAAGAGAAGTGATGCAGAACAGTCCAAATCCAACAAGCTCCCCTTGTACCTAGCAACGTCAATCATATGGCACTGCAGCTGTTATTCCAATTTAGTCATAACAGTTGGATCAAAATGAGAACAAGTTGGACAGAGGCTTAGAGGAAATCAAATGGCAGTTAGGTGAATGTCAAGGACCATGACTGCTCCCAACCAACACTTCTCCTTTGATGTCATCTTCAGGGACAAAATTCTACGTTGGATCTGAATTACTGTGGTAAGACTCAGGCTCTCAGGGGTTAAAATGTAACAAAAAAAATTTGCTTTGATTGATGTTTATTTGTTTATTTCAGATGTTTGTATCTAAAGGACAAATACAAGTGTATTTAGCTGTCAGCATATAATTATGCTCTCAGAAGCTAGTGATTCACTCTCTTACTTATTCACTCATTTAACAAATCACTTAATAGATATTTACTGGGCAGTTTCTTAGTCCTGGGCACTGTCTAGGAGCTAAGGAGATACAAACATGGATGATATAATCTCTGTCCTCAGAGGCTTAGTATATGTGTGGTGATACAAGTAGTAGAAATACTTCAGTTTACTTGGAAGGAATGGTTCAATGTGAAGGCTCTTAAGTCAGACATGGGAAAGTGCAGCATTCGGTTTAAATTCCGGCCATGTGATCTTGGGCAAGTTACTTAAGCTCTCCAAACCTCAGTTTTCTCATCTCTATAATGGGGATAATAATAGTTCCTAATTCAAAGGGTTGCTATTCTCACATTGATTAATACATTCAATGTAATTCCAATCAAAATTCCAGCCAGCATTTTAAAATGGAAATTGATAAGCAGAATGAGTCTGAAATATATATGGAATACAAAGAGCCAAGAATAGCTAAGACAATCTTGAAGAAGAACAGAGCAGGAAGGATCACACTACCATATAACATGCCCGATTGTAAATCTACAGTAACTCAGACAGTGTGGTATTTTGGCCCAAGGATAGACAAATAGACTAATATAATAAAATAGTCTAAAACCAGACCAACACATATAGGTCACTTAATTTATTAATTTATGACAAAGATAATACCGCAGAGCAGTGGGGAGAGGATTTTATTTTTTAGTAACAATATTTGTTCTTTTGTATCTTCATTCCTTCTTAAGGCTGAATAATATTCCATTGTGCGTAATACCACATTTTGTTTACCCATTCATCTGTTGATGGACATTGGGTTGTTTCCACCTTTTGGGTATTATGAATAATGCTGCTTTGAACTTCAGTGTACAGATACCTGTTCAAGTTCCAGCTTTCAATTCTTTTGAGTATATACTCTGAAGTGGCCTTGCTGGATCATATGCTAATTTTATGTTTAATTTTTTGAGGAACTGCCATCCATTTTCCACAGTAGCTACACCATTTCACATTCCCATCAGCATTGCACAAGGTTTACAATTTCTCCATATCCTTGCCAACACTTATCTTCTAGCTTTGTTTGTTTTTGTTTTTGATTATGGCCATCTTAATGGGTATAGCCCATTTTTTAAAATTTACTTTTCGTACTGCTAAATGAGTGTCTCACTTTGGTTCATCATGGTCACTGGTCACTATTTATACTATGACATTTAACAATTAACATTTAATGGGTGGGGACTTCCCTGGTGGCGCAGGGGTTAGAATCCGCCTGCCAATGCAGGGGACACAGGTTCGAGCCCTGGTCCGGGAAGATCCCACATGTCACGGAGCAACTAAGCCCGTGCACCACAACTACTGAGCCTGAGCTCTAGAGCCCGTGAGCCACTACTACTGAGCCAGTGCACCACAACTACTGAAGCCCGTGTGCCTAGAGCCCGTGCTCTGCAACAAGAGAAGCCACCGCAATGAGAAGCCCGTGCACCGCAGCGAAGAGTAGCCCCTGCTCGCTGCACCTAGAGAAAGCGAGTGCACAGCAACGAAGACCCAACACAGCCTAAATAAATAAATAAATAAATAGATTACTGCTAATTAAAAAAAAAATTTAACCGGTGCATGTCATAGGCACTGAACTGAGTTCTTTAATTTATTATCTTATCTAATCCCCACAACAATTCTTTAGCAAAGTTTTAATTGAAATATAACATACATAGAGGAAACTGAACAAATCATAAATGTACAGATTGGTGAATTTTTACAAAGTGAATACAGCTATGTAACCAGCACCTAGATCAAAAGCTAAAATATTACCAGCATCCCAGGAATCCCCTTGGTGCCCTCTCCCAGTTTTATCCAGTCCCCTACTATCCACCCACCCCAATAGAAAGCAATGATAACTAATATATTGACTTTTAAAAACCCATAGATTAGTTTTGCCTGTTTTTGAAATTTTTATAAAGGGAATCATAGAATATAAAATCTTTTGTGTATTGCTTCTTTTACTAAGTATGTGTTTAAGAGGTTCATTCATGTTTCACACATAACAATAGTTCATTTATTCTCTGTTAATGTAAAACAATAAAACAGCTAGTTATTTTACCAGCAAAACAGGTTTATTCAGGAGCAGCAAAGAATTGCAATTTGGGACATGTAACTATGGCAAACCACATGCAAGTCCAATAAAGCAGAGGAAACTCTTTTATAGAGGAAAAGGGGGAAGCTGGGAGGGGCTGTTATAAACAAAAAGTCCATTGGAGGAAACTGGGAGTTCAAAGTATAATGGCTTTTCATTGGCTGGGCTGTGACAATCTCTCATTGGCAGAGCTGTTGCCAGTCAAGGAGAAAATCTTTCCTTCTCCTGCTGGTGGTAGTAAATTAGTGTCAACTTCCTGCTGAAGATGCAAAATACACCCCTTCCTGTTGGGATCTGTATTGACGTGGAGAGGTATGTAGGTGAAGCCTCCCCTTCTGGCTTCCTGACTCCATTTTTGTGAGGTTTCCCTTTATTAATTTTCACATTTCATTGCTAAACAGTAAACAGTATTCCATTTTATGACTATGCCACAGTTTATTTATCTATTCTACTGTTGAGGGATATTTTGGTAGTTTCCCATTTCAGTCTATTACTAATAGTTCTGCTGTGAGCATTCTTTTGGCAAATATCTTTTGATGAACATCATCAAAAGAACATATATACACAATTCTCCTGGGTATTTACCCAGGAGTGAAATTGCTAAGTCAAAGGATATGCATATGCTTAGCTTTAGTGGCTATTTACAAAGGGGTTGATAAGTATACGTAACCACCACAGACTATGAGAGCCTGAGAAACTCCAAACACTTGCCCACATTTGGTATCATTTCTCTTTTTCATTTTAGCCATTTTGGTAAGTGCTATGGTCTGAATGTTTGTGTCTCCCCAAAATTCATATGTTGAAACCGAATCCCCCAGTGTGATGGTGTTTAGAGGTGGGGCCTTTAGGAGGTGATTAGGTCATGAGGGCAGAGTGCTCATGAATGGGATTAGTGCCCTTATAAAAGAGGCCCCAGAGATACTCTTCTTCTCTTCCGTCATGTGAGGTTATAGCTGGAAAGCACAGTCTATGGACCAGAAAGTGGGTCCTCATCAGACACCAAATCTGTGCCTACACTGTGGGACTTCCCAGCCTCCAGAACTGTGAGAAAAACACCTCTGTGGTTTATTAGCCACTCAGTCTATGGTATTTTGTTATAGCAGCCCGAACAGACTAAGACTGAATGCATAGTGGTATTGCACTGTGTTTTAATTTGCACTTCTTTGATGAATAGTGAAATTGAGCATTATTTTCATGTTTATTGGCCACTTGGGTAACTTCTTTAGTGCAGTGCCTGTTCAAGCCTTTTGCCCATTTTTCTATTGGGTTATCTTCCTTTTTTCTTATTAAATGTGAAAGTTCTTTGTACGTTTTAAAGATGAGTCCTTTGTGTATTGTATATCGCAAATATCTTTTCTTACTTGCCTTTTCACTCTCTTATTGGTGTCTTTTAATGAATAGAAGTTTTAAATTTTAATCTAGTCCAGTTTATTGTTTTACTTTAATGGTTAGTACTTTTCGTGTCCTGTTTAAGAATCCTCCAAGGGACTTCCCTGGTGGTGCAGTGGTTAAGAATCCACCTGCCAAAGCAGGGGACACGGGTTAGAGCCCTGGTCCGGGAAGATCCCACATGCCGCGGAGCAACTAAGCCCGTGCGCCACAACTACTGAGCCTGTGCTCTAGAGCCCGTGAGCCACAACTACTGAGCCCTCGCGCCACAGCTACTGAAGCCCGTGCACCTAGAGCCCGTGCTCCACAACAAGAGAAGCCACGACAGTGAGAAGCCCACGCACCGCAACGAAGAGTAGCCCCTGCTCACCGCAACTAGAGAAAGCCCACGCTCAGCAACGAAGACCCAATGCAGCCAAAAATAAAAATATAATTTAAAAAAAAAAAAGAATCCTCCAAGGCCATGAAGACAGTTTGTTTTATACTCGAATATTTATCAGTTTTTCTTTTATATTTAGATTTATAAGCCACCTGAATAAGTTTTTCTGTATTGTATGAGGTAGGAATTAGAGATTCATTTTTTTCCCATATGCATAGCCAATCGAAAATGAATTAGATTGCAAATGTGGCCTAGTCCAAACATTTAGCTCCTTTCTAAAATATTCCCACAGAATCCTAGTTAGAATCAACTAATTCATTAATCATTTTAAATTAATTTGATAAATCTTTTTTGCACATCTAGTATTTGCTAGTTTAGCTAGGTTTGTAAGGGAAGGCCTCTCAGAGCTGACATTTGAGGTCAGACCTGATTAATGAAATGACGCCAGCCATGAGCAGAGTTGGGGAGAAAATTCCAGGAAGAGGGAACAAGTCGTAGGTGGCTTGATATGTGCAAGTAACGACAAGAAGGCCGGTAGAGCTGAAGTATAATGCTCAAGAGGATGAGAAGCACAAGCTCACTCTTTCGAATGTGAGATCAAAGGAAAGAAGCAGGCTGCAATCATCACGAGACAGTGGAGCAACGCCTAAAAGTTCTGAGGGAAATTCTCTCTATCAAGAGTGAGGGCACGGGCTTCCCTGGTGGCGCAGTGATTGAGAATCTGCCTGCCAGTGCAGGGGACACGGGTTCGAGCCCTGGCCTGGGAGGATCCCACGTGCCGCGGAGCAACTGGGTCCCTGAGCCACAACTACTGAGCCTGCGCGTCTGGAGCCTGTGCTCCGCAACAAGAGAGGCCGCAACAGTGAGAGGCCCGCGCACCGCGATGAAGAGTGGCCCCCGCTCTCCGCAACTGGAGAAAGCCCTCGCACAGCAACGAAGACCCAACACAGCCAAAACTAAATAAATAAATAAATAAAATTAAAAAAAAAAAAAAAAAGAGTGAGGGCACAATAAAGACATTTCGAACTCACAAGAACTCAGAAATTTTACCTATAAAGCAAGTTTTCTTAGGATTTTTACACAGCAGTCTACTCCAACAAGGCGAGGATAAGAAGAGGACGACAGGAGCCGACCCAGGAAGACCATGGAGGGACACCCCACCGTGACAGCAGTGCGACTTCCCTGGAGAACACTCTGCAGACCCCAGCAGCTTTGGAAGAGGTTTGTGAGTATTTGCAGCTTCTGCCTGTGCCCCTTCCAATCTGTGATCCACAATGTTGCCCATGTAAACTTGGTAGAGTTCTAGATTCCCTCCCCACCTCAGTTTAAAACCCTCCAATGGTTTCCCATAAGTTTCAGAATAAAATCCAACTTCCGGTGTGATAGGAAATTCCCTTTGTTATTGACCCCTGCCCATCACTCACCAAGCTGGATGGCTGCTCATACCCTCTGCTCCAATCATTGATCGTTTACAGACTTCTTACAGCTATCAGTATTTGCCACTTTGGAGCCTTTGTATATGCTGCTCTCTCTCTGCAAGGAAACCCTTCTTCCCCTCCTTTCCCTGGTAGATTCGTCCTTGTTTCTCAAACCTCATTATCTTGGGGGGAACTTCCTTGACCACCTTGTGTTCCCCTCCTCCCACCACTGGTTTAAGTCCCCTCGGTTTTACCCCAGGATTTCTCTGTGTTACTCACCTCTGGTACAAATCTGTGTCTATTTAATTTTTTGTTTATTTACTGTTCTCCTCACTAGATTATAATCTCCTTGAGAGTAGGAGATTATTTTAATCATTGTTGAAGTTTCTATAATGGCTTCCCTGTAGTCAGCTTGCTTATGTTAAAATTTCTGCTGCATCACTTGCTATGTTGTCTTGGGAACTGGAGTCTCAGTTTCCTCACTTGCCAAGTGATACGGTATTTTTATTTGCAGCACCTGGCACACAGAAGGTGCTCAGTAAGGTGTGTGGAATGAATCCAGGGAGATGGGCAGAGTTCCAAGGGTCGGAGCCTCTCAGCAGGGGAGTAAGGGTGACTCACTCCACTCAATCTTGACTCCTCCTTTCCCCTCCCAAGGAGGAGTGCTCAGCTTCCTCTCCAGGACCGTTATGCCCTGAGGGTTGTGAGGAAAATCTGAAAAATGCAGGCTCTTTTCCTGTTCACCCTTATCCATGTGTTGACCTAAGGAATTCAGGATATCTCCCAAACATGTCACTGTCTGACCATTCCCATGAGGCTGTTTAAATATGGTGTTACTTTAGGACCCAAATTTCACTAGATGTGGATGTCTTAATGAGGGGCTGCTGGGAGGAAGCAAAGGGATCATGTACCCGTTCTGCAGATGGAAAACCTCACGATCTTCTCCAAACTTCTCAGAGCCCATGAACTCACATAAGTTGTCAGGAATCTACCAAGAAGAGGTCCCTGGCCCCCGGGTGTCCCCTCTCCTCCAGCTAAATGAATATTCTCTTTTTGTTCTTATGGTGGAGGCAACAGCTCTATGGGGCTGCTCTACTTTGAATGAGTTTCTAGAAACAAGAGAGAGTTGACCCTTCTCAATGTTTCACAAGACCTGGAGCAGAGTCAAGAATGGATTGTGAACTGGTACATGAAGGGTCATAGCAGCACTATTCACAATAGCCCCAAAGTGGAAACAACCCGAATGCCCATCAATGGATGAATGGATAAATAAAATAAAAGCAGAAAAAGGAATGAAGTACTAACACATGCTACAACATGGAGGAACCTTGAGGGCACTATGCTAAGTGAAAGAAACCAACACAAAAGACCACACATTATATGATTCCCCTTAATATGAAATGTCCAGAGCAGGTCAATTTGTAGAGACAGAAAGTAGATTAATGGTTGCTTAGGGCTGGGGGTGGGGAGTGGGAGCAGTGGTGAGAGACTGCTAATGGGTAGGGGGTTTCTTTTTGGGGTGATGAGAATATTCCAATATTGATTGTGATGATGGTTATACAACTCTGTGAATATATTAAGAACCATTGAATTGTACACTTTAAATATGTGAACTGTATCTCAGTAAAGCTGTTCAAAGGAAATAGATCTAAGGAAGCGTTGGGGTGGGGGGGTGATGGGAAAAAAAGGATGGCTTGTGTCACCTATATGCTCTCCCATGTATCTACTCCTGCAAGCAATCATCTTGCAGGGGAAGAAACTAGATCCTAAGAGTGGGTTTGAGACAGATTTCTGACCATCAGCTCTTCCTCTCCCCCTCAGCAGAGAATAGTCAGATATCAGAGTGGGCTGTAGCTGGGTAGCCTTTAAGGTTCACTTTCGCAAACTCTAACTTCTCCATTTCCTTCCTTCTTTCTTCTTCGCAGGGACCCAATTGCCGTGCAGGGAGACCGGGTGGACCACAGCTTGGATTACACAACTGGGACAACCAATCTGTCTGGAAAGTGCATTGAGTGCAACAGTGATTCAGGGGCCTTCAAGTGCATGTGTATTCAAGGTCGCCCTTCAGCTTTTCTCTATGCAGGATGCTATAAGGATGGTCCCTGCCTGTAGAAAGCTTGTGGTCAAGCAGGGAGATTGGCCAATTTGTGTCAAGAAAGAACTCAGAATGCAGGTAAAGTGCCTGCTTTCTTCTCGATGAGGCATTAAACTTGAGGCTGGCCAAGGGAGGTCTGCTATGGGCACTAAACTTTTCATGTTTGCCATCAAATTGTTCGACGTGTAAAACTTGCTTTTCTTACAAATGACAAACACCATTCTCTGTCAGATTGAACACTGAGAGTGTGTGCCTCAAAGTAATGTAGGTCCAACTTAATTTAAAAGCTAGGAGGCATAGGGTAAGGCTGCATTCAAGCCAAAGAAAGCAACGGAGTTTGCTGGAGTATTCCAGAAGTCTGCCTTGATTACATGAGAGGTGTGACAGGGCAGGAACAGCTGGATGCATACAACGACATGGGGCAAATCAGGGAGTTGAGGGTTAACCATTAGGGCTTTGGACCCTGAAGACAGTGTCACACTATAGGTGTTGAGATTGTGTTGTAATAATTGCTGGCTTGTTTCATGTTGCTTTGAGTCTCTTGATCCCTTCAAGTATGCCACCAAAAATTCTAGTATCTGACAAAGCTGAGAGCCACAGATTATCTACTTACTCCCTAAAGTCCCTTCTGATTAAGATGGCCAGGTAAAATACAGGCAATCCAGTTAAATTTCAATTTCAGAGAAACAACGAATAGTTCTTTAGTGTAAGTGTGTCCCATGCCATATTTGTTTATCTGAAATTCAAGTTTAACTGGGAGTCTTCTATTTTTATTTGCTAAATCTGGCAACCTTACCTCTGATTCCCTTCTGGTCACTGCAAAAATGATAAATGCAGCCCTGCTTCCAGGCTAATATTTTGTAATGTGCACCATCTAGTGGTTACATGAACAAAGAGGAAACCAAGAACCGTCCCCAAGAAACAACTTGAAAACAGCAATCCAGAAAGCTGAAAAGAAACAACTAGGCTTTAATTTTTAAAATTCTTAAAAAAATTTTTTTGACTTACTTCTTTGGATGTGGTGTCTGTGATCAGGTCAACAGCTTAGAGTGTCCAGTGAATATCTGAAATCCCTGGTAGATCAGCCAGTGTTTAAACAGCAACCCTCACTGGGCTGAGGCCTTGGGCTCCTCCATTAACACCTAAAGGCGAATACACAGCCTTGTCCTTGATCTGTTGTGGTTCCCAGCGTTCCTAGTGATGCTTCACAATGAGCATGTGGCATCCAGCCATATCTATCAAGTACAATAAATGTCAGGCTGGTGCAATTTTATTAAACCCAACCAGGCCTGTACGGAGACTCGAGGAAGCAAGTATTTCCTGTTTACTATTTTACCAAGAGGGTATAAGGTAAGTGCCAAAGGGAATTGGCCCCATCCAACGGGCCTCTGGCTGCACATTGCAATCACCTGGGGTGTTTTGAAAAGCACCAATGCCTGTCCTTTCCCCCTTCCTCCTCTTTCTCTCCCTCCCCCTTCTCTTTTTCTCCTGTTTAAATCATGTGAGTTTAGACATCTACATGGTATTACTTTAAAGGAGTGCAATAGGCAATGCTGAAGACGATAAGAGATGGTCACTGAAATCAGATTTCACCTTAAAACGAGATATTTTATGGACAAAACCTCTCATCCTCAGCATATCCACTGAGGCTGTCTCTGTGTTTTTGTTTTACAGGCAAGGCTAAAAGGCAGAGGAGCTTCCCTGTCTCCAATTCCGTGTCTGTGGTTCTGTAATTTCATCATAAATACTCACTATGAAATGGTATAGAAACTCCATTGGCGGTTTAGCCCAGGAGAAAATTCCAGAGCTCAGTCTGTTCTTTGAATAGGTTTTAAAATAAACTGGAAGGTGAGAGGGAGTTTGGGGATGGAAATTTTTCAAATACCCTCCAAATTGACAAGGTGTCTCTATATAATTGTATAAACAATGAAAAATAATACCTGCAATCTGTTGAGGGTCTTTTATTGACCAGGATGCTTTGCACACACTATCCTTTTTAACTCTCAGAGCAACCCAAGGTGGCTGGGGACTATATTGCCATATTACACACGAGCAAACGGAGGCTCAGGATTTGTACGAGGTTGGGCAAAAAGTTCACTCGGGTTTTTCCTAAGAGGACACAGCTGGTGAGCAGCACAGCTGTTTTTCACACCCAGCTTTGTCTGACTGCAAATCCTGTGCTCCTCCGGCTCTGATATTCTGCCAAGACTACAGTGCATAGTTCTGCAGATTTCTTTCCCCGCTGGTCGGGCTTGTGACAGAGAGCTGTCTGCCAAGTCACTCACATGTCAATGACACTCCACTGCCAGCCTCAGCCGCCCAGTATTAAGGCACTTGAAACCAGATTTTCAAAAATATTCACTTCCTTCTGGCTGGCTCAAGAAGTCAAAAGGCAGTTTTCGTTTTTTATGGCACTTACCTTTGGGTAGCTGAGTCACGTTGGGGGTCTTATTGGGGCTTTGGTGATGATATTAAAGGCTATCTCTAAGGATCTATGGAGCCCTCCTTGGAAGGAGGAACAGGAAAACAAACAACCATTTGTGAAGGGTAGAGTGGAGATATACCGACCCAGAAACCATGTTTCAGAATCAATCCATTCCTCGTGTTTCAAGGCCCCACATGCTGAAATGTCACCTCCTCTGGGAAGCCTTTGGGGACCTGCCTCTGCCCCAGGCTCATGAACTGCTCCCTCTAATGCCATTGGCACTGGCCTCTGTTCTCCGTCTCAGCACACAGCAATCAGAAGCGGAGTGTGCGCATATACACCTCTTTCTCTAAACTGTGAGCTCCTTGAGCAGAGCAGAGCTGGCCTAGACCGGTTCAGGCTTCTGCAAGTCTGTGGCATCCAGAGGAAGGGGTCCCAGGGAGTAGGAGTAGGCAGTGGGCTGGAAGGAGGCGCCTTTGTCAGACTTTGCTTGGTGAGTCAGGGTCACATGGATTATTCACAGGGGAGGGCTTTGAAAAGCTTTATGGTGTCCTGGGACGGTCAACCTTGTCCACGTCACAGCCTGTGGATTTTCTGAGCACTCTAGATTTTTCTGAGCACCTTTAGCCTCTCCTCTGGGACCTCGTAACCGTCGTAGGACTTCACACACTCAATCTTTCATTCAGTAAGTACTTCTTGAGAGCCTGTTAGGGGCCAGGCACTGTGCTGGGTGCTGGGATCAGTAGTAAACAAAACTATCCGGCTCCTGTCCCGTGCAGCTTATAGACAAGGGGAAAGGCTTACCTTTGCCTGGACTGAAAGTCTCCCCCAGCACACCGGGAGCTCCTTGAAGGAAGAGACTAAGTTGTACTGACTTTTTAACATTTTCATTTTATGTTTTAGTTTATTATGTAATTCACACCATAAAAGTCACCCTTTCAAAGGGGACAGTTGAGTGGTTTTAGTATATTCACAAGGTTGTGCAGCCATCGCCACCATCTAATCGCAGATCATTTTCATCAGCCCCGCAATAAACTCCTTGCCCATTAGCAGTCATTTGTCACCTCCCCTGCCCCCAATCCCTGGAAACCACTCATCTACTTTCTGTCCTGTGGTTTTGCCTTTTCTAGACATTTCACATAAATGGGATCATGCAGTAATGTGGCCTTCTGTGTCTGGCTTTTTTCACTTCGTGTGATATTTCCAAGGTTCACCCACATTGTAGCACTGATCAGGGCTCCATTCGTTTTCATGGCCAATACTACTCCACTCTGAATATACCACCTTCTGTTTGTGCAGTCATCGGTGGCTGGATGGTTACAGTTACTTTTGTAGTTTGTACCTCGATGTCTTCCTCCTCCGTGTCACCTTGTCTTCTTGCTCTGTCTCTCCTCTGTCCGTCCCTCCCTCCCTGTTCCTGCTTTCCTCTCTCAGATGCTTGTTATTCCACACCTACCATGTTATGGGCACTGTGATTAAACATCTCATAAAGGTTCCAGTCTGAGGTAAATCAAAAGGCACTATTTAAAAAATTTTAAATAAATGCCTTATTTTAAAATAGTTTTAGATGTACAGGAAAGATGTTGAGATAGTAGAGAATTCCCATACACCCATCCCCCAGTTTTCCCCATTGTTAACATCTTACATCCTGTGGTACATTTGTTCCAACTAAGGAGCCAGCACTGTTACCTTACTATTAACTAAACTCTACACTTTATTCAGATTTCACTACTTTTTCCCTAACGTCCTTCTCCTGTCCCAGGATCCCATCCAGGACACTTCATTGCATTTAATTATCATTGTCTCCTTAGGCTCCTCTGATCTGTGATGGTGTCTCAGGCTTCCCCTGTTTTTGATGACCTTGACGGTGTTGAGGACTGGTCAGGTTTTTGATAGAATGGCCCTCAGTTGGGGTTTGTCTGATGTTTTTCTCATGGTTAGACGGGGGTTATGGGTTTTCTGGGGATGGCCACTGAGGTGAATAAAGCCATCATTTTTAAATTGCTGAAAAGCCCTGGAACGAAGAAGTGAGACCAGATTTTTCAGGATTATTCAGAAAAACCAGGGAAACGTTACTCTGGAGACCTTCAAATGGTAGAAGTGCTGTATGGAAGGATTCCCTGGTCTTTTTCCCAAAGAGAGGGGTATGCCGCCTATCCTCACGGTGGTGAAGAAATGAGCCTTTATCTGACATATAAACACAACTTGACATGTGTTCTTTCTCTCCTGTTGGCTCTGAAGTGTGACCTTTGGTGAGTCAAGCCCTCTTTCTTGGTGTCTGTAGGATTAGGAAGTTCAGACTGATGATCTCCAGGGCCTCTTCCCACTGTGACGGTTTATACTCTAAGAGATGACCTGTAAGTTCCCTCAACATCCATCAAATTCCTAAGTTTGGCTCCCCACTCTTCCATATCAGTCCCAGCCTGTTGGATTCAGGTGGCATTTCTCCCCAGAGGATATGCCCACCCCAACCCCATTTTAAAAACCTTCCTTGCAGACAAACATACTGAACAAACAAACCCCAGCCCTTTGCCGCGTGGATCTCCACTTTGAGGGGCTGGGGGAGCGTTCCAGAGCAGCAGTGGCCAGAGCGGGACCCTGGCCTCCCTGTTCCCCTGCTGACACAGCACAAGGCCCAGAGTGAGGAGGGTCACAGGCAGAGCTACACACCGCACGACGCTGGACACTCTTCACCCCAAGGGGCTGTTTTGGTTCAGCAGCTCCTGTGGCTCGAACAAGTTAATCACTGATGACGAGAGATTAATTTGTAACTGGACAGCAGACAAGATAGTTCAGGCTCCGGTGGGGCGGCACTGAACTGTGGCGTGGGCATTTCTCAGAAGACGCCTGCTCCACAGCTTGGCGCGGACGCTGAGAACTTCAGATCTACACCGGTTCCTACAGGCCACCTCCCTTTCCCTCCAAAGGGGGGGGAAATGTGCCCGGGACTCTCCCTTCCTCTCTGCAGCATATTCGCTGGTCTTAGAAAACCTGTCCAGGCAACAGCCAGGCTCAGTAGAAGAGTCCAGTTTAAAAAGTCCACTTAAGGGGGAGCACGTGCCTGTCAGCCCAGCCGAGGCCCGTGGACCAAACCGTGCAGGAGGGGAGGAGAGGAGGGGACGAGCGAGGAGAGAGGAGGCAGTGGAAGGATGTGGAAGAATGGATGGGAGCCCGGGGTGGGGGTGAGAGATGGTTCCTACAGCCTGAAGCCCCGGCTCGTGGATTGCGGCCACTCCAGGAAAGGCAGGTCATTGAGGGTCTGCCCTCCCATCCCATGTGCATCCCCTCCGTCATTTCCAATCTTAGCCCGCCGCCCCCATTCTGGGTCCAGGAAAGACAGGTGAATCAGGATGTGCAGGTCCCCCTGCGGCCTGACCCTCATGCTCCAGTCATCACTTCTCTATCAAGTAAAATGACCCTTTGTTGCCATAGTGCACACCCATGGCCATAGCTGTTGGCTGCGGATGCTGCCATATTGTCAACTTCAGCAATCTCTTATTTCTAGCCAGGACAACTTGGAATTCTCAAGTCAAGCCTATTTATCAAGGAAGGCCCTGGCAATACTGCCCTGATGGCACTGGGCTCAGAAGGCTGTTCTGTAAGGCCACAGTCTCAATAGAGGAAGAAGATAGGAAAAGAAGGTAAATGGAACCAAAAATAGGAATGGGGCCTGCATTAAAAGGGGGTGCAGAAGAACTTCTCTGGGGGTTGCTGAAATGTGGGCTCCCCGCCCAGAAGTTTCTGGGAGCCCAGTTGAGTGGTGGGCGATTTGTGCTTGGTTTTCTACCAGGAGCCCGGATTCTTGTCATTTTGGTTCAATCCCACTGCCCTGGCCCATGAGCGCGCCTCACGCAGTCTCCTGTCTCTGTTTTTGTTCATGCTGTTCCGTGGACCCAGAAGCCTTTCCCTCCTTTCTCCACGTCACTCACTTTGATCAAGACCTGGCTGAGGTGTCATTTCCACCAGAAAACCTTCCGTGAGCCTCCAGGTTGGCCCTCGGCCCTGCTCTTTGGTGTCTTCGGTTCCTTACACCTATTGGCAACAACGCCTGTGGATCCTCAACCCTAAGAGGCAGCTTGGCATCACCTGGGGCACCTTGTTAAACATACAAATCCGAGATGCCCAAGTCTCTTGGGGTGAGCTTGTAAAGCTGTATTTTTATTAGTCTTCACGTGTGTTTTGGATGCCAGGCCAGGGTTGGGTGTGTCTTCTCTCGTCTCTGTCCCCTAGGCCTAGGCACAGGGCTTAGGTCACGGAGACTGCACGTCTCTGTGGCCAAACAGGAAGGGCTGCAAAAGTGCAAGACCCTTGCCCTTTCATTCACACAATTTCCATCCTTTTTCTGTTCCTGCTTTGTGCCCCAGACGCCGTGCTGGCGATCCAAGAGCAAAGCCCAACACAATCTGCCTCGTACAGCTGACGGTCTGGTCGGGGAGACAGAGGTGAATCAAATTACTTACACACATCTTATTGCAAAGTGCAACATGAACCTTATAAAGGAAAAACAAAGCTGCTCTGAGAACTTATAACGGACTCTGGCATCAGCTGGGAGGTCAGGGAAGGCTGAGCTGAGCCCTAAATGAGGGTTAGTGGAGGACAGGGGTAGAGGGGAGCAGTCTCACTGGGTTCTTTCAAGCGCTCTTTTGGAAGCCGACTGCGAGGCGTTGGGGGTCCATGCCCCTCCAGACGCTAAGATGGTCTCCAGAAGGAGCTTCTCCTCATACCCACCCCAGGACCCCACCTTCACTTCTGCTTTTCTGCTGTCTCCTCTTGCCATGAGCCTCTGGAAGATGATGTATTCTAAGCAGAGGAAAGGCCTATTTCTCCAGGCTGGGGGCTGTTCTGCTAGCATCTACGCTGCCATTGCTGAATTCCCAAGAGGTGCGCCTCCCTTTGACCTGATGTAATCTCGTACTGGGCACATGGCTTGGCTAGTGGAGGGCAGGCTCCCCTCCGACGTCCCTCCTGTCTCAACAGTGGAGCACCTTTGTGCAGTGAACAATGTGGACAACCATCTGTGGTGGCCTTGCTGCCGTCTCGAGCAGGACGTTCTGGCTTCTTGGTTCTCCCTCGTAGCTGGAAGATTCCTTTATCCCAGAAGGAGATAATTACATCTTCTGTGGCCATAACTCTGTTTGGACATTTAGACAAAAATTTATATGTATTTTCTGGAGGACTGGGTGTTTCTCTTACCTAAATTGAAAAGGGGCTTCTTTTAAATAGGATCCAAGAGAGTTCTTTCATATGGTAATTCACATACACTTTGGCTGATAAGCCCTAGACTTGGCAGAAGGTTCAAAGCAGAAATTGTGTTCAGATGAGGCACATGGATGCTTTTTGATCTGATTTGCTTTTAGCCGCTGACGTTGGGATAATTTTGGCCTCTGAGTGGCAGTGGGCCTCAAAAACCTGGTAAAATGAGATCTTTTTTAAACAAAGTCTGAACCACCTAGAGTGAGTGGAGGAGTCCTTACACATTGGGAGCTGGGAAAAGAAGCATTTTCTGGTGGAAGATAACCCTCATCACATGAAGGCCACGCTGGAGTGGCCCTGGAGAGGCACCTCATCCAGGTCCTTCCTTTTACCAGTGGGGAAGCTGAGGCTCGGAGAGAGAATGTGGACTGGCTTAGGTCACACAGTGAGTGGCAGAGCCAGGCTGACCCCTGACAGGCACTTCTTTCTGCACCTGAACCTTGCCGATGGCCAGCAGTGACCAGTGTGAGGATGGAAGGAGCTATGTGGGTGACCGTGTGTATGGGAAGGTGAGAAGGGGACATGTGGGCTGGAAGACAGGGTGTCTCACCAAGTCCAGTGCGGTCCCTCCTCCTTCAGATATGGGAAGCTGCTTTTCCTACGTAAGAGGGGTTAGGGATAAGCATCACCTACAGGAGAGAGCACTAGGAATACAGTGGGAACTGGGAAGGAAAAGAGGAAGAGGGAAGTTCATCTTACAGACACCAGAGAATATACAGGTGAACCACGTGCCATGCCACTGTTTCACAAATGACCGTAATACTGGTGTGTTGGGGGAGGGTTGGGTGTCAAAGTGACATCCTACCTCGGGTACCATATCTTTCCACGTCTGACATGTGTGAAAACACTTTCAGTTGTAAAGATAAGTTGAACTTACTGAGCACCCACTAGCTGAGCAACCTAGTGGGTGCTCAGTAAAATGGTAACATCTCTCAGTAGAGATCCTGCTAAGGAAAGGGACAGAGGAAGGGAACATGTTTTCCCCTTCAATTCCCTTAACGATGCCTTCAGGAGGTATGATTCTCCCCACCTAACAGATGAGGAAACAGAAAGGATAAGTTTCCTGCCCAAGTCACACAGCTCAGAGCAGTGAAACTCGGCTCCCCTGGCTCTGTGCTATTTCCACCAGCATAACTCCCATCGGCTTCAGCTGACAATTCCTTCCCTTGCCTCCAGGCCCTGCCACC
Organism: Eschrichtius robustus; assembly: GCF_028021215.1. Lineage (NCBI taxonomy): Eukaryota > Metazoa > Chordata > Mammalia > Artiodactyla > Eschrichtiidae > Eschrichtius > Eschrichtius robustus. Next base: position 45,604,171 of record NC_090843.1, read on the forward strand.
TCTCCCTGGTGGACATGTAGCAGATATGGTCCCTAAATTCGAGTGCATTCGAGTAGAGGTGCAGTGCCTTGTGCATAAGCTTTGATTTAGGGGGACGTGTGTTGGTGGCTCAAGCATTTGAGAATGCTGGAAATGGGAGTCTTTCCCAAAAATGCAAGATCAGTGGACATTGTGGGACATACCTGGGTTTGTTTTTTATGCCAAGACCAGCTTGTTTTCCACAGGCCCAAGCTCCATCAGCAGGCCAGGGCCCTGTTCTGATTCAGACTTAGAAAGTCAGCGCACACATCTGCAGTTGAGGCTGCTCCTGCTTGGGCCTGAGAAATCCTGGGATCCCCTTTCCTTCTCTTGTCTCCCGGTTCCTCTGCTTCTGGTGATGAGGCAGGGACAGCTTGGAACAAAGACCTTCATCATTTCTGCTGTGAAACTGTCCTAAGATTAGGCAACTGTGAATTTTTCATCAATATTCATTTCTCTAGTGGATTTCAACAAGGTTAACTCTAAAAAATAAAAATTAACATTTCCATTCCCTGTGAAGGGTACTGGTGAATATGGAAAGAAAAATTCTTTTTTTTAAAAATTAATTTATTTATTTGGCTGTGTCGGGTCTTAGTTGTAGCACGTGGGACCTTCGTTGTGGCATGCGGGATCTTTTGTTGCGGTGCGCAGGCGCAGTTGCCCTGTGGCATGTGGGATCTTAGTTCCCCGACCAGGGATCGAACCCATGTCCCCTGCGTTGGAAGGCAGATTCTTAACCACTGGACCACCAGGGAAGTCCCGGAAAGAAAAGTTCTAAAGGTGAAATTGTCTAACTCTGAAGGGCACATGCAGGAGTCCTGACCAGGCTGGGAGTGAGGAGACCTACATTTTGGTCCTGATTCCCTCCTGCTGCCTGTGTGTCTTGGGCAAGTTGCTTAACCTCTCTGGGCCTCCATGCTTGTTAAGGACTCTTTCAGTGCAAATATTTTATGGTTATAAACAGGGAGAGAATCATCTCAATAACGTAGCTCCTTTGTAGTACTGACTTTCACACATTCACCATGGAGGATGATACTTGATGAGTTTAGAATTTTCTCTTGGTTGGAACAGGGACTTGAGTTCTTTCCAACTGTGGCCCTAAGTCTGTGGGTTTGGTAGGCCCATCAGGCTGTAGAGTCACATGCATTTCACATTGTAAAAATATTTCCCGTTTGCTTAAAATAAAATCCTGGAGGTGAAGTGGTGTTTCCAAATTCCACTGAATTGTAGCCTCAGAACTAGAGCTGGACCATGTGGTCCAAACTCCTCAGTTTATAAGTGTGAAGGCCCAGAGTCAAGGAAGGAAGTAGCCCAGGATTCCTGGAGAATTTGAACAGAACTGGAGCTAGAACCTGGGTACCATCACACCCAATCTAGTGCTTTGCCTGTGTCCTCTCTGTATGCATAAAATTGAATAAAAGCCAGTTGGAAGAGTAAAGGATTATAAATGTCAGACCATAATCTTAAGAACAACTTTAATCCATGTAAATACAGGCACAGAGATTCTTATTTATATTTTCATTTTAACATGCATCAAAACCCTGCAGTCTTCACACACCACTATGGACATTCTATTTGCATTTCCTGAAGCCACCCCAGTGAGCAACTCTGAAATAAATTAAAAAGAGTGGTCAAGCCTGAATGCACACCGAGGTTTCCATGTGCTCAGCTCAGCAGATTCAGGTATGACCCCTACAGAGCTTGGACTCTGAACTGGCACTAACATTCTCTACGCTCAATGACCATTTCACACAATGAATTCATCTGTGTAATTGTGCTTAGCTGTCCCAAGATTAACTCCATGTTTGCATGAAGATCAAAATGCTTACTTTAAAAAGTTTGGTTTTCTTCCATTTCTGTCTTATCTGGGGAGGTATGCATGCTTGGAATTTCTTGGGCTTTTCTTTTTCAAATCTATTCTAGGGATTGAGAATGTGAGGGCAAGTGTGTGTGTGTGTGTGTGTGTGTGTGTGTGTGTGTGTGTGTGTGTGTGTGTGTGTGTGGTGGTGGGGTGACTTACCTTTTATTGTTCTGTTTTTGAAACAACAATCGGCAATCATTCTTTACTGTTTTGATGGCCTCTTGTCAAAGGCAACCCAGAACATTGGGATCTTCAAGTGGGTAATAGCATTCTAGATTGCCCCCACGCCTAGATCCTACATTAGTTAGGATTCTAGAATTCTGCTTTATTAAAATTTTTATCCTGGGTTACAATTTACATAAAGAGAACACGTCAGACGTGTGCATCTTGGTACACTTTTATATATGCATATACTTCTGCTTTGCTTATACCTTCAGTTATTGTTTGGTACCACTTGGTAGTGAAATATCCATTGAGTTTTTCCAGAGACTACTGCATCCGCCTGGGGAGGAGGCTGACGTTTGGAGCTGCTGGAAGGTGGTGGTGTGACTGGAGTCAAGAGGATTTGCTTTCCACTGTCTCACCTCGCTTGCACTCCAGCCACAAGTTCTGGGAGGAATACTGGAAGGCACACTGCACTCCCGCTCGCAATGGGGATCAGCAGGAAGTGGGAGACGTTTGAATGGGGTGGGGTGTTTCCACTTAATCATTACCACCGCTGACATCAATGAAAACCAAGTAATGCAGATCGTCCGCATGGGCACCTACAATGAGTGGAAAGGAGGCCAGATTCTTAGGAAGTGTTACGATGAGGTAGGGGATGGACAGAATACAAAACTGAGAGGGGGAAGCAGGGTGGCTCGTATTTCAGCTTCAGTATACAATTGATTTTTGTGGTTGAAGGGTCCAAATTGCCCTGGCTATTTCAAAACAACGTCAGGAGAGGAGCAGTTGTGCTTTCCAGCACCCCAGTGGTTGCCCAGGACACGAGGCAGCCTTGAGGACAAATACGTCCCTCCCTGAAATAGGAAGCCAACTATTTACTTATACAAATAACACTATAAAAGGGCTTTAGAAGTTGAGCTGCAGCTCCTGAGCTTTGACCAGCCCCTAGATTTGTCTCAAAAGGCTCCTTCCGGAGGAAGGAAAGTCCTGAGGCTCTCAGGTCGAGCACTGGCTCAAACAACAATTTAAATCAAGCAGAGCCTCCACTGTCTCCAAGTTGAACCTGCCCAAGCGAACACCCTCAAGACAGCTTCCAAACAAAGATGACAATATTACCATCTCAACCTGAATGTGCATCACAACTCGGTTTCAAAATTCATTGTGTGAAATTAAAAAAAAAAAAGTTTTTATAATAAAATTCACCTTTCAATCCTATGATTTTTCATCGTACTCACTTCTTTACATCCCCTCAATTCTCACCCCCTTCCTTTATCACACTCCTTTGGCAAAATCACAACCCTGGTTAGATCTGACTCTCCGCTCACTTAGCACCTGACCCCATGTACCTGAATGAAGTTCGAGAAAAATGCACAGCTAGGCTGGCAGCTCACACTTTAGATTCATGACCGCAAACCCTGATGGCTCCTTAGTGCTGCCAGGCAATCATATATTGGCATATCAATATATACTGGCATATCTCACTCATCAGTATTTGTTGAATGAATGGATTAAACAAATGAATTTTATTTAGGGTCCCATGGATGCTACAGTTCTGCTTGTCCAAGTTTAAAAGAGAATTTTATTTTAAAAACATTTTTTTTTAAGTGAGCACTGATCTTGGATGCAGAAGACTTGTATTCCAGGCCTAGCCCTGCTGCTTACTAGCTGGGCGACCCTAAGCAAGTTACCCTTCCTCTCTGGGACTCAGTCTCCTCTATGAGTGAGGCAGCTGGACCAGGACACTAGCAGATGGAGAGTCTCTCTAGGTGTCGGTTGAATGAGCGAGATGAGGTCCCTACCTTCTGCCAAAGTTCACAGATCCATGATTCTTCCTTGAGCCAAGCAAGCCCACAGCTGGGTGTCAATCAGGAGAGGGAGACGTGAGGTCACTGACATTTAAAGGAAGCAAGGAGAAACACTTGCAGGAGGACCCTTCTCTTCTTTATTGGTCTCTGATTTTAGTTTCTGGTCCTGCAGCTGGAAAGAGATTCCAAAGTAAGCAAACCTCTCATGATAAAAGCAAACAATGACTTTGGTTCTGAGCAAACTTCAGATGGAGTGCAGCAGAGAGGTGACACTGGACTGGGATTTGGGGACCCGGATTCTAACCCAACTCTGTCACTGGTCATCGGTCCCACCCTCCTCTTGGGCCTCAGTTTCCTCTCTGTATAATGAGTGAATTTAAGTGTCCTAAGCTTTTATCTGGCCTCCACCATTTCAGAGCACTGGTGGCATCTTTTCGCCCTTTTAAACTTGCCTGGCCTGTTTCAGATCAGAACTGGCACAGTATCAGCAAGTTTATGGTTTTATAAGCCCCAAAACATGCTTTGCAAATAAATGATAAAGGCATTGGAGTATTGCATGGAAACACCAAAGTCTTGAACAAGAGTAGGACTTTGGAATTGTAAGAGGAATGGAAAGGCGTTCATGGTAGAAACACCTGTCCTTGACCTTAAAACCAGATGGACAAGTGGCCACAGACTGAGGGAGATCCACTGGTGCTAGGAATACTGTCTGGCACTTTCCCCCAGGATGTGGTACAGTGGGCAGTCTGGGTGCTACCTGGGCAAATCATTAAAAACAAATCAAAGTCTCCAGTGAGAAGATCACTTCAATTATCTTTCAATCTTTCTGATTCCTGGGGTCTGTTGATGGGCTAGGACATTTTAATAACTCTCAAAACTTTGCTAATCTGTCCCTTTCTCCCTGACAACACTCTCCCCTCTGCCCCCACTTTTTATTAAACAGAGAGAAAAAAGGGCTCAAGCTCAGAATCTTTACCAGCCTAGAATTTGGTAATATTGTTTTGTTTTATTGCATTTATTTTTGTGGCTAAGTTCCATGAATAGAAAGTGGTATTATTTTTTAATTTTAGAGTAGTTAAAATTTTATCTTAAAATACATGTAGTTAAGTTTAAAAAACGGAGTTAGTTTCTATAAAATTATTAAGGAATAATGTGTGTTCTACACAGATACTACAACATAGGGCAGGTGGTCCCTGGGGTTTGGTGGGTGGCATTCCCCAGTCCAAACTGGCATCATTCAGATAGGGGAAGTTCTTCTGGACACCACAATAGTGCTTATAATGCCATTTATATTTACTGGGTAACTCAGTTTTTGGTCTTTTTTTTTCTTTTTAAATAAATGTGTACTTTCTCCTGATCACTTTGTGTAAAACTTGGAACTACACAAAAACATGTAGAATAAAAGGACAAAATATTTTAAAAAATATATGGAATAGAATGAAAAATCACTCATTGTCTGTCTACTCAGAAATAACCACTCCTAATACATTGGAAAATTTTTCTTCCTTAGTGTACCAACAGAGCTGTTATTAAAACATATGCACTAAATTTTTGTAGCCTATTTTATTTCCTTAACATTATAACATAAATGTGTCCCCACACCATTCAAAACTCTTCATAAACATTTTAAATGGTTGTAAGGTCTTTAACATAGAGAGGTCCCATAGTGGATTTAACCATTGCCCAGCTGTTTTACATCTGGGTTATTTCCAGTTTTGTCCATTAAAATGTTGTGATGGATAGCTTTATGCATCTCTATTTGCCTGCATTTTGTTTTTTTATTTCTTTGTTTAATTTTTATTAGAGTACAGTTGATTTACAATGTTGTGTTAGTTTCAGGTGTACAGCAAAGTGAATCAGTTATACATATACATATATCCACTCTTTTTTAGATTCTTTTCCCATACAGCTTATTACAGAGCATTGAGTAGAGTCCCCTGTGCTATACAGTAGGTGTTGCCTGCATTTTGGATGGTTTCCTTACAATAATTCCAGAAGTGGCATTCCTAGATGGGAAGATTTTTAAGGCTTTTGGGATACACATTGCTAAACTTTTTCCAAAGTGTGGGGACCTGAAGGTACTCCGATCTGAACCCATGTGATGGGACACACTGGGGTTTGTGTATGTAAGGTGGGCTTGTTACTGGAAAGAGCTCAGACTCCGCCACTTTGGGCCAGTTACCTAACTTCACCACCTCCTGCTGGTGTGGGTCTGACCAGTCCCTCCCTGACCAAGAGCAAGTGTTCTTCACATCTAGGCTCATGAGTGTTCATATTTCAGCTCAAAAAGTACATGTCATGAACTTCACCATATGTGATTCTCCCTTCATGTAAAGGGATCAACAACCATCGATTATTTGAGAAATCTCCATACTGTTTTCCATAGTGGTGGCACCAATTTACACTCCCACCAACAGTGAATGAAGGTTCCCTTTTCTCTACATCCTTGCCAACGCTTGTTATTTGTTGTCTTTTTGATGATAGCCACTCTGAGAGGTGTGAGGTGGTATATCATTGTGGTTTTGATTTGCATTTCCCTGATGATTAGTAGTGTTGAACATCTTTTCATGTGTTTATTGGCCTTGTATATCTTTTTTGGGAAAATGTCTATTCAGGTCCTCTGCCCATTTTTAAATTCGGTTGTTTGTTTCTATGATGTTGAGTTGTATGAGTTCTTTGTATAGTTTGGATATTAACCCTTTGTCAGATATATTGTTTGCAAATATCTTCTCCGTTTCAGGAGGTGGACTTTTCATTTTGTTCATAGCTTCCTTTGCTGTGTAAAAGCTTTTTAGTTTGATGTAGTCCCATCTGTTTATTTTTGCTCGTTTCCCTTGCCTACGGAGACATATCCAAAAAATACTGCCTTTATTTTCTTCTAGAAGTTTTATGGTTTCAGGTCTTACATTTAAGTCGTTAATCTATTTTGAGTTTGTTTTTCTGCATGGTGTGAGAAAGTAGTCCAGTTTGATTACTTTGCAGGTAGCTGTCCAGTTTTCCCAACACAATTTATTGAAGAGGCTGTCTTTTCCCCATTGTATATTCTTGTCTCCTTTGTCATAGATTAATTACCCATATAAATGTGGGTTCATTTCTGGGCTCTCTATTTGGTTCCATTGATCTATGTACCTGGTTTTGTGCCAGTACCACACTATTTTGATTACTGTAGCTTTGTAGCATAGTTTGAAATCAGGGAGCATGATACCTCCTGTTTTGTTCTTCTTTCTTAAGATTATTTTGGCTATTCAGGGTCTTTTTGTGGTTCCATACAAATTGTAGAATTATTTGTTCCAGTTCTGTGAAAAATGTCATTGGTATTTTGATAGGGATTGCACTCAATCTGTAGATTGCCTTGGGTAGCATGGTCATTTTAACAATATTAATTCTTCCAATCCATGAACACGGTATATCTTTCCATCTGCTTGTGTCATCTTCAATTTCTTTCATCAATGTCTTATAGTTTTACAAGTATGTTTTAATTGTTTATTGATCACCTATCACGTGCCACACATTGTACTAGGTCCTGGGGATACAAAGGTGAGTAAAACACTCTTGTGTCTTACTGGGAAGGGTCACATTCTTGCATGTGTATGTTTATGTGTGCAGGGGTGAGATGGTGGGATAGACCTGCAGTAATAGAGCTATCCCATGCCCAGATGCCACATGGACCCTGAGGAGTAGGGTGTAGGATTGGTTAATAAAGGTTTCCTGGAGGAGGTGGCTCCTGAGATGTCAGAGAGGCTGAGAAATGCTCTGTGCACTTGCTGTTCCCCTCCTGCCCCCACTGCAGTGTTTGCCTGGGAAACAGAATAGCAATCACTGGGAGAGTTCCTTGGTGGCCTAGTGGTTAGGATTCCAGGCTTTCACTGCCATGGCCCAGGTTCAATCTCTGCTCAGGGAACTGAGATCCCACAAGCCAAGCAGCACAGCCAAAAAAAAAAAAAAAAAAAAAAAAAAGCAATCACTTCTTTGCAAACCGTAGAAACTACACAATAAGCAGCAGATTTATGATAAAAATTCAGATAAAATTAAAGGTCTAGGTCAAGAAATATTTCAACTATTGATGGAATTTCCCTCCTGGACAAGTTGGATTTACTCTCCCTTTTCTGTACTTCCAGAGCATTCTGCACCTCACTATTGCCTTGACTGAGAGGTTTCAGTGTTGGTGAGGTGGGGTCAGAAGCTTATTTTACTCATCTTGGTATCTGCCCTGATGTCTTCAGCATAATACTTGCTCAAAAAGTAAAATTAAATTGAACCAGCTCTTTGGGTTTTGCTTTTTCTGTGACATTCATTCCAATGGCCTCCAAGTCTGAAGTCAGCGAAGCTGCCAGACTCTTTTGGGTGCTTCAGCCCCACCTGTCTGCTCAACGGACATCTCCACATAAAACTCTCATAAGCATCCCCACTCCCTGTGCACGCTCCCCCTACAGCCTCGAGCAGCAGTTCTCAATGGGGTACTTTTGCTCCCCAGGGGATGTTTGGCAGTGGCTGGAGGTGTTTTTGGTTGTCACACAAGAGTGGAGGGGGGGTCCTCCCGGCACCAATAGAGACTAGGGGTGCTGATAAACATCCCACATGCACAGGGCAGTCTCCATAATGAAGCATTATCCTGCCCCGAATGTCAATAGCAACGAGGCTGAGAAACTAGGACTAGAGGGAATCCTGTACAAGGTAGTGAGACCATGGCACCGCTCTGCTCACAGCCCTCTCAAGGCTCCCGACCTCCTCAGAGTAAAATCGGCAGTCCTCACACCTCCCCCTTCTAACAGTTTTATTGAGATTATAATCCATGTGCCCTAGAATCCATTCTTCTAAAGTGTAAAATTCAATGGCTTTTAGTAATCAGTTGTGTTCCCATCACCACCATCAATTTTAGAATACTTTCATTATCCCCCCAGAAAACCCACCTACACCCCCTTGCCATCAACTCCCAGTCTCACCTTCCCCTCCCAGTCCCAGGCAACCACTAGTTTACTTTCTGTCCCTATAGATTTGCCTACTCTGGACATTTCGTATAAACGGAATCATACAATATGTGTATATATGGTTCCTTTGTTACTGATTTCCTTCACTCAGCATAATGTTTTCAAGGTCCACCCATGTTGTAGCATGTATCAGTACATCATTCCTCTTTCAAGGGACTAATACTCTATTGTAACAATTTACCACATCTTATTTATCCCTTCAACAGTTGATGGACATTTGGGTTGTTTCTACTTTTTGGCTATCATGAATGGTGCTGCATGAACATTTGTATGCAAGTTTTTGCGCACAGGTTTTCATTTCTCTTGTGTGTATCTAAGTTGCTGGGCCATACGGGAACTCTGTGTTTAACCTTTTAAGGAGCTGCCTGTTTTCTCCTCCTTTTCTCTAAGGATCCACATCCGACCAACCACCACAGGCTGTGATTCTTCCTCCTGAAAGTGTGCCCTCCTCCATCTCCGGAAACTGCCTCTCCACTTCTCACCTGGATGGCCACAGTGCTTCCACAGTGCTTCCTAACCAAGATCCCTCAACTGCATATCAGAGTCACAGGGAGAAGGAGTTTCACCATCCCAGTGCCCGGGCCACACCCCAGACCACTTACTGCAGCCTCTCTGGAGGCCGACCCAGGCATCAGCCTTTCTAAAGCTCCCCAGGTGGTTATAATGGACAGCCGAGTAGGAGAACCACGGTGCCTCTTTCCCTCTAATCACCACCCTCCCAACTGAGTGCTTTTTCTAAAGCAAATCTGATTGTGTTAGCCGCACTCTTCTCGAAACTCCTCTTTGGCTCCCTCACAATATAATCTGAACTCCCCAGGATGCACACCTCCATCTACCTACCTCCTGTTCTTGCCTCCTTTCCCTCCCTGACTCAGGGCGCTGGCATGCCCGGCCATGCTGAGCCACACACACTTTCCTCTGTGTGCTTGCTCGCCACATCTCCATGCCTCTTCCGAGAGCCTTTTCCCATCTTTTCATCCTCCTCTGGGAAGTCTTCCCTGATGCTTCCCTGGAGACCTGGCTGAGCGCTGAGCGAGTCTCCGCTTCGGGCAGCCTTCCCTTCCCTTCCCTTCCCACCGACTGTCACATTGTGTTCACTGGCCTCGGGTCTGTGAGTTCCTCCGGCCAGGGCTGGTATGTCATTCATCTTTGTATCTTCCTTCTGTTGACACACAGTAGGTGGCGTGCGTTTGTGTGTGTTGGTGGGAAGGGTGATGAATGAAGGTGTGAAGGGGTGAAAGCCTACTGGCCCACTTAGGGCAGGGCTCAGGGAGGCAGTCCTACCAACTGCCCAGCCGTACACTCCTGAGTCCCAACAGTAATCCTGGGGCAGCCAGAGGCCCTGCTCAGTGCCCTACCCGGACTGGTGAGTCCACACATCTTCCACACCAGGGCCACATCCAGCTGCATTTCCTGTCTCGAGGCTTACATGTTTCAATTCTCTAGCCATGGGCCTGGTGCCAGCACGTGTTGGCAGGAAAGTGGGGGCTGGGTGGGACAGTCATTCTGCAGCTAAAGGCAAAGTGCCCCAGCGCAGAGATAAATCATAAACATTCACTTTCAAAGGGCCCCAGTGGGGTGGAACGTCCCTTGTCCCGTCTTCGGCCATAAACCTCCAGGCTCGAGAAGTTAATTGCCCTCCCCTGGAGAAGCTATAAACAGCATGGCACATCAACAGGCAGCAAAGAGCACAGGCTGAAACACCCCTCTGGGTGGGGCCTGGACTGCCGATACTCTGCCTACTCGGCTTTCCTGGGCCTCCCCTCCTGGCATGGGCTGCGCTGTCTCTGGGGGGACCTGTTGGAGCCTGCAGGCCTTGCCTGCTGGTGCTGGAGGTGTCCAGAGAGCATTTGCCCTGTAAATAACGAGGCTCTTTTCTGCTGCTCTGCCTACACTGACGCTGCTTTACTTCCCATGAATAAGAGGGGCACTGAAAAGGGAGTCCGGCTCTGCTGTCAGCCGTATGGCTGTGGGCGGCTCACTTCTCCTCCTGGGTTCGTGGTCCCCTTTGAGGTAAAGGGGTGGGGGGGGGTGGTGGATCAGATGACCCTGAAGGCTGCTGTCAGCTCCAATGTCACAGCTCTCCCCACCTGAGAGCAAAGCTGTGTGAAGTCTTCCTCATAGGGCCTGAGTTGTTAGAGCACCATAGCTGCGGAGATCAGAGACAAACACAGCAAAAAAATAACAACCTTGAAAGTAACTCCTGTTTGTATTTTCGTTTCTTCTGTATCTGGCCTCTGCATACTCCAGGGGATAGCAGTGCAGCGGGAACAGCGCTGGACCAAGGAGTCTCCCAGACCTGAGTTCAGCTCCTGCTCTGACTGGCAGCACCATCTGGGGCAAGTCACTCTCCCGTCCATAGGCCTCAGTTTCCTTACTGGAAAATGGGGATATTTCATACCTCCACAGTTCATGCAACAGACACTTGCTGAGAGCCTGCTGTAGGTGTGGCCTGGCACCAGGCTGGGGCGGCGGGGGGGGGGGGGAGACAGAAAGGTGGGTGAGATGGGATGCTCTCAAGGAGCTCCTGGTCCAGCTGGAAGTCAGCCACGAAAACAGGTGACTGTGGTCCAGTGTTGTGAGCGGCGCAAGGATCATAATAAAAGGAACGATAAGAGCTGGCCTTCAGTTAGGTCTTCTCAGTGCTCGGCTCTCTGCTAGGGCTTGCTTGTTGCATTCAGTCCTGTACTGACCCTATGAGCTGACACCACAAACATCCCCACTTCACAGGTGCTCAGGAAAGGCGTCCCAGAGGAAATGGCGTGTGTGTCTGCTGAGACTTGCGGTGTGTAGACTGTGGTGCAGTCTGAAGGATGGAACCAAGGCCTGGGCACGCAGGAGCCCACATAGCTGAAGCCCATGGGTCAGGGGCTGGTGATGACAGGGGGGTGGGGGAGCAGCCATGAAGGCTCTTTTAAGCCATGTAAAGGGGTTGATGACGGCCCCGGAGAACCAGCTTGGAGGTTGGCAGTTTGGAGAATGGGTTGAGCAGGGTGAGAAAGGAGACTGGAGCCCCACAGACCTGCCAGTGACCAAGGGCCCTCTTGGAGACTGTTGTCATAGTTTCAGGAAGAGGTGAGGACCTGGGCTGAGGGCCGGAGCTCAGAGGGGACTGATGGCCAGAACTGGAGACTGTGGGCCATGGGGGTAGAGGGTGGCCAAGGCCAATGAGGTCATGTACCAGGCGGCCTCCTGGAAAGGTGGAGCCCACGTTCCAGCATCAGCCCACAGTGCCTCAGGCTCATTCTCAGAATGACCACTGGCCCACCCGCCATCTCAGCTGTCAACACGCTGGGAGTGACCCAGAGGAAGAGGAGGACCAGGCCTTCCTGGCCTGGCAAGGACTCCACAGAACGAAGATGGCCAGAGGCCACGCTTTATAGAAAAAATACTTTACGGACACTTGTTAAATGGAAAAAAGCCTCTTTTCTTCCTCTTACAGCTAATATTCACTTCCTCTTAAATAGAAGGTGTTTGTTTTAAGTGTCAATACTAAACGTTCAGCAACCATTAGCTGCGTCTGAGATTCCCAAGTGAAATGTGGCGTTAAGCCCTATCTAGTCAAGAAGGCCGGGCAGAACCAGTCTTGTCTGGTGGGTCATCTGGCTACTGAATTTCCTGCTATAAAGCCCAAGAGTTAAAGAAGTTTGGGACTAGCACGAGGATAGAGGAGCAGTAGGATGAAGAGACTAGGAAGCTTACATAGTCCTGCAGGAATATAAGAACGTGGTACCTGAGCGAGGAGGCACGGCAAACCCAGGGGGAAGGATGGCGTGGTTAGTACATCAGTGGTGTAGACACCTGGCTGACTGCTTGGGAAGGCACACAGTTACGTCTCTGCCTCACATCACACATCCCGATAAAATTCTAACATCTATGAAAGAGTGCATATAAATCAACAAACAATTGGAAAACAATGTCCCATAGAGAACTGGATAAATTATGGAATATTGATACTATGGACAATTATCAAATCGTTAAAGTCATGTTTTAGAAGAGTATTTAGTGCTCATGATACATTGTTAAGGAAAATAGCAGGCTACAAGAAAGTATACAGGTTATGACCGCAATTTTGTAGACTGATTTCCCACAATATATCTGGAAGAGTGTTCGCGTGCACACAAACATAACCGAAGTGTGTGTGAGTCCACATATATAGTGTATACTCATACATAGACATGTATCATGCAACATACAAAATGATAATAGTGATTATCTCAAGTCATTTTTACTTACATATATTTATTGTCTTGTTTTTTCCTAAAGTTCCACAATGAAGATTCATTACTTGTATAATATGGAAAATCAATAAATGTTATTTAGACAATGAATCTATGATGGCGCTAATATTAAAATAATTTAAACGCTTTGGTGAAAGAAAGTGGAAAAAAACTGTGGGAGCCTGCCCCACGAAGGCTGGGAATCCGGTTGCCTGAGCAGCTCTACTTTTTCCTGATGCCCTTCCGTGCAATGACCAAACACGACTATAAACTTCTGGAACCCGACACCATGTGTAGGCTATGTTTCTCTGACGAGGGAACCTGCTGGCCCAGTCTTGGGAGCCTTGCTCTTGTGTTACACAAGACAGTCTAGGGGTGACCCAGTGCATCTCTCCATTTCCAGGGGAAAAATTAAGTTCATGGTTAGCGTTTTCTCAATTAAAATTTTTCTCCTATAAAATTTTCTTAAACATTTGACGCCTGAAGTTACTCTGATATACTAGAATCTAGTCTGAGACTATATCAGGTTTAGTCCTGATTATATATGTAACTGTCTTAAGTTGATACATCAACATTTCAGTATGCACTGGTTCTCCAAAGAATGAAGACTACAACAGTCTGGGTACCTGTTTTTCACAAGTTCTCCAGGTGATTCTGAAACATGCCAGCTTGAGACCGCCTGTTGGTGTGTGTTCTAAAGTAGTGGGTCTGAAACTTTGCTGTAATTAGAATCGTGTGTGCAGATTTTAAACCTCCCAATGGCAAAAGTACCCCTGACCACTAAACTCAGAATCGGTTTTTTTTTTTTTTTTAAGTTCCCCAAGTGATTCCAACGTGCAGCCAGGTTTGAGAAACACTGCTCTAACGAGAGCAACCTGAAATCCAGGTGCTGCAGCTCCCGAGCTTGAGAATCACAGCTTTGGTAAGAGCCCCGAGTCTGAATCATTTTGTGTTCTCTGTCTCCATCTGCTGGCCATCCTGCTACATAGCTATAGTTTACAACTTGAGTTTCCAAGACATGCTGCAGCTTGTATATACTTTTAAGAATGTTCACCAACGAGTGAATATAACAAAGAAACAGATTCACAGATATACAGAACAAACTGTACCAGTGGTTCAAACTGTATCAGTGGTTACCAGTTGGGAGAAGGAAGGGGGGAGGGGCAAAATAGGAATAGGAGGTTAAGAGGCACAAACTACTATGTATAGAATAAGTAAGCCACAAGGATATATTGTACAGCACAAGGAATATAGCCAATATTTTACAATAACTATAAATCGAGTATAACCTTTAAAAATTGTGAATCATGATGTTGTACACCTGAAACTTATATAATATTGTACATCAACAATATCTCAGTTAAAAAAAATGGGACTTCTCTGGTGGCACAGTGGTTGGGAATCTGCCTGCCAATGCAGGGGACGTGGGTTCGAGCCCTGGTCCGGGAAGGTCCCACATGCCGCGGAGCAACTAAGCCCGTGCGCCACAACTACTGAACCTGCGCTCTAGAGCCCGGGAGCTACAATTACTGAGCCCACGTGCCACAACTACTGAAGCCCACGCACCTAGAGCCCGTGCTCTGCAACAAGAGAAGCCACCACGATAAGAAGCCCGCGCACTGCAATGAAAAGTAGCTCCCGCTCGCCTCAACTAGAGAAAGCCCGCGCGCAGCAACGAAGACCCAAGGCAGCCAAAAATAAATAAAAAATAAAATTTAAAAAATGTTTGCCAAAAGAATCAGAGAACCAAAAAGAGTTAAAATGTTTAAGTAATAGAAATAGCTACAAAATATATTCTTGTTTATAATAGGATGGTTTAAGTGTTAGAAATGCATTAACATAATGCATCTAGGATCTTTTTTGTGCTTCGCAAATAAAAAGCAGCCAATAAATGTTGATTATTACCGTTATAATTAGGCATAAGATAAACCCCCATCTTTTAAAATATATTTTAAAAATATATTTAGTGCTACTATACCTGGCACACAGTTGGCTATGTGTACCCAATGGTACACAGATACAGTCTGTACAGTGAGAAAGAGAGATCCAGAGTGTGTGTGTGTGTATATGTGTGTGAGAGAGAGAGAGATTTTTTAAAATTATAGATGTTTGGGGGAGTATTCTGTGCTATGCGTTCTGTCACATGCATAGATTTATGTAAATACCACCACAATCAGGATTCCGGTTCCATCATCCACCAAAATTCCCTCACGCTTCCCTGTAGTCGAATCCTGCCCCCATCCCAATCCCTGGAAACCACTGATTTGTCTTCCATTCCTAAAGTTTTGCCTTTTCCATAATGTCATGTAAATGGAATCATAGTTTGTAACATTTTGAGAGTGGCTTCTTTCACTCAGCATAATTTTCTTCCTTCTGCTTGCTCTAGGTTTTTCTCTTATTTTCGTAGTTAAGTTTGAAATTTAGGTGATCGTTTGAAACCTTTCTTCCTCTCTAAAATAAGTACCAAATATTATAAATTTCCATCAAAGCTTTGCTTTAGCTGCATCTATACATTTTGATATGTCATATATCAAATACTATTTTCATTTTGTTCAGTTTCAAGTATTTTATAAGTTCTCACTTTCCAACATCCTTTGAGACTTCCCCCTTCGACCTCCTATGGATTACTTAGAAGTATGTTATTTAATTTCAAGTCATTAGAGACGTTCTGGTGATTGATTTCTGGCTGAATTTCATTATGGTCAGAGATCATACTTGGTATGATTTCAGTTCTTAAAAATCTGTTCAGATTTGTTTCATGATCCAGAATATGGTCTATCTGTCCTATTGGTTACTGAGAAAGGAGTGAGTGTTAAAAGTCTCCAACTGTAATTGCTGACTTGCCGTTTCTCCTTTCAGTTCTATCAGTCTTTGCTTCGTGTATTTTGAAGATGTGTTGTGAGGTTCATATCCATTTAGGATTGTTAGGCCTTCTCTGTGACTTGACACTGTTATCATTATGCGATTTCCATGTTTATTCCTGGTAAATTTTCATGCTCTGAAGTCTATTTTGTCTGACAGTATATAGCTACTCCAATTTCTTTTGATTAGTATTTGCATGGCATATTTTTCTTTCTCCTTTTATTTTTAACCTATACTACTTATTTTAAATGGGTTTCTTTTAACGCATATAGCTGGGTCTTGGATATTTTTACATTCTGACAATCTGTCTTCTAATTAGTATACCTAGACCTTTTAAACTTAACGTAACTGTTGATATGTTTGGATTTAGGTCTACTGTTTTTTGTTTTCTATTTGTTCCCTAGGTTTTTCATTCCTGTCTTTCTTTTCCTGTCTTCTTTTGGATTATTTGAATATTTTTTAGTATTCCAGTTTACCTATTGAGTTTTTAAATATATCTTCTGTGTAATTTGTGTGCGTGTGCATGTGGTTTCTCTAGCGACTACAAAATACTTAACTTTTCATAGGTTGTTTGGGATTAATATTTTATCATTCAAGTGAAATATAGAAATCTTACTACCATATAAATCTCTTCACACTTCCTCTTTATGTGGGAACTTTCATGTGTATTACATCTAGATTCACTGAAGACCCCGTCAGACGATGTTAAAAGTCTTGTTTTAACTGATTATACATGTTATAAAAAGCTTAAGATGAGAAAAAGAGTCTATTTATCCAAATATTTCCCATTTCTGTTGCTCTTCCTTCATTCCCACGGTTTTGAATTTCCCTCTGGTGTCACAGTTCTATTAACAAAATATTACCACATCAAGAGGTCAAATGAGAAAACCCAGAGAGCAAGAGAAAGCAATGGGCATCACTGTCTTGCTGTTGGGACCGCACTTCCTCTGGTCAGAGAGAAGGGTTCCCCTCCCTGAAGTTTTAGGCACCTGCCTGGCTGTGACAGCCTCTGCTGCAGTGGGATTGCCGAGGGGCTGGAGTGGGAGATGAGAAGCAGCAATAAACAGGGATCTCCCTGACTCTCTCTGACTTACATAGGCCCTCTTGCCCCATCCTAGGGCCAGAAATAGACAGCTTCTCTGGGAGCTCCTTCTGCCTGCATGGTACGCAGGTCCAGGATGCTGTCTGCCTGGAGTCCAGGCCAGGAGACACCAGAGTGGGAAAAACAGTAAACTTACTGCCAGTTTGGTGGTACTCGGAGTTCTCCTTTCCTTCCCTGATCTTCCTGTTATTCTTTCCAAGACAGCAGCTCCATGCATTGAATCCAGGCACTACAGCTGCATGCAGTGGGAGAGACAGGGCGGGCTAGGACTGGAATGAGAATAAGAGATGGATTTTTATGTAACAACAGGGCCGTGGATTTACAAAGGCTGAAAAATGCTCCCTTAGGGCACCCTAATTGAGGAAGAGATTCTCTTTTCCCTTGCAGTGTGGTGGCTAGAAGCCTAATCCTTGAATTTTTACATTCATTTTTCCAGATGAACTTTGAAATCATTTTGCCATTAAAAATATGTTTTTGATTTTGATAGGACTTAAGCTAAATTTATAGATTCAGAGAGACATGGTCTTTTTATAATAAAGGGTCCTTCTATCTAGGAACATGGTATACCTTCTCATTTTTTTTTTTTTTTTAATGTCACCTTCAATGACCTTCAAAAAATTTTTAAAATTTTTTTCACAAAATCCTTGCATAGGCTTTGGTTAGATTTATTCCTGGGTATGTTATTCTTTTTATTACTATTGTGATGGGATCTTTTTCTAACATAAAAAAATCTTATTGGTTATTGTTGATACGTAGAGGAGCTATTGATTTTGGCATATTTACTTTGTAACCAGCTACCTTACAGAACTTTTATTCTATTATTTTCTGAGTTGATTTTCTACAAATAATTATTTGTGAATTCTGTCCCTCAGACTGGTGTTTTACAAATAAAGATAATTTGGAACCTCTCTTTGAAAAAACTTGGAAAATTCTACTTTTGGTTTATTTAATCACACTGACCATCAAATCTTACACAATGTTAGGTAACAGTGGCGATGACAGGCTTGCTTGTCTTGGTTGTGACTTTTTTAGCAAAGTCACCATCAAGATAGAAATACTTTTATGATGTTAACGAAGCATCTTTTTTTATTCTTTATTTTTTAAAAGGGTTTTTGATCAGAAAAGGACATTTGAGTTTTATCAAGTGCTCTTTCGGTATCCATAAAAATGACCATTTTTATGAGTTTTCTTATTTGACCTATCAATGTGATAACATTTTGTTAACAGAACTTCTAAATTTAAAAACTACCTGTGTTCCTAGAGTCAATCCTAGTAGGTCATAGAATAGACTGCAGAGCAATAATTCTCAAGGAAGGGCTTTTTCCATTGACACAGCTGCTCCTGTTTAGAATTATGTCCCCAGAGAGGCTGCACTATATTCACGAGGTGAAGGCCGAATGAACCGGAGTAACTAGAACTCACTTAGCTCTTAGATTGGTGAGGTTCTGCTCCTCGTCTGGATTCACATACAAATATCACAATCAGGGAAGTTGCTGCCCTGGTGTCCTATAGGAGGTTTCTGTCTACCCTCTAATCACCTTAGGGCACTGGCTCTACCATTAACTAATTCTACAAAAGAGGTTACAGTGTGCGTCTACCTCGGGTTCTAGAAGTGGGCAGGAATTAGCGGGTTTCACAGGAAACGTTCGAATATAAGTGATGTTTCCTAATGCTGTCACTTCAATGAATAAAGGCTCTAGACATCTGTGCCAAGCTGACTCCTCCAAATTTTTCTTTTAAATATCAAAAGAAAGTTCAGAATTTGGCATTCTGAATTAGAATTCTGTATCAGAGCCAGACTTCCTACTGTTTCTGCATCAAATAAGTTCTGGCCCTTTATTCTCTGAGTGGCTTCCTTTCATGATGGCAGCTTTACTGAGGCCCCAGCCCAGGTGTCTGAGAGGAGCCCCTGGCCCAGGTGTACACCCACAAAGCCACAGGGAGAAGAGAATCAGCATCCCATTGGGACGGAAGCCCACACCCTGCATTATGGAATTTCTAGAAGTGCTTACCCTTGCTTTTTCCCTGCATACGAATATTAACATCTGTTTTCAGAAACCTGGACACCTTAACGGAAGCAAAAGGTTTAGAAACAAAAAAATTAGATTTTATTCAAGATAAGCAAAGGGTAAGAGTGAATCATCAAGTAAAACCATTCAAAGTCACTTCACAGATATTTTATCAAGGAACCCACTAGTGAAAGCCCAAAGAACCAGGAATAAGTTACATATGCCACATTTTTACTTTCATGAAAACAACAAGCAAATAAGCTGCTACTAAGAATATATTCCTTCAAGAGAAGGAAGTCCTAAGATTCATTGCAGGGTCAGTACAGGTTCAACTCAGTTCCATGGTCTCTATAAAAAATCGTGTCCAGAATCATCTCCAAAGAAAAACAAGTCTAAAGAATGTTCTATATGGTAGTTTTTACTGTGCTGGTCATCTCATTCTTTGGAAACTTGTACTCTACCAACAGAAAAGTGAGCCTTCAGCTATCTGAGCACTGTGTCCCCTAGTCTTTGCCTAAACAGTATTTTCTGAACATACAGCAGCACAGAGGGAGAAGAGTAACTTAAGGGCAAAGAAGAAAAACTGAGGACATATGTATGCTGTGAAATATGTATTTTAAACTAAATAACCATAGTTAAATAATATATTGCCAAAACCCACTCTATGTATCTTATTTATCCCATATCAAGTATAAGTGTGGAATCTTTTATTATATATCTCTAAATTCCTGACTGAAATCATTTCCAATAAATTGTTGGTGGTCAAGAGATGTACGCGCAAAATTTAAATGTCAATAATTTTTCAGTGAGAAACTACTTTTTATAACTACTTGGGCATTATCAAAGTATAACTTAAAAACCTTTCTTTGTAATCATCTAAATCAAACAAATAATCCTTTTTTAAGGCACAAATCCAAAAGTGGCAAAACCACCATAAATTTAGCATATGGGACCATATTCTCCTAAAGGGCATTAGGAAATTCAGATAGAAGCTGATGTTACGGCCAGGGTGAAATGGACATGGGCGTAGGCCAGAGGCCCTTGCGTGCCAGTTCTCTCTTTACAGGCTTGAGGGAAGGCGTGGAGGGGGCTTCCAGGGTTGCCACTTGGGGAGCTCAGTGCAACCGCTATTTATTAACCTGTGAGGAACCGTCTCAGTATTCTAGCAACTGATGCAGCTGTACGAGAACGAACTGGCTGAACAGCAGCTCTGCTCGCAGCTTTCTATAAAGGCAACTTGATAAAAATGGTAGATTATGGGCACACTGCTTTACATCAGTTTATTATAAAAGAAAAACAATTCCCAGAGACACAATATACAACATTCTAACTCCTAAATCCTTTTGCTTTTTTTAAAATACTCTTCTGAGACTAAACACTCTTTACAACCCCCCAGTCTGCTCAGCCCACACGACAACCCAACTCCTTGGCTCCCGTGTGCACAGGTCAGAGGTTCCAACAACCATGGCCACGGTCAGCACAGTGAAACCACTCTCTAAAGTGGCTGAGCCCTTGAGAAAAATTTAAATAGCCGCTAACTCAATCTAAATAAATAGTGAAAGGACTGTTTCTGCCCCGAAGATTAAATCCCACACATCTGATGCTCAAGCTCAGGTCTTCCTGTCATCACTTGACACCTGGAAGGTCCGGTAAAATAGTCAGCGATTTGTTAATCCTAAGAGTGCTACTTGTGATCCAGATGGGTCGAAATAAACGGTCAGGATATCTTCTAAAAAGCCCATGATGGCCCTTTTGGATGTGTCGCCAGCCAGTGCCTGGACACTGCTTATGTGCTCCAGGGCTGTTTTGACCATCTGGTCTCTTTCCTGCGGGCTGTGGGGTGCTCCAGTGTCATCTCTCTCTGTTCCTGATTTTAAAAACTGTAGGATATAGGACTGGACCATGTCCCCATTCAATTCAAGGGTTTCTTTGATGCAGGACAGGTCTGAGGCGCTGGCCAAGCTCAAGAGGTGAATCAGTGCCTGGCAGATTTGGGTCCGCAGGCTAGCACAGTACTTGAATTCCAAAAAGTCTGTGGTGTCTTCGCTCTTCTGTAAGGCAGTGACCAATGCATTCCAGATCTGAGCGTACTGGTCAACAGACCCATAGTGCTCTCTCTTGCCCGGGACGGAAAGGGCAGCGGCAGATCTGATGCGCACTTTGAAGTTCTTGCATGACGTCACAACTGATGTCAGGGCATTGTAGGCCTGGGAGGTCCACAGGGCTGTTCCTAGAAAGAATCCACAGTCATTAAAGCAAATGAAGGTTTAAAACTAAGTGGGTTGAGACGGAGAGGGGTAGAAGGAAGCACATACACTAGTGCTCAAGTTGGTCATTTTATGTTTTCATTTAATTCTCACAATAACCCTACAAGATCGGGGTGGTGAGTGACTATGGGATCCTAGGTAAGTGGCCAAGTACCGGCTCCCAAAGCTCTCCCTTTCCCTAGATGAGCATGACATGTGCTCAGGACCTCTGCTACCCTGAATAGGAACTTCGGTGACTTAGAAAGAGGCTCCTTCTCTGGGAAGATGCTCGTCTGAGGGGGTAAGGCTTGGTGGGAGGAGCAGGGACTGAACTGCAGCCCCACCTGTCCTCTCAGCTGGGTGCTTCTGAGCAGTGCGCAAAGTGCACAACTGTATGCCCAGCCCTGCTCATGCTGGCAAAAGGCCATTTCACCACCCAGATTAGCATCTAGACCCTGCTCTGGACGAAGCAAGTCATGCGTTTTATTGCAAAGAAAAAGAAAATACTGTCTAGGCAGTGACTGGGGGACAGAGGACTCAGATTAACCGAAGGCTCAATTTTCTAATATTGAGAAGATGATGCCTAGATTCCTGGCTCCTCTCGCTTCCTGTTGGCCCCAGGAAATCGCCCAGTTTTATTCCTCGTCAGAGTGACCACTTACTCCATTTCGGGAGTTCTCAGTCCTCAAGGTGGGCAGCAGAGTAGAAGGCAGCTTCCCTAATGCTCCCAGCCCTTCCCAACCTCTCTGATGTCTCTGAAGACAGGCAGCAGATACCCAGCTTCCGTGAGCTCCAACCCCAAAGGTTACTTCAGGCTCTTTCCTCAGTGGAGAAAGCCACGAGGCTACATCTCCACTGGCTCCCGGCTGACTGGTCCGCCTGGACGCTCTTGGCAGGAAGGGGGAGCAGAGCCGGGTTTCCCTAACGTGATGCAGGCTCTGCTGGTCCAGAACGGCTTCACCTCTCCAGGAACACACACTTATGTTTCAAATCTTGTCACTGAGACAAACATGTAAGGTAGATGCTGGCAATTCAAGCGACTGGGATTTGGAGGCTGCGATCCAGGCACCCAAGCAGCTGTCAGCCACTGACGATCCATCAAGGCGCACAGCATGCCTGTTACTCAGAGGCAGATCCCTATGCAGCATTCCACTGCAGTGCCAAGGGCGCATACGGAATTTCCCATTGACACTCTCTTTCTCCCAGGTCTGTCTTCCCCTTTGCTTTTTTCCTGATTGTTAAAATGACAGATGCTCACTGTAAAAAACTTAGAAAATGAAAGCAGATAAAATCCTACTCATCATCCCATTCAGAGGCAACCACTGTTAATAATTAGACTGATTTCTTTTCAGTCTTTTTCCTACCCATTTATTGAGATCGTACTGTAGAAACAATTTTCATATCCTGTTTTAATTTGCTTAACATCAGAAGTATTTTCCCAGATTACCAAAAACCTTTTGTAAACCTAATTTTAAGTGGCAACAAAGTATCTCTCTGAATATATATACCATGCTTTACCTCACCTTTCCCCTAAACTGGGGTGTTCAGTATGTTTCCATTTTTTAAAACATTATGAATAATACTGTGGCTTTAATAACAATGCACACTGGTGTGTGCTGTCCAAAGAGGCCCTCCACCAGAGAGAAGAGGGAGATGATCTTACCTAAGGGAAGAGCAGAATTTTTAAATACATTTCCCATTGCGTAACAAGCATTCCATCGGACTTTCATGGCAGCCTCAATTAGAACAGTAGAAATTAGGGCCTGGATAGCCTCCTCAATGATTTCAGCAAATCTGGGTTTTTCTATATGAGATGGTTGCAGAAAATGAAGCAAATTACCAAGGGCCCGGACTGCATTGCTTTTTACCTAGAATCAAATGTAAGACATGCTAAAGACATGTGTCAGAAAGTATAATTTCCACTTAAAAAACCCAGGAGGCCCAAGACATCTTAAAGCAAGAGAGGTAATGAAAAATGCAGCCTGTAAAGGCGCAAGTTCTTAGAACTCAGCAAGGTCTTGTGTGGTTAACGTCCTGAGCCATCAGAGAGGTGAGGTTCTGCAGAGCTCCTTGCCCTGATTTTTTTAATGTTAGACTGGACTTCAGAGAGGTCCATTTTCCTTGTTGTATAGAGATGGTGTGCAAGGTCCAGGGGCAACAGGACACTGGTGGTTTGCAGCAAGGCTTGGAGGAAAAGCTAGGTTTCATAATTCCAGTCAATACTTTTCTGCTAGACTAGAGTCTCAACCTTTGCAGCATACTAGAATCATCTGGGAAGCTTTCTTTTTTAAAAACCAATTCTGACTAAATTAGCCTGATGTAGGGCTTCCCAGAACCACTGTACTAAATTAAGCACTTGCTATCAGCCAGGTACTATGCTAGGTGCTATTAAAAAAAGGCATCTTGTCAATGGAACAGGATAGAAAGCCCAGAGATAAACCCAAGCACATATGGTCACCTTATCTTTGATAAAGGAGGCAAGAATATACAATGGAGAAAAGACAGCCTCTTCAATAAGTGGTGCTGGGAAAACTGGACAGCTACATGTAAAAGAATGAAATTAGAACACTCCCTAACACCATACACAAAAATAAACTCAAAATGGATTAAAGACCGAAGTGTAAGGCCAGACACTATCAAACTCTTAGAGGAAAACATAGGCAGAACACTCTATGACATAAATCACAGCAAGATCCTTTTTGACCCACCTCCTAGAGAAATGGAAATAAAAACAAAAGTAAACAAACGGGACCTAATGAAACTTAAAAGCTTTTGCACAGCAAAAGAAACCATAAACAAGACAAAAAGACAACCCTCAGAATGGGAGAAAATATTTGCAAATGAAGCAACTGACAAAGGATTAATCTCCAAAATATACAAGCAGCTCATGCAGCTCAATATTAAAAAAACAAACAACCCAATCTAAAAATGGGCAGAAGACCTAAACAGACATTTCTCCAAAGAAGATATACAGATTGCCAATAAACACATGAAAGGATGCTCAACATCACTAATCACTAGAGAAATGCAAATCAAAACTACAATGAGGTATCACCTCACACCGGTCAGAATGGCCATCATCAAAAAATCTACAAACAATAAATGTTGGAGAGGGTGTGGAGAAAAGGGAACCTTCTTGCACTGTTGGTGGGAATGTAAATTGATACAGCCACTATGGAGAACTGTATGGAGGTTCCTTAAAATACTAAAAACAGAACTACCATATGACCCAGCAATCCCACTACTGGGCATATACCCTGAGAAAACCATAATTCAAAAAGAGTCATGTACCACAATGTTCATTGCAGCTCTATTTACAATAGCCAGGACATGGAAGCAACCTAAGTGTCCATCGACAGATGAATGGATAAAGGAGATGGGACACATATATACAATGGACTATTACCCAGCCATAAAAAGAAATGAAATTGAGCTATTTGCAGTGAGGTGGATGGACCCAGAGACTGTCATACAGAGTGAAGTAAGTCAGAAAGAGAAAAACATATACTATATGCTAACACATATACATGGAATCTAAAAAAAAAGGTTCTGAAGAACCTAGGGGCAGGACAGGAATAAAGATGCAGATGTAGAGAATGGACTTGAGGACATAGGGAGGGGGAAGGGTAAGCTGGGACGAAGTGAGAGAGTGGCATGGACATATATACACTACCAAATGTAAAACAGATAGCTAGTGGGAAGCAGCCAGCCGCATAGCACAGGGAGATCAGCTCAGTGCTTTGTGTCCACCTAGAGGGGTGGGATAGGGAGGGCGGGAGGGAGACGCAGGAGGGAGGAGAAATGGGGATAAGTGTATATGTATAGCTGATTCACTTTGTTATACAGCAGAAATTAGCACACCACTGTAAAGCAATTATACTCCAATAAAGGTGTTAAGAAAAAAAAAAGGCATCTTGGAATCCAATGAGGTATATGTAACGACTTCCACGTTACAGAAGAAATTCACCTTCGTAGAAGTTAAATAATGCACCAAAGGTCACTCTGCTAGTAACCGGCAAGCCAGGATTTGAACCATGTCTGCCTGACCCTAAAGCTTAGGTCTACATTTTAAAAACTTAATAGTGTAACAGGGAATGTTCAAAGCCAAGCTGCTCATCTTTCTGACTTGTCTATTCTACTTAAAGATTTTTGGAAAAAACCAGCTACATGGACATATCATGGAGCAGTCTTACAAATGGCACTGACGGGCTTCCCTGCTGGCGCAGTGGTTAAGAATCTGCCCGCCAAGGCAGGGGACACAGGTTCGAGCCCTAGTCCGGGAAGATCCCACAAGTCGTGGAGCAACTAAGCCCGTGTGCCACAACTACTGAGCCTGCGCTCTAGAGCCCGCGAGCCACAACTACTGAAGCCCGTGCGCCTAGAGCCCGTGCTCTGCAACAAGAGAAGCCACTGCAATGAGAAGCCCACGCACTGCAACAAAGAGTAGCCCCCGCTCACCGCAACTAGCGAAAGCCCGTGCGCAGCGACAAACACCCAACGCAGCCAAAAACAAATAAGTAAAATAAATAAATTAAATAAATAAATTTTAAAAATAAAATAAAATAAATGGTACTGATATTTTTCATGAGACAGGAAAGAAACTGTACAAGTGTGGCGTGTACACTATATACCCTGAGTACACCCTCAATCTCCTCTGAACAGGGATAAATTTGGTGGGATAAAACTATAATACACGAAGTATCTAACTGAAGAATATTAGGTTTTGCTGTCAGTCTACCTTGTCTTTATCCTTGGATGCCTCTATAGCTGATCGCAGCATCTTCAAGAGCAGGAGGCCAGAGAACTCTTCCTGGAAACTTGGGTCTGGTGTTTCCCTGGCCCACCCAAAGCAGGCAAAACATGTTAAAAGGTAAAGCCCAGTTAAATATAGACATGTACAAATTATATTCACTCAGTAAAACTATAAAAACAGCTCCAAAAATCTGTTCAGATTATACCAAGAACTTACAGTTTATACCTTTTGACCTAGTAGGTCCACATTCTTTTGGATGTAACCAAAAAGAATATCTCAAAATGGAGAGATTTCATGCACGGAAATGTTCAATGCATATAAAAGCCTAAAATAACATGAATGTTCACTTACAGGGTAATGGTGAAATAATCATCACATAGTGATGACTGTGTAATAATACCAATTTATAAAAAGTCAGTAGAAGTCAGGAGAATGCTTATACATGTTATATGTTAGAGTTAAATGACAAAAAGCAAGACACTTGTGTATGAATAAAGCAGTCGCCTCTGGGGAGGGAAACTAGAAGGTAGGAGAAAGGCTTTATACTGCATACCCCTTTGTACTGTTTGAATTCTTTTTTTAACCTGTGAATATATTACTTAAAAAAATACAAATACAATATTTAAAAAGTAGGGCAACCATTACTAAGGTTTTGGTTTTATAATAGGGCTCAAAGATATCCTCTTGGGACCTTAGGCTTGGAAGTCACACAGGAGAAATGAGCTGAGACACCTACATGTTGACAATCAGAGTGTCTGTCAGGTTGCCTAGGGACCAGGCTGCTTTGGCCCGGACATTAAGAGACTTGTCTTGAAGTGACATCAATATTGCATTTGCTGTGTCTGCAACAAATATGACATCCTGTAAGATAAACAAAACAAAACACTGTAGTCACTTTAGGAGTTCACACTGCTACCTTGAAAATTCTCAGATTTATTTGCAGATAAAGCTGTAAGCCTTTACCACAAATCTTTATTTGGAAATCAAAATTCCTTTACTCAATCTATTTACTCTTCTTCTTCTATATTACAATCTGGACACTCATTAAAATCCCAGGGGAAGGTCTCCCACAATTCTGGTATGTGCCATGCACACCCAAGGAGCCTATAGATTTTGCTCTTGTGAACATCTTACAACTCGGCCTGCGACAACTGTCTATGAATCCTGAGCTTGGCTTGATTTCCTCCACAGGAAGAGATGTGGACAATGAAACACATTTCCAAAACACATCCTGTTCACTTACACACTTCTCAGAGAGATAAAGGTCACAAGTCAGAGTGAAGGAGAAATTTATTTCCTTCTTAGTAAAAACTCTATTAGCTTTCTAAATTATTAGTATCGTACGGTAATGTCCCATTTCATTTTTTCCAATTATCCACTGATTTAAACATTTACTGTTCGAGGGTCCTGGCCAGTGGACAAAATCGTTAAAAACAAATGAACTACAGGCAGTAGCATATTTTAGTAGCAATTAAGGAAACCAGATTACAAAGCAATTTAATTTCCTTTACTGTCCAACTCAGGAGCTCTATATCCACCAAAGAGAGTAAGAAAATGGACTGTAAAGAGGCACAGTGGAGCTACACGGGCTCACTCTGACCTGTCTGAGACAAGGAAAAAGCACGTAGACCCCAAGGGCCCGAGAGGTCGCAGCTTTCACTAAACGGTTCTTGCTGTCGTTCAGCCCCAGCAGCATGGTGATGCACAGGATCTGCCTGTCACTCTGCAAAGAGAAAGGTTGGCCAAGGAAAAGTGCGAATGAAACAGCCATGAGCCGATGCCTTCGACAAGTGACTGTGACACACCTGTGTTGAATCCACATTCAGGAGTTGACCACAACTGAGCCCTTGAGGCTAACTTGGCAGAGAACAAAGGTTCAACTCAGATCCAGTTATCAACTGAGTACCCACTCGGGGCAGGGGTACACACAGCATCGTGATTACATTTAACCTCCACCATCGTGAGTCAGGTCATTTTATCCTCCTACTTTAGTCAAGCTGCCTTCCTTATAAAAACTAATTTACATAAATAAGAATGGATGCAAATGCCATTAAGGATTAAAGGAAGCAGCAGTCTGAACACTATGTGTGTTGGGCACCAAGCTAGGCGTTCTTACATGCTTCACGTTATTACTCGCATCATTTACATTTTATAGGTGATAAAACTAATTTTTAGAGAACTTAAGATAACCAAAGAGCTAGAAGGTAGAAGAGCTGAGATTTAAACCAGCTAGGATTTAAATCCAAAGAGCTAGGATTTTCTAACTTTTGGATTTGAAATCTTTCTGAAATCTGACTTCAAAGCCTCTGCTACTTTCACTTCTCTCCCCCCCCGCCTTCTAAGCACAGGGAGTAAAAGCTCTTCTGAGACATTAAGACGTCAGTGCTGCTCCCCACTGCCCTCACCCTACACTCAAGTAGAACATGCACCTTTTCCTCAGAGATAATGTTGAATACTGGTGCAAAATGAAAAACAGTCAAAATCAAACTCAAGCTCTCATGCTCAGCGTCACAAATTAAAGATGATAAAACACCGCTAAGGTTACCAGCAGATTGCTGAAGGCTTCCGGCAAGATGGAAGACAGGGCATCACAGGCGCTCGCCTGCAGAGTCGGATGCTCTGAATTCTGCAGGGCTCTGGGTAAAGGACCGTTCAGCATCACAGTCCAGAACATCACCACCTGGAACAGAGGCACGGTTACAACTGCAGCCCAAGAGACAACAGTGGGACCAGCTCGACGCTAAGACCACCACGAGTAACCACAGTGATGAAAAGTTTTTCCTTAAAGTAGTAGCTTACTGTAAATACTTTTACTAGTACTTCTTCCACAGCAATGAAAGGAACTTTAGAAAACAACTAATTAAATGCTTCCATTTCATCCATTAGGAAACTACAGTCTGCTACAGTAAGGCAGCAATAGTGATGATAATAATGGGGAGGAAGATGAGGATGAGGATAGCAATAACAGCAGCAGCAGCTGTTTTTCAGAGAGCTTCCCACACGCCAGGCATTGTTCTAAGTGTTTTACACATATCAACTCATTTTAATCTTCAGACCAACTAAATGAAGACTATATCCTTATCTCCATTTTCACACCAGGAAACTGAGGCAGAGAGAGATAACGTTAGTGGGCAGCAGAGCTGGTCGAGAATCAGATCAAATGACACCCAGCCAGGGCTTCCCTGGTGGTGCAGTGGTTGAGAATCCGCCTGCCAATGCAGGGGACACGGGTTCGAGCCCTGGTCCCGGAAGATCCCACATGCTGCGGAGCAGCTGGGCCCGTGAGCCACAATTGCTGAGCCTGCGCGCCTGGAGCCTGTGCTCCACAACAGGAGAGGCCGCGATGGTGAGAGGCCCGCGCACTGCGATGAAGAGTGGCCCCCACTTGCCACAACTGGAGAAAGCCCTCGCACAGAAACGAAGACCCAACACAGCCATAAATAAATAAATAAATAAAATTTAAAAGAGATAAGCAAAACATTCTCTCTATAAATTTGATCTTTAAAAAAAAAAAAAATCTAATTTGTTTAAAAAAAAAAAAAAAAATGACACCCAGCCAGGGCTCTTTCAAACCTCGAGGGCACAAGGGTCGGGGGGCCCAGAGCAGCCCAGAGGCCATGTGCCCGAGTACAAGAAGCACGGGATCCAGAGGAGGAGCTGGGGTGGAGTTAGCCCTTCAGCTTCTGCTTCCTGTCTCTGCAGCCTCAGGCAAGTCACTGAACCGGTCTAAGCTTTGGTTCCTCTTCAGTAGAACAGGACAAAGAGATTAATTGGCAGAGTTTGTGTGATAATAAAATGTAAGACTGTGTGTAAAGTCCCTAGGACAGTGCCGGGTGCACAGTGGAGATTCTTAAATTGAACAACAGGCTCTGTTTTCAGCACTTTGAAGAATTTTCTCACTTCAATGCCCCTCAAGGTAGGCATCTGCAGAGTACCTTTAACAGTCTCCTTTCCATGCTTTATAAAAACCCTGGGATTTCATGCCCCATGTGCAAATCTGTCTGGGGTTTTGGTGTCTCCATTTCCTGCCCCATGGACTTAGTCCTCAGTTTTGCCATGCACTCACACACCAATTCTTTCACCCCACAATCCTAGCTCCTGGACACCCAATCTGGGTCCTCCTGCCCCAAACCAGAAGAATGTGGACAGGTGTGGTTGCCAGCCTCCAACATGGCCCACAATGAATCTCACCTCCGGATGTTCAGAAGGCCATCCCCTCCCACACTGACTAAGGCTGACCTGTGTAACTAATGGGGTATTGTGGGAATGACAGTGCAGAACTTCCGAAACTAGGTTATAAAAATCCTACAGCTCTGTTTTGCTCACTCTCGATTCATTTGCTAGAAGGGAGACCGGCTGCCTTGTCAGGAGAACACTCGCGCAGCCCTCTGGAGAGGTCCTCATGGGAAGGAACTGAGTGAGATCTGCCATCAGCCAGCGCTAACTTGCAAGGTATGCAAGTGATCGGGCCACCTTGGAAGGAGCTCCTCCAACGCCCATCAAATTTGGCTGACTGCAGTCCCTGCCAGCATCCTGGCTGCAGCCTCATGAGACCTGAGCCAGAACCATCAGGTAAGCTGCCCTCAATTCCTGGTCCACAGAAACTATGTGAGAGAATAAATGTAGGATATGGTTTTAAGCTGCAAAGTGTTTAGGATAATTTATCACTCAACAGATTAGTAATACAGAAAGTATATCCCTTTTTTACATATGAAACAACACTTAAGTGCGAACAGTTAAGAGTCTTGCTCAAAGTCACTTGGAACAAGGGGAGAAGTCTGGATTAAACCCAGGTCTGTCTGATAGCAAAGCGCAACTCAACTCCCTGCAAACAGTGACATTTCAGTTTTAGTGGCAGTCTAGGGAAGGGACTAGAGCTAGACATTCTTTTTTTGAAATTTATTTATTTTTGGCTGCATTGCATCTTCATTGCTGCGCACAGGCTCTCTCTAGTTGCGGCGAGTGGGGGCGTCTCGTGGTGGCTTCTCCTGTTGCGGAGCACGGGCTCTAGGCGCGTGGGCTTCAGTAGTTGTGGTGCACGGGCTCAGTAGTAGTGGCTCACGGGCTCTAGAGCACGGACTCAGTAGCTGTGGCGCACGGGCTTAGTTGCTCCGCGGCATGTGGGATCTTCCCGGACCAGGGCTCGAACCCGTGTCCTCTGCATTAGCAGGCGGATTCTTAACCATTGCGCCACCAGGGAAGCCCGAGCTAGACATTCTTAATTCTAGCATTCCATCTAGGGTGATGGAAAATGTGAAAAGAAAAAGAATAGGCAGGATGAGGAGGGCAGAGGGAGAAAACATCCCTAATGTTGAGCTGATTTGGTTTTTGGCTCTAAGTAGAAGGTTTTTTTTGTGGGCTCACATGTTCCTCCTCCAAAGAATAACTGGCACAGTGTGGGGCAACACACACAAGCTCAGACCACAGAACTGAATGGGAATAAGGGGGAGGGGCCTGGCAGGGAGGGGCTAAGGGAATTAAGACTCACTGAGCATCTACTATTTGCCAGAGTCTTCACATCTCATTCAATCTTCCAAAAGTCCAGTGAGTTAAGGATTTTTACTCCTCTTTACAACAAGGAAACTATGTTCATAGCCACATATTCCTTAAGTGGTTTAATCCCATGCCTTCTGATTCCAAATCTTGGGCTCTTCCCACCATTCTAGTCTGTCTCTTGGGCACACTGTGTAACCAAACTAGGTTTTGTGGGGAAAAAAAACTCCCCAAAAACTGGTTCTTCCATTGCTGGCTGTATGTTACACATAATCTTACCACACACTGAACAGCAAATAAACTGAAATGCAAATAAAACCTATTCATCCTAGATTATAAACCATAATTTCTGATATTGGAAAAAACCATACTCCACACCACTTTATCACTGAGCCTCAAAATAAAACTGACTGAAGCACTAAGAAAAGAGAAAACCATGAATATACATTTACTTACCAAGGTGACTGGCACTCTCTGATCAGGTGCTATGGAAGAATCTGGTTTATATTGTTGTATTAAGCCTGTACCCAGTTCTTCCAGAAGCTGCCAAGATAAAAGAAATAGATTATCAGAGATGAGTATTAGAACCATGGAGGTAAAAAGCCACTTCAGTTTGGAGATTACCTCAAATCAAGGGGAAAAGTAACTTCCAACTGATTTTCTTTCTTTTCTCAGTAACTCCTATCTCAGAGGCATTCTTTCCAGGAGCAAAATCACCAAGTATGTATTGTTAATTTATTACCAAATCAATTCTTTGGGTTTACATGTAGAGCTGAAATTAGAGGAAGGTACTGATATCACTTCCCTACCTGAAGCCTCCTAAAGAAACTCAGAATTGACGGACATGCAGCAGAGGGAAGAACATAAAAGGAAGAGAAGAAAGAAGCACACAGCTTTTTTTTTCTTCTTTAAAATTGGGGTATACCTGCTGTACAATGTTGTGTCAGTTTCCACTGTACAACCAAGCAAATCATCTATGTCTACCTATATCCCCTCCTGGATACCCCTCCCACCGCCCCCATCCACCCATCTAAGTCACCACAGAGCACCAAGCTGTGCTCCCTGAAGCACAGGGCTTTTAGTGAAAATTACCTTTGCTCCATGAAGCTGGACAGACGGATCTGCCTCCCCCAGGCACTTGCAAATCACCTCTCCAAGCTCCATCAAGTAGACCTGAGTCATTGAAAAGTAGCCCCTTGCCAGATGAGCCAACACCTGCAAAGAAAACAGGGGATTAACCCCAAGACCTGAATGCAGGACTGCAATATCCAGAAGTATTTCAATATTTCAGAAATCACTCACATTCAACAAGGGGCTGAAATCCGATGTTAATGAAATGAAGAACAACCATAATCTTCAATTAAGTATATCATAAAATTTTATGGTGCTTTATAATTTACAAAATGTGTTTCATTTAGATTATCAATATTATCACACTTAAGCCTGGGAACAATTTATCTACTGGTAGGTATTTATTGAGTATTTCAGCTGAAGAAACTAAGACTGAAAAAGTTAAAGGTTAAAGAGGTTAAAGGACATGTTCAATATTAACCAGATAATTAGCAGACCCTAGGACCAAAAAACAAATACTTTAGGGTGTACAGAAAAAATACTTTAATATTTTAAAAATATTACAGAAAAACAAATACTTTAATCTAGGGTGGTTTTCTTCTTTTGAAGGAGCAAATACTTTGTTGTCTCTAAGCAGCTATAAGACCAAAGAGAAGTTTATAGAATATTAAACATTTACTTAACTTTCAGATGCAGAAATCAAAGATTAACTCTACAAATTCTTTCAGAATTATTATATAATCTATTATACGGACCTGCCATATAATACATGAGGTGACTAAAATGGCTTGCAACAAAAGGGGATGAATGTGATATTTTACAACCAATCCCCCCCACCTACCCCCCCAAAACAAAACAACAAACAAAGCATTCACACCTGACGTGTGAATTCACACACAACTCCCACTAACACCAATGACACACGGCTTGGTATGACCTTATTTTCACAGACTTACTCCTCAGGAAGTAATCACCCCACGAAGAAAGGATGATTACTTCCATTTCAGAGATGAGGAAATGGAACCTCCTACCTGTAAGGCCTCCAGTCGCAAGGGGAATGGCTCATAGGTGCTTCCTCCTGTGGAGCCAGCATCGCTACCTGAACAGGCATCTTCCTTGGGCAGAACAACAATGGAAATGCAAAGTCGAATGAGCCAGCAGGGCTCTGAAGACACCTTTGGCGAGCTAACCGCGGCTTCTTCCAGAAAGGGTCCTGAAGGGGCTTTCTTCCACCAATCAGGAGGACTGACGTGAGGAGTGGCTGAATTGCTATTGCTGAGTCCAGAAGAACAGGGCTGTTGTAAAAGTAGCTGGACTTCAGGTAAAGGTGCGTGAGTGGACACTATGGCCCCCAATAGTGTGAGACTTGACACACGAACATTAACATCTGTCAAAGGAATCGAAAAGAACCTATCACCACAGGAACAGCTACCATAAGGATCGTAACTATCCCTGCAGGCAATTAAGAATTATGGCTTCTTTGTTTAACCTGAATCTAATTAAACCTCTAGACCTAACTTCCAGTTTATGGGACAGAAGTGTAAGTTAACACTGTAAAGAAAATACCCAACAAATTGAGAGTATACGACATACTATAAGACAACTGGCTTGGACCCTTCCAAAATCAGTATCATAAAAGAAAGAAAAAGGGCCACAGACTCCTCTAGAGTCAAAAAGACTAAAGTGAGGAGGCGGGACAAGATGGCACAGTAGGAAGACGCTGGGCTCTCTCCTCCCAGGGACAGGAAAATTACAACTGCATAGAGAGCAACTATCTCTGAGAATGACTGAAAGACTAGCAGAGAAGATTCTCCATAACTAGGGATAAAAGGAAAAAAAAAGCCACACTGAGACAAGTAGGAGGGGCAGAGACACGGTCTGGCAGGGACCTACACCCCCAGTGCTGTGGACCACAGGCAGGAGGGATTTCACAGCCTCAGAGGTCAGCTCTGAGCCCCACATTGGGTTCCCCAGCCCAGGGGACATGCATCAGGAAGATGAACCCCCATAATGCCTGGCTTTGGAAACCAGCAGGGCTTACATCCAAGAAAGAGCCACAGGGCTGCAGAGAATTGAGAATCCACTCTAAAAGGCTGTGCACAAAAACTCACTCCAGGTCCTGGCACACAGACAGCAGTTTGAAAAGTGCCTGATCATATGTGAAGGAGATTCATTGACTAATATTAAGGCGTGTCACCAAGAGGTACTGAGGAGCTGGCGAGTGCCACTTAAACATTTTTTTTTCTTTGTCTCCCTCTCTACCTAGGTGGCCAGGCACTGGCAGGCACCAGTTTTTTTGTTTTTTTTTTGCCTGCGCCACACAGCTTGCAGGATCTCAGTTCCCTGACCAGGGATCCAACCCAGGCCACAGCAGTGAAAGCATTGAGTCCTAACCACTGGACTGCCAGGGAATTCCCAGGCGGTCACCAGTTCTGACTCTCTCCATCTAATTTACTAGCATCACTCAACCTGCCCTGGGTTCACCTGCGGATTCGACCCAGCTAGTGCTAATCTAATGCAGTCCCCAATTACAGCCAGCTGCACTGGGAACCAACCCTACTCCCTAGCACACCTGCAGAAAGCATGGCCCAGCCATAGCAAAAGGGCACATGCAACCCACACAGGAGACACTCCTGGAGCACCTAGCTCTGGTGACCAGGGGGGACCATACTACTGGGCCTCACAGGACACCTTCTATACTTAGCCACTCTATCAAGAACAAAAAATGTAGATGATCTACCTAATACATAGAAACAAACAGAGGGTTAGGCAAAATGAGGAGACAAAGAAATATGTCCCAAATGATAGAACAGGACAAAACCTCAGAAAAAGAACTAAATGAAATGGAGACAATCAATCTTCCAGATAAAGCGTTCAAACTAAGGATCATAAAAATGCTCTCTGAACTCAGGAGAAGAATGGAAGGACACAGTGAGAACTTCTACAAAGAGACAGAAAATATAAAAAAGAACCAATCAGAGCTGAATAAAATAACAAAAATGAGAAATACACTAGAGGAAACCAAATGCAGATTAGATGATACAGAAGAACAGATCAGCAATCTGGAAGACAGGCTAATGAAAATCATCCAAATGGAAAAGCAAAAAGGAAAAAGAAACAAGAAAAATAAGGATAGTTTAAGGGACCTCTGTGACAACATAAAGTGTACTAACATTCACATTATAGGGGTCCCAGAAGGAGAAGAGAGAGGGACAGGGACAGAAAATCTCTTTGAAGACATAATGGCTGAAAACTTTCCAAACCTGGCAAAGGAAACACACATCCAAGTCCAGGAATCACAAAAAGTCCCAAACAAGATGAACCCCAAAAGACCCACACCAAGACACATTATAATTAAAGTCAAAAGTTAAATAGAGGGCTTCTCTGGTGGCACAGTGGTTAAGAATCCACCTGCCAATGCAAGGGACACGGGTTTGAGCCCTGGCCCAGGTAGATCCCACATGCCGCAGAGCAACTAAGCTCGTGTACCACAACTACTGAGCCTGTGCTCTAGAGCCCACAAGCCACAACTACTGAGCCCATGTGCCACAACCACTGAAGCCTGCGTGCCTAAAGCCCGTACTCTGCAACAAGAGAAGCCACCGCAATGAGAAGCCTGTGCACCGCAACGAAGAGTAGCCCCCACTCACTGCAACTAGAGAAAGCCCGCGCACAGCAACAAAGACCCAACACAGCCAAAACTAAATAACTAAATAAATAAATAAATTTACTTAAAAAAAAAAGTTAAATAGAGAATCTTAAAAGCAGCAAGAGAAAAACAACTAGTTACATATGGAGGAGCCCCAGAAGATGATCAGCTGACTTTTCAGCAGAAACTTTACATACCAGAAGGGAGTGGCACAAGATATTCAAAGTACTGAAAGGAAGAAAAACCCTTACAACCAAGAATATTCCCTCTGGCAAGGCTCTCATTCAGAATTGAAGGAGAGATAAAGAGTTTCCCAGACAAGCAAAAACTAAAGGAGTTCATCACCACTAAACTGACCTAACAAGAAATGTTAAAGGGACCTCTTTAAACAAAAAACACAAAATTATAAGTAGAAATATAAAAATTATGAAAGAAAAAAAATCTCACTATAAAGGCAAACATATAGTAAAAGTAGTGGATCAACCACCTATATAGGTACTATGAAGGTTAAAAGACAAAACTAGTAAAATCCTATATATCTATAATAATTAGTTAAGAGATACACAAAACAGAAAGATGTTAAAGATGACATCAAAAACACAAAACATGGGGGTAGGGAGTAAATTTGTAGTGCTTTTAGAATGTGCTCAAACTTAAGCGACCATTAACTTAAAATAGACTGCTGTATACCAGGTTGTTATATAATAACCTCATGGTAACCACAAATCACAAAACAATACTAGATAAACTCAAAAAACAAAGAGAAAGGAATACAGTAAGTCCCCTACATGTGAACCTTCAAGTTGTGAACTTTCAAAGATGCAAACATGCGTTCCATCAATGTCAGGCGTGAGTAAAATAGCAGCTTGCCCTCCATCTCCTAGCTGACGATCCTTCAGCTCTACCATCTCCCACCTCCACTCCCTCCTCCAGTCAGTAACTCTTCTTGCCTGTTCACTCGATGCCAGCCCCTGTAGGCCAGCCATTATACTGCACTACTGTACTTTTCAAAGTACTGTAAGATTAAAAATGTTTCATTTTTTGTGTTTGTTTTTTATGTATTATTTGTGTATTAATATTATAAACCTATTACAGTACAATACTATATAGCCAATTGTGTTAGTTGTGTACCTAGGCTAACTGTTTGACTTATGATCAAATTGGACTTACGAACGTGTTCTCAGAACGGAACTCGTTCGTATGTAGGGGACTTACTGTACAAACATAACACTCAAGAAAGTCATTAAATCACAAGAGAGCAAGAGAAGAGGAAAGGAACAGAGAAAAACAACAAAAATAACCAGAAAACAATTCACAAAAAGGCAGTAAGTACATAACCATCAAAAGTTACTTTAAATGAAAATGGACTGAATGCTCCAATCAAAAGACATAAGGTGGCTGAATGGATAAAAAAGCAAGACCCATATATATGCTACCTACAAGAGACTCACTTCAGATCTAAAGACGCACAGAAATTGAAAGTGAGAGGATGGAAAAAGATATTACATGCAAATGAAAATGAAAAGAAAGCTGGGGTAGTAATATTTATATCAGACAAAACAGACTTCACATGTACCACAATGTTCACTGCGGCACTATTTACAATAGCCAGGACATGTAAGCAACCTAAGTGTTCATCAACAGATGAATGGATAAAGAAGATGTGGCACATATATACAATGGAATATTACTCAGCCATAAAAAGAAATGAAATTGAGTTATTTGTAGTGAGGTGGATGGACCTAGAGTCTGTCATACAGAGTGAAGGAAGGCAGAAAGAGAAGAACAAATACTGCATGCTAACACATATATATGGAATTAAAAAAAAAAAAAAAGGTTCTAATGAACCTAGGGGCAGGACAGGAATAAAGATGCAGACGTAGAGAGGACATGGGGAGGTGGAAGGGTAAGCTGGGACGAAGTAAGAGAGGAGCACTGACATATATACACTACCAAATGTAAAATAGCTAGCTAGTGAGAAGCAGCTGCATAGCACAGGGAGATCAGCTCGGTGCTTTGTGACCACCTAGAGGGGTGGGATAGGGAGGGTAGGAGGGAGACGCAAGAGGGAGGGGATACGGGGATATATGTATACATATAGCTGATTCACTTTGTTATACAGCAGAAACTAACACACCATTGTAAAGCAATCATACTCCAATAAAGATGTTAAAAAAAATAGACTTTAAATCAAAGACTGTAACAAAAGACAAAAAAGTGCATTACATAATGATAAAGAGATCAATCCAATAAGAAGATTTAACACTTGTAAATGTATGTGTACCCCACATAGGAACAGCTAAATACATAAAGCAAATATTAACAGACATGAGGAAATACTGACAGTAATATAGTAATAGTAAGGACTTTAACACCCCACTTATATCAATGGATAGATCATCCAGACAGAAGGAAACAATGTGTTTAAGGAAACACTGGCCTTAAATGACACATTATACTACCCTGACTTAATAGATATATAGAGAGAGAACATTCCACCCAAAACCAGCAGGATACACATTCTTTTCAAGTGCACGTGGAACATTCTCCAGGATAGATCACATGTTAGGCCAAAAAACAAGTCTCGATAAATTTAAGAAGACTAAAATCATATCAAGCTTCTTTTCAGACCAAAATCCTATGAGACTAGAAATCAACTATAAGATAAAAAACTGGACAAAACACAAACAAGTGGAGTCTAAACAACATGCTACTAAACAACCAATAGGTCACTGAAAAAAATCAAAGAGGAAATAAAAAAATACATTGAGACAAATGAAAATGGAAACAGTGTTTCAAAATCTATAGGTCACAACAAAGGCAGTTCTTAGCGGGAAGTTTGTAGCAATATGGCCTACTTCAGGAAACAAGAAAAACCTCAAATAAACAATCTAACCTCATACCTAAAGGAAGCTAAAAAAAGAAAAACAAAACTCATAGGGGAAAATAAGGATCAGAGTGGAAAAAGATGAAATAGATACGAAAAAAAAAAAAGAAAGAAAGAAAAAGAAAAGATCAATGAAACTAAAAGTTGGTTCTCTGAAAAGATAAACAGAATTGATAAATCTTCAGCCAGACTCATCAAGAAAAATAGAGAGAGGGCCCAAATCAATAAAATCAGAAATGAAAGAGGAGATACAACCAACACCACAGAAATATAAAAGATCATAAGAGATTACTATAAACAGTTATATGCCAACAAATTGGACAACCTAGAAGAAATGGATAAATTTCTAAAAACATACCATCTTTCCAAGACTGAATCAGAAAGAAATAGAAAATCTGAACAGACCAATTACTAGTAATGAAATTAAATCAGTAATCAAAAAAACTCCCCCAAAACAAAAGTCCAGGACCAGATGGCTTCACAGATGGATTCTACCAAACATTTAAAGAATACTTAATATCAATTGTTCTCACACTATTCCAAAAAACTGAAGAGAATTCAATTTCCAAATTCATTCTACCAGGCCAGCATTACCCTGACAGCAAAACCAGACAAAGACACTACAAAGAAAGAAAATTACAGGCCAATATCCCTGATGAACACAGATGCAAAAATCCTCAACAAAATATTAGCAAACCAAAGTCAGCAATACATTAAAAGGATCACACATCATGATCAAGTGGGATTTACCTCAGGGATGCAAGGATGGTTCAGTATCTGCAGATCAATCAACCTGATACACTACATTAACAATATGAAGAGTAAAAATCATATATCATCTCAATAGATGCAGAAAAAGCTTTTGACAAAATTCAACATCCCTTTATGCTAAAACCTCTCAACAAAGTGGATATAGAGGGAACATACCTCAACATAATAAAGGCCATATATGACAAACCCACAGCTAACATACTCAACAGTGAAAAGCTGAAAGCATTTCCTCTAAGGTCAGGAACAAGACAAGGATGCCCACTCTTGCCACTTCTATTCAATGTAGTATTGGTAGTCCTAGACGCAGCAATCAGACTAGAAAAAGAAATAAAAGGCATCCAAATTGGAAAGGAAGAAGTAAAACTGTCACTGATGACATGATACTATATATAGAAAACCCTAAAGACTCCACCAAAAAACTATTAGAACTAATAAATGAATTCAGTAAAGTTGCATAAAATTAATATACAGAAATCTGTTGCATTTCTATTCACTAATAACAATCCATCAGAGAAAGAAATTAAGAAAACAATGCCATTTACAATGGCATCAAAAAAATAAAATACCTAAGAATAAATTTAGCCAAGAAGGTGAAAGACCTGTATTCTGAAAACTATAAGACATTGATGAAAGAAATTGAAGACAACACAAATAAATGGAAAGATACATATACCATGCTTATGGACTGGAAGAATCAATATTGTTAAAATGTCCTTACTACCCAAAGCAATCTATAGGTTCAATGCATTCACCATCAAAATACCCATGGCATTTTTCACAGAACTAGAACCAGTAATCCTAAAACTTGTAGGGAACCACCAAAGACCCCAAATAGCCAAAGCAATCTTGAGAAAAAAGAACAAAGCTGGAGATATCACATGCCCTGATTTCTAACTATGCTACAACACTGCAGTAATCAAAACAGAATAGAGAGCTCAGAAATAAACCCACACTTATATGGTCAATTTATCTATGACAATGGCGGCAAAAATATGCAATGGAGAAAAGACAGCGTCTTCAATAAATGGTGTTGGGAAACCTGGATAGCTACATGCAAAGGAGTGAAACTGGACCATTTTCTTGTATCATATACAAAAACAAATTAAAAATGGGTTTAAGACTTAAATGTAAGACCTGAAACCATAAAACACCTAGAAGAAAACATAGGTAGTACACTCTTTGATGTCAGTCTTAGCAGTATTTTTTGGATTTGTCTCCTCCGGCAAGGGAAACAAAAGCAAAAATAAGTAAGTGGGATTACATCAAACTAATAAGCTTTTACGCAGTGGAAGAAATCTTTAATACAATGAAAAGGCAACCTACTGAATGGGAGAAGATATCTGCCAATGATATATCCATGTGTGTGTGTGTGTTTATATATATATATATTTCTTAAAAAGCAAATCATACAACTCTGTAACAAAAAAAACCAATCCCATTAAAAAATGGTCAGAGAGCTTGAACAGTCCTTTCTCCAAAGAAGACATACAAATGGCCAAGAAAAACATGAGAAGATGCTCAACATTACTAATCACCACTAATCATCAGGGAAATCAAAAGCACAATGAGGTATCACCTCACATCTGTCATAATGGCTATCATCAAAAAGACAAGAAACAAGTGTTGGCAAGGATGTGTAGAAAAGGGAACCCTCGTGTACTGTTGGCAGGAATGTAAATTGGTGTAGCCACCATGGAAAACAGTATGGAGGTGCCTCAAAAATTAAAAACAGAACTACCATACGATCTAGCAATTCCACTTCTGGGTATTCACTCAAAGAAAACAAAAACATTGATTTGATATATGCACCCCAATGTTCACTGCAGCATTATTTACAATAGCCAAGATACGGAAACAACCTAAATGCCCAACCTAAGTGGATAAAAAAGATGTGGCATATGTACACAATGGAATATTACTCAGCCATTAAAAAAAAAAAAAAAGGACTTCCCTGGTGGTGCAGTGGTTAAGAATCCGCCTGCCAATGCAGGGGTCATGGGTTCAAGCCCTGGTCCGGGAAGATCCCACATGTCGCAGAGCAACTAAGCCTGTGCGCCACAACTACTGAGCCTGTGCTCTAGAGCCCGTGAGCCACAACTACTGAGCCCATGTGCCACAATTACTGAAGCCATGGGCCTAGAGCCTGTGCTCCACAACAAGAGAAGCCACTGCAATGAAAAGCCAGGGTGCCGCAACTAGAGAAAACCCGTACGCAGCAATGAAGACCCAATGCAGCCAAAAATAAATAAATTTATTAAAAAAAAAAAAAGAAATCTTGCCATTTGCAACAACATGGATGGAACTAGAGGGTATTATGCTAAGTTAAATAAGTCAGACAGAGATAAATACTGCATAATCTCACTTATATGTGAAATCTAAAAATCAAAACAAATGAACAAACAAAACAGAAACAGACTTACAGATAGAGCAAATTGGTGGTTGCCAGAGGAGGTTGGGGGATGCATGAAATAGGTGAAAGGGATTAAGAGGTTACAAACTTCCAGTTATAAAATAATTAAGTCACAGGGATATAATATACAACATAAGGAATATAGTCAATAATACTGTAATAATTTTGTATTGTGAGAGATGGCTAGCTACTAGACTTATTGTGGTGATCACTTGTGATGTATTTAAATGTTGAATCATTATGTTCACCTGAACATAATGCCAACTATACTTCAAGTAAAAAAAAAGTTAAAAAGGCTTAAGTGACATAAAAACTAAATATAGGGCTTCCCTGGTGGCGCAGTGGTTGAGAGTCTGCCTGCTGATGCAGGGGACACGGGTTCGACTCCTGGTCTGGGAAGATCCCACATGCCGCGGAGCAACTAGGCCCGTGAGCCACAACTACTGAGCCTGCGCGTCTGGAGCCTGTGCTCCGCAACAAGAGAGGCCGCGATAATGAGAGGTCAGCGCACCGCGATGAAGAGTGGCCCCCGCTCGCCGCAACTAGAGAAAGCCGTCGCACAGAAACGAAGACCCAACACAGCCAAAAATAAATAAATAAATAAATAAATAAAGGAGTTCCTTTAAAAAAAAAAAAAACAACAAAAAAACAATAAACTAAATATAATGCATGAACCCTGAATGAACCCAGGTTTTTTAAAAAAAGCTATAAAAGAATTTTGGGGACACATGAGGAAATCTGAATGTGGACTAGACATTAGATAATACTATGGAATCAATGTAATTTTCTTAGGTGTGAGAATGGTATTGTGTTTTTTAGGAGATTATCTTTATTTTGGGGAGATACATACTGTGGTATTTAGGGTGAAATATGTCTATAATTTACCTTCAAATGGTTCAAGGGAAAAAAGTCTATATAAATATGTACACATAGACCAAAATATGCATATAAACACACACACGTACACATATACACACTGATACATATATGTAGAGAGAGAGAGAAAACAAATACGACAGTGTTAACAACTGTTAAGTCTAGGTAGAGGTAACAGGTGCTCACTGTACAATAGTAAAAATTTTCTGTGGGTTTGAACATTTTAATAATAAAAGGTTGCTGGAGGACAAAGTCAGATACTTGAAAGGGACCTTTGAGACATGGTCCACTCCCCTCAGTCTGCAGATGAAGAAAAGCTAGTGCAGTGGAATGAGCAGGGGACTGAGCCAGAAGACTTGGGTTGTCTTAATCTTACTTCTGCAACTAACGTCATAAGCAATCTTAAGGCAAGATTTACCTTCCTGGGTCCCCTTTTACACATTGGTGAAAGGGATGAATTGGACTTTGTTTACATATCATTATCTCATTTAAGCCTCATAAAAATCTTATGAGGTAGGCATAGATCTTCCTGTTAGGAGGAAATTAGGGTTCAGAGAAGGGCACGGCTATGCGATGGCAAAAATGGGAGTGAGCTGCAGACGGACACTGGGTCCAGAACATCTCCCATGATGCCACAAAAACATCCGTGCCTCCTTCAAGTTCTACAATTCTGACTAAGAACTCAACAAAATGTGGTCTGATCCTGAAGCTTGCAAACAAAAGAAAAACAAATCTTCTAAAGGCAACACATATATATTATATGTGGGAGTAAGTCAGGAAATAAGAAATAAGACTGTAGTTAGTGGAGATTTGAGGTTCTGAAATTTTATCTGAACTCCAGAGGAGATAATGTTAAAGAAGTTAGGTTTTATATTCCACTTCTTCTTTCCAAAATGAGGATAATGCCTGTCTATCTGACTGTCCATCCATCCTCTACTTATATCTAAAGGATATGAACTATTACATACTAGAGTGGGACCCCCTGGGATTTTGCTCAATCTCAACTCCAAAGGGATACCCTGGTCACTGCACTGATGCATTGAAGAGGCATTAAACTTTACAGTTAATTCTCCAGGTCACTTCTTTCCAGTGGTGTCCACTGAGGCTTTAGGGGTCAAAAGTGGGGTTCTAGCAATAGTTGATTCCCCCTAAAATTTGAGGAGAATAAGCAGAGATATCTTAGAGCTATAAAAATGCCCTATTTTTTTAAACTAATAATCTAGATCTGATTGATATAAAGAAGCAATCAGTTTCAAACTACCACCAACCTTTGTGGCGGATATAAGGCTTTATCTGGTTCCAGACTTTGGTCAGCAGGCTGAGTTTCAGACGGTTATAAGGTGAATTTGATACTAAGTTTGCAAGGCACTGCAAAACACAAAGAAGAGCTCATCAGTGGGCCTGATATAGTCACAGCATAGAGACAAAATTTTAGAGCCTTTAATTTAGAAAGTCTTTATACTTATTTAAAAATCAGTCCTTTTTTTTTTTTT
The DNA here is from genome assembly GCF_028021215.1 of Eschrichtius robustus. NCBI lineage: Eukaryota > Metazoa > Chordata > Mammalia > Artiodactyla > Eschrichtiidae > Eschrichtius > Eschrichtius robustus. Next base: position 45,648,850 of record NC_090843.1, read on the forward strand.
CAGGGGGAATAGCACTTGTACTCTCATTGGTACAACTTAATACTAAAGATAAAGCAGTATTTTTAGTAAATCATTTATTTGGACATACAGAGATTATAGGTATGATCAGACAAGTAGGAACAGACTTCCAAACAGGATATCTTTAATAAAATTACTACTTAGTTATATTCTTAAGTCAATTCACTTTTGGGCAATATAAACATTATGCAAAAAGAGAGAAACTGCCTCTGTAACTCACCGATAACTTGGCACATTTACCTTAATTATCTGAGTAAGGGTCTGTGAGGATGATTCAGCCACCAAAGCTAACAAAAGACATCTGTGCAACTCTTTAATGCTAGAAGCGATCATTACAGAAAAGGGAGTGAAAGCCCTTCTGTGGTCACTGGTATCTTCAGCAACAGAAAGAAACTGCTTTGAGCCTTCCAAGATGGCAGATAAAACTTGCAGAGCACAGGCACGCGTCTGAAATTTCAGGATGATGCACATCAGTTAGAAATCAGGACTCGAATCCCCTTCTTCCTATATATGTTTTTCATTTTCAAAGCATTTAGGATTCCTTTAATTGGAGGAATAAAGGCAATGTGATTATCCACCAGGCCCTAAGAGCAGCCGTGAACTAAGCCACCTGCGTGCCGCCCCAACCCCACATTTCAAAAAACCAACAGAGCCTCAAATCACATTGCTGTTAGGGTTTCCTACTGTTAAGGAATAAACCTAAGCTGCCCCACAGTATAAAAACCTGATGTCACAAGCATGAAAATAACTTAAAGATGAGAAGCCTAGTTTATTAAAGCATAAAGCCAAATGAAAAGAGAAAAGCAAACCGCCTGTGGGCAGGAAAAACTACACGCATCTAGGGTCTGTTTCATATCAAAGTTCCTGAGGACCTTCTGCTTTATGTTCCAACCTAAAGCATCCATGAGTGCTCAATATAGAGATATTAGAAACTTTGTGCATACTCAGCCTGGCAGGCACCATTAGTGACCCAACTTTCAGAAACATTCTAAGGTACAGAAAATAAAATCTGCAATAAAATCTTTGATACTCAAAGGAATACTATTAAATACAACTTTATGGATAGAAAGGAAAACATGTGCACCTTTATCAATGGACTGCTCTATTTCTCACGAATAGTGCCACTGCATTAAGATTTTCTTTATAAGGTTAAAAGATTACTTGTAATTGGTATTCTGATGATTCTGCAGTATTAAAAATCAGAAAAGAAAAAAAGAAAGGAAAAGAAAGCCAATTTAACCAAAATGGAATGTAGGTGATAAATGCAGGACTACTAATATGAAATAATACTGTACCCTCTTTGGCCAGCTAACCCCAAAATGTCAATTAAACCTTTCAGTCAGATATTTAAAAAGCAAGGAATCAACACTATAATTCTAGGATCTAATCTAATTTACTCAATATGAAGCATATCTTGAGTTCGGTGTGAAAAAGGTTTTCCAGAAAATCTTCAACTGTTATCTCTAAATTACCAAGAAATAAATCATTTCTGCATGCTTTTTGTAGAATGGAATCATAAACAAAAAACTAAAGATTTATTGCTTTGAGAACAAATTTGTAGTATAGTAGTATGAGTCTTTGGAATTAAGCATAATCACTTAAGGAAGGCAGGAAGTTGACAATGTATTAGGAAAGTGTGTGTGAGAGAGACAGAGAGACAGAGAGAGAGAGCTCGTGCACAAGTCAGCTGGTCCAAGAAGAACTCAGATGAGGTGCTAGCAACCCTTTTCCATAAAGCGCCAGTAGCACAAATTTTATAGTCTAGACTTCGCAGGCCACAGAGTCTTTGCTGCGACTACTCAACTCTGCTATGGGAGCACAGACACTGTACAAAGAAATAAATGTGACCGTGTTCAAATAAAATTTTACTTATGGACAGTGAAATCTGAATTTCATATAAATTTTACATGTCACAAAATACTATTCTTTTGATTAAAAAAATTTTTTTGAAAGCGTAAAAACCATTCTTAGATCATAGGTCATACAAAAACTGGTAGTTGGCCAGATTGGGCCCACAGGCCATAGTCTGCCAACCTCTGATTAGATTGCTGGCTGGTCTTAACCAAAAAAGGCGGATGTTATGCTAAACCTCCATTTCTTTAGAACATAATTAAAAATTACAATTTCAACAGCTCAACAAACCAAATAAAATTAAAAGCCAAGTTGTAGAAAGAAATAAACTAATACTCAAAAGTAAAAATTTTTCAGCTCAATTAACTTTGGTACCCAAAGTGGGAAAAAGCATTCATGACTATCACAGATGAAAACAAAAGAATGTCACTGAGGGCTTCCTTGGTGGCGCAGTGGTTGAGAATCTGCCTGCCAATGCAGGGGACACGGGTTCGAGCCCTGGTCTGGGAAGATCCCACATGTCGCGGAGCAGCTAGGCCCGTGAGCCACAATTACTGAGCCTGCGCATCTGGAGCTTGTGCTCCGCAACAAGAGAGGCCACGATAGTGAGAGGCCCGCGCACTGCGATGAAGAGTGGCCCCCGCTTGCCGCAACTGGAGAAAGCCCTCGCACAGAAACGAAGACCCAACACAGCCATAAATAAATCAATCAACAAATCAATAAATTTAAAAAAAAAAAAAAAGGAATACAACCAATATATTAAAAAAAAAAAAAGAATGTCACTGAAATTAGTCATTTTTTACCATCGAGGTATAAAATCTACATGGAAATATGATACTGTATCGAATTTTACTTCTCATAGTGCTGATTTATTTCCTTTAAACACTGTTTTATATACCTTTGTTGTTATAAAAATGCTATTCATGACACTGAATCAGGTTCAAGTCCTGCTTCATTTATTTTTATATCAATATTTAATACTGTTTACCATTCTATTCAGCACTTCCAGCAGAAAGTACTGATGTACAAGCAAACCATAAGAGGTGCAGCTCTCCAGAGAGCTCATTTTGTTAAGTGTTTATTGTCTGAATATTTACATTGGTAGATGAAAGCCTTTTTAATCTTATAAACATCAGTGCACTCAGTTTCACTAGAGGGTAGTTTTACCCCCTTGGGCACGAAGGCTTGTTCAAAGGTAATGAAACAAGAAAGCACTTTTCCTTTTTTGCTATTTAAGGATATAGTAGAAATTTTTGCTGAGGTAGCTCAGTCAATCCTTATTTTTTCCTTTTTTATGTATGTTCAGCCTCAGCATATTTCTGGGAGAGTGATGAAGTCGTCACTGCTGGGAACGGCTACCACTGAGGTTTCAATGCAGGGCACCTGGCTGTGCTTGTCTTTGGCTTTGTCCAAGTCCTGATTATTCTTCACATATGTTCAGGGTTAATTTCATTTGAGCACATCCCCAAAGCTGGGTGCCTTTTAGGTGGAGGCATGTGCATACTGTGTCAAGGTCTCTAGATTTAGAGACCTCCAAGCAAAGGTCACCTGTTCTTAACTGACCATAAAAGAGGAAACCTGATTACCGACCATTCCGTGACAGTTAAAAGTTTCAACTCTTTATTCTCTTTCCTAGTTATGCTATCTATTATCTAGATTTTGATTTGTTTCCACATTTCATAGCTCTCTAAAAGAGAAACAAATAATCATCATGGAATTTGAAAATCAGGATAATTCTACAGGTACCAAGAGGAAGGTATGCCCTACAGTTTGTCCCTTAGGTCAAGTCTTGTTGATATATATACATAATCTACTTTTGTAACACCTGAGGAAATCATAAAGAAGAAATTCTTAAATTAGTCATATTGTTACTAGTAGTAGAAGTATTATTTTAATTAGTCGTATTATTATACTGATTGCTCTATCTTGCCTGAAAACATAGGATGTGCTTTCTGAAGCACATTTCCAGCATGTAAACATGTGACAATTTCCCAAGTACCATCACACTGCCAAATCCTAGAGGAAATTTCTAAGTTTTCTCCTTCTCAATGAACCATTCTAGCATCTTACATTCCAGTTTCCTGAAAATAATCCCTGTCATTGTTGGTGTTCTGAATGGAGTAGTCCAATCATGTTTCCTTCTGCCCATTTCTCTCTGGAAAATTTCTCAGTATATCAGTGACAATTGTGCTTCCAACTGAATCTACCATAGGTCATATCAGAGCTGCCATGAACTCAAAACCATCATCACTGTGTACTTCAAGGAGAAGAGACACTATTTTTGTCTTGTCATGTTTCATCCTGGCTAAGACAAACTTCAGTCTATGCTATCCAACTCTATACTCACCAGAGGTGACCACTCAGCTTTTACACGTGGCTGCGCCTTTTAACCTAGCTCTGATCAATCCAGAATGCTGTTCTAATCCAATGACATGAACTAGTACTTTTTTTTTGGCCATTTCTTGCGGCATGTGGAATCTTAGTTCCCCGACCAGGGATTGAACCCGCACCCCCTGCAGTTGAAGCTCAGGGTCTTAACCACTGGACTGCCAGGGAAGTCCATGAACTAGTACTTTTAATTTTTGCACGTAACTTTCTAGAAGTCTTTCTAAAAAGCCTCTCTCACTGACATCATCTACCAAAACACCTTCTTCTAACATGGGTCTTGGTTCGCAATTAATTACACACTATGGACAGTTTGCAGTGGTGCGCTCCAAGACCTGTTGTGGACAATTATCATGACACTTATTTACACCCTTCTAAACCCAGTATCTGCTAAAAAATCTGAGTATATTCATTTCGCTTGCCATTACACTGAACTCATGAATTTTAATCATTACTTTGATCTTTTAAAAAACCTGTATAAGAATGATGACTGGTCTTCCCTTTCTCCAGGACCTTTGTGTGGCGTTCGTACTAGACCTAGGACTTCTCCAGAAGGGAGTTCTATATTTTTTTTCACTCATCACGTCTCTTGCATTACTGAAATTAGACAGCAAGAACATATCTAAGAAGTACCCCAATCAAGGAGGACCACTTTGCAATAAGTAAAATTTCTCATGGCAAGTCAAATGTAATATGTTTGAAAAATACAAAGATATAAACATCATGAAAATTATTTCAATCTACTTTCATCTCCACCTCCTTGGCTACTTACGGCAGCTCCCCTCAGCTGGAGGGTCTTCAAAAACATAAACACATATATATATATATATTTTCAACCTTCATAGCAGTTTTCCTTCCAATTACTAGAATGGCCTCATTATTTATTTATTTGCCACCACCATTTTTCAGGTTCTCATTTGCTGATGATTCAGTCAATCTGAAAAATTTCTACTGGTTTAACTATTTAGTATATTGGGTATTTGAAATACTGTACAAGGCATTTTTTTGTGTGCATAATTGAGGCTAGTTTATTTTTCTCCACCCTGTAAAAGTGTTGAAGGGTCATTTAGAAGTTTTCTTATATAGTAATTAGCTAGTCAAGGAGATGATCAAAGGGAGTTTCAATGTATGATGGATTGCTAGTCCTCCTTACTTCTAAGGGAAAAATCTTAAAAACAGAAAATAATACTATTGGCCTAACTAAAACTATTCATTTTGAGAGGGTAGGTTAATTACCTGAGGATAACAGATGCCATTTAGCATGAGTTTTTAATGGTCGTTATTTTAAGAGGAATCTAAACGGCAGACTATTTTCCTTATTTGGGTAAAAAGCTAACTTCTGGAAAAGAGCTAACATATCCAAGAAGAGGCAAATATTTGATCAGCCATAGTTACCTTGCTGTAGCTATCCACGACTGCCAAGTTACTTTTCCTTCTTTTCTAAAAATAAGTTTTTCTCATTAAACTATGTATTACTATTTATTACATGTGATTTGAAAAATATGGAAAAGTTGAAGGAAAAAAACCACTGTTGGGATCATATAATTCTATATCCTATACTTTCATAAAGCCTCATCAGCATTTCCCTAAGCCTTACACATCTTTCATAACCATTATATACCATGATGTTCCACTGAGTATTAAAGCCACTTTTAACTTTTTTCTATTATAAACACCATGGCAATCAACGTTTTCATAAAAGAGAGAGAAGCACAGCCGCTTCAGCGCAGCTCAAAGAGGACACTGAAACAATAACTCAGTGTGCTCATGCTTCAAGCAAGCCCTGGGGCAGGAGGTGAGCTCAGTGTGATCTCCCTCTACCTGACATTCACATAAGCCCATTTCCTATCCTCCTGCCCATTTAGTGGTTCTCAAGTCAGGACTTGGGTCGGTATTAATAAGAGCCTTGTTCAGATAAGATCAGATGGGGCAGAGAAAACAACAAAGACTTGTAAAGATTTTCTTCCTAGTTATAACACTTAGAATTTAAATGCTCTTACCTTTGGAGAAGGATCTTTTAACGTAAGAGTCATCAAGGACACAGACTGTGGGCTTCCAAGCTCAGGTGTATCAGGAACAAAGGCTGACCAGTAGCCATAAAGAACTTTTTTTTCTATTGATTTTATAGTAGAAAGAAAACAGGCTAATGCTCCTTGGCGAACTTTGGCTTGGTAAGACCTTTAATAACCAAATGAAGGAAGAAAAAAGCCTTTTAATTGTTTTTAAAAACATAAGCATGAAATGCTATTTATTCCAGCCATCTCAAATGATACAGTGGGAAATTCAACATTCTAAATAAATCTGAAAGATGCCAACATTTTAAAAATTATTTCAAAATGTGATCAAAACATGTTAAAGCAATGTGTTTATCTAACAAGTTAATAAAGTCAACCATTAAAAAAACACAACTAGATAGAGAATAAGAGGGCAACATTTTGATATTAGGAAATCAGTATTAAATATGAGATACTGCAGAGTATCCATTCATCCAACAGATAATGTACTGAGAATCCTTACGTATGTGCCAGGCACTGTGCTGAGGCTGGCAGACATAAACTAAGTCCCTGCCCTTGACAAGCTTATTAATGGCAGAGACACAGGGTTAAAGAGATTACAACACAGTAATCAGAGATAAGTCAAAGAGTCACATAGGAGGGGTCCCTAAGCCGGAATAGGGGGTCAGAAAAGGCTTCTCAGAGTATATGATTGCTGAGCTCATACTGAAGATGGGTAGTGGTTAACAAGGCAAAAGGCAAAAAAAGTGAAAGAATAACCCAGGCAGAGGAACCACATGTACAAAGGCAGATAAGAGAACAATGCAAAGCGCAGAGTAATACAAAGTCCCACGTAAATGAGACTCCTCCAAGTTAAACCACATGCGGCAGTCAGACTTTTAAGCAAGGTTAGAAACTTATACACACAACTCAGAATGTAAGGCATAAAAATATAACAAAATACTACTACCTCACTTTACTCTGCATGCCTCCTTCAGCATCAGAATAGTCTGACTCACTACTGCTGACTCTCTTCCAAATGGAAGAACTGAAGGACGAGGAGACTTGGTCTTTTCCTGCAGCTCCGCTTCCAGCTAATGGCAAACTCGGAACACCCAGGGAGGAGGGGCACTGAGTGTCCCCTTTATGCGGGTTCCGTCTGCCTGAGCCAGTGACTGGGGCTACTTCTCTTTCACCACTGGATTCTTCCTCCTCCTCCTCTCCTTGCTGGATTTTCTTCACTTTTACTTTTGATTTTTTCCTTTTATTCTGATTTTAGGAGCAAATGAAAACATATATATGATAGCTATTGGTAACTTCTCATTTGATAATTACTAAATATGTCCCCAACACGTAGTATGGATAAAGAAGAGGAGAAGAGAAAAAAGCGGCACTTAATACTCCATGCGTCAGGCACTATGCTAAGTGTTTATGTACACCTTACTGGACCATAAGAAACAAGGTAGGAAATACATGGGACAGGGCAAAACTTGTGACCTGGGTTTAATAAATTCTACATCTGTGATCCTGGGCAAATCATTTAGCCTCGCTGAGCTTGCCTTTCCTCATCTGTTTAAGTACAGACTAATGCCACCTTCCTTGCACGGTTGTGAAAGCATTCAGCCTTCTCAACAAAGGTTCTGCAAGAGATCAAGGTCTACAGAAAATGACTTGAGTGATTATTTTCTCAGGTCTCCCAAACAGGATACGCAGCTAGCACCACTCTAGATGCACAGGAGGGATGTTACTCCTTTACATACAATCCAGGTTTTAGAGCACTGGGGCTTTGTAGATATAAAGTAAAAGCCTGGGACTTCCCTAGTGGTCCAGTGGTTAAGACTCCACATTTCCACTACAGGGGGCACGGGTTCGATCCCTGATCGGGGAACTAAGATCCCGCATGCCGTGCAGCGCAGCCAAAAAACAAATAACTTAAGGTAAAAGCCAGTTTCTTTCTTTTCTCCTACTTCCTTCTTTTGGACATCCAAAGATCTTTGGAATCTGTGCTCTCCTCTGCATTCTCAAGGTCCCTAACCTTTAGGAGAGAAGGTCCTCATGACTTCTACCTTGAGTTATTAATGTGGCTCCAGACTCACACCCTTTTACTTGCTACCACAGTGACTTCTCTGAAATGCCCATCTGATATCACTCCCCTGTATCAGATGCTTCATTTCCACCACCTATAAGATAAAAACCCAAACTCCTTAGCACACTGTGTATGACCCTTATGATTTGGCCTCTGCTACATACTTGTCCCACCTTCCCCTCCACACACCTGACACTCTAGCCCATTGTTCAACTCGCATTCCCTAAGTCTGTGTACCTGTTGTTCCCTCTGAATAAAACATTCTCCTTCCTTCTCTGTACTATTACTCATTCTTGAGGCTCAGGTTAGCCACTATATCTTTTAAAAAGCACCCCCTTACTCCTCCATTCGTTGCCCTGAATGTGCTCCTAGAATACCCCCGTGAATATTCTGTTGAAAGAAATCATAATACTGCACTGTAGTTTTTTATTTATCCACCTTCGCTTTCTCCCCCAAATTCCTAAAACCACAATCTATGTTCCTAATGCTTAGCACAATGTCTGGGATACAACAGATGCTCAGTAAATGTTGACTAAGTGAATGAGTGAAAGAATTTCTAATTATAAGCATTTTAATCAGGTATTACATTTCTAGGTGTAATACCTCAGCCGTACATCTGTATGCTTTAGGTTCTCCAACAGAAACAGGAGGGAGATGGCAGCTATCTGGAAAGACTGGGAAATTTGGCAGTGGCAACAGAGACCTATAATATTTACCAGCTAGTCTCTTGGAGAAAAAGTCTGTTGACCTGTGGTGTTGAGCATTTGAGGGATGCGGATGCTTGGCTACGGGTATAAAGCGAATGCCCATTTTTATAGCTGTTACATTGCCTAGCCCGCTTAGAAGTGTAAGATGCTCTAACCGGTAGTTTTAGCAGTCTGATGAATTTAAATTTACTATGCTAAAAACCCTAAGTTGAAATCAAATTCAAGGTGAGTCTTTGGCACAGCAGTGATGCAAATCATAGAAAACACACATAGCAAGCCAATTAAAAACAATCCACAACTTAAGTCTAAATATACGTAAATGTACCACAGCTGGTCGAGAAGTGCTGGATTCTGTCTGCTGTGGTTTGATGGGTGGTCGTCCATCATACTGAGGAAGTGGAGTGGGGTACAACACCGTGGGCATCTCTATGTTTAGTCCAGGGAGTCCATGGAACATGGTTTTCTAATAATGATGATTAAGGAACACACAAACACACATACAACGAATCATAAAACAGAATTATTCACCATGTTCTGAATCACACAGATGAACAGATTAATGTTTAAAAGCTTTATTAAGGAAACTGAAATGGGACAGAAAATAGATACCCTGAAGGTTTAGAGCTTAAAGGAGAGTTTAATTTCATCTAGACCAGAGGGATCTGGTTTGGCCAGATCCAGTTAAACTTTAGATTCTAGTTTATTTACTTACTACTTTTATTTATTAATTTAAAAAATTTATCCAATCACTTTTGTCCAATATTTTATCTATACTTTTTTTAACCAATCTATAATTTTTATTTAGCATATCCATGTCCAAATCTAGCTCTCTGTTATCTATTAGGGAGTAGGGGAGATGGTACAGGAAAAGAACTAAAGTTTTAGTCATGATAAAACTAAGTTATCATACATGGCTTTGATCTAAGGCCACCACAAAGTTTCTTACTATTTCTTGGCTGAACTGAAGACAGCTGGATCCCCAGAGAGGTGGATCTGACTCTCCCACTGACTGGCAGGCTCAGAAGCCAAAGGATGGCAGCCTAATGATTCACGTCTTGATTGGCCTGCCTACTACGTGGGAGCTAAAGCCAAGGAGAAGCACTGGTTCCTCTTTCAAGTCCAAACAGATTCAAGATAATCTAAAATTAAACCATCTACAGATCATACCCCATAACCTATTCCCAATAAAATTTTAGAATTTTGATAAATTTACTAAAGATTTAGTCTTTACAGTTCTTAATTTTATTTTATTTATTTTTAATTAATTAATTTATTTTTGGCTGCATTGGGTCTTCGTTGCTGCACACGGGCTTTTCTCTAGTTGCAGCGAGCCGGGGCTACTCTTTGTTGCGGTGCATGGGCTTCTCACTGCGGTGGCTTCTCTTGTTGCGGAGCACGGGCTCCAGGGGCGCGGGCTTCAGTAGTTGTGGCGCATGGGCACAGTAGTTGTGGCTCGTGGGCTCTAGAGCGCAGGCTCAGTAGTCATGGCGCACGGGCTTAGTTGCTCCACGGCATCTGGAATCTTCGTGGACCAGGGCTTGAACCCGTGTCCCCTGTGTTGGCAGGCGGATTCTTAACCCCTGTGCCACCAGGGAAGTCCCAGTTCTTAATTTTAAATATATTTAAATATGAACATTTTATTCTTCTCTCTTAAAATATAATACCCTAAATCTAGCCTTGGAGTAATGACGTAAACTGGTCCTTATGTCTGGGGTGTAAACAGGAAAGACACTAACCACATGAGGACCTGGGGTTTAAACAGGCAATGCCTTACCTTTAGCACAGCCAGAAGAGCTCCAAGTTCATCAGTCTGTGTCAGTTTCATCTTCCCACCATTTAGAAGAGACTGTATACCTTTTAATGCATTTTGTAACAACTAGAGGGAAAAAGGAGACCACGTTAAAAGGTAAATGAAATTTGGTTGTCCAGGGACCAACTTTCTAGCACCACGTAGGATGGAGAAAGAAAAGCCTTTAGATGATGAAAAAGACTTTAGACAGGGGAGGGGAAAAAAAAGAGCAGAGATGAGGATCCAGAGAAGAAAGCTGATGAGCTACTACTAATTATTTTCTAGAAGAATGGAGCGCTTCTATTGAGTAAGAGTGGTCTTTTCGTACGTTTATAAACCCGCACGTACTAATCATGAGCAAGAAAAAAAAAAGAAGAGATGTTTAGTGGGAAGAGTACGATAGGAATAAAAATGCAGCAGCAGAGATTGGAAACAGGAAACCTCTATCATGCGGTAACCAAAGCAGCTCTTTTCACAGCAGCTCTTAAAAGCAAAGGAATGTATGTGGGGACAGGTTTCTAGAGGGCAATTCGGATCAAGATTAACTTTTTGGCCAGTAATGTCATTTCTAGGATTCTGTCCTTAAGAAATACTCCCTACGTGGAAAGAATGTGAACTGCAGCCTTGTTTGCAATAGTAGAATCACTGAAAAAAACTTTAATTTTCCATCAATTATGATAATTATTTAAGAAGCTAACCCTCTGCTACATATGAAACTTAACAATAACAGCAAGCACTTTTCCAAGCATATTTAAGTGCTTTTATCAACAGTTCATATACACCTCATAAGACCTCTACAAGGTAGTTACAACATTTCTCCCATTTCAGAGATGAGGAACATGTAGGCTCAAGAAGTTAAGTAAATTGCCAAGGTCTCCCAGCTACAGCAGTTAGAAAGCATGAAGTACATCAACAGGTATTGAAAAGATGTCCAAGATATATTAAGTTTAAAAAGGAGAGAGAGCTGCAAAACAGCATATTAAATATGATCCCATTTAAAAATTATAAATATAAAAAAAAAATTATAAATATGCTCATTTACATACAAAAAAATCTGGGGGCATGTAGAACAAATTGTTCCCAGTGGTTCTATCTAAGCTGGGGACTATAAGAAACTTTCGCCATCTTTGATTTGTAATTTTTGAAATGTGTCACTTTGAGTTTAAATCATGTTAATAAACTGTCATATTTGCATCAGGTTTTTAAAAAAAGAAATAAAATAGTGCAGATATTGTTGAAATCCACTCCTTTCCCTTCCATCTAAAAGACAGTCACTAGTCAGAAATTTTTTATTTCCGCTTTTATAGTCAGGAGGGTAAAAATAGTTTAAGAACCTAGAATTGCAAAACAAACAAACAAAAATGGCAAAACAAAACAAACAAAAATAATTTCTTGTAATTTAAACCTGAAAAATATGGGTTCAGCCTTTTTAGATTATAAACATCCCCTTATGCCTATATCTCTCGACAAAACTAATACAGCAACAAAATTAAACTCTTTAATAGCAGCTTTTGTTCTACTGCTGCTTCTAAACACATCTGTAACAGTCACAGGATTAGTGGTAGTCTCACCTACCATGCAAAACGTGATATCATCCATATCAGATGATTTTGGAGACTGTAAAGTGGTCAAGAAAGCTTGGAAGCAGATATTTTGGTAGGGCTCCTCCAAGTACGGCTGTCCTGGCACACTAAAAAACACACAGAAAAAGCAACTTCAACTCAGTCGCCTTTGAAATGGGGCTTGCAAAAGAATAAGAATTAAAAGTAACAGCAATACTGACTAATGGAGTTGGAATATACCCTTGAATGAAACTGTATCATAGAAGATTGTGCACTCTGGTTAATTAACTACTGCTGTGGACAGGCACGAGGCTGGAACAAATAGGAAGAAGAATGGTTTCCACAGGGAAAAGTTACAGAAGTCTGTAGTGAAACAAGTACACAGAAAGCGAAATCTTTTTTATTCTGCTTTTCAGTTCTTAGAGGGAAATAATGCAGACAGGTTGTCAAGCTAGAATCACACAGCTGAACCTGCCTTCCTAGCCACTGGACAACACTGCAATGTAGAGACAAGATATTACACATCAGTTCAAGCTTGTGCCACTCATTTTCTATTGCATGAATTTAGAATTGGGCAGCTGGGATTGGTTCTGTTCTCTTCAAAGAAATTGGCCTTGACAGATATATCTCACCAAAGCTTAAATTAAGATGAATATATCCTTCTAGAAGACTTAATATGGTTAGAATTTATACCAACAGAAAACAAAACCTCAACATATTGCACATATATCACTTTTACCATATTTTAGAAATAAAGTCCTAGTCTAAGGTCCTAGTCCTTCACTTCTTCATAAGCTTTCTTCACAAGCAACGTTAAAATTAAAAATAAACAACATAAGATGATGTCATCAGCAAAGAGCACAGGAAATGCAAAGTAGGTTATTTTTCTAAGTTGGCTCTGGCTTCAGACAGATTGAACCACCTACAAAGGGCCCATGAGAGGCCCCACCTTATTACACCTGGGAAGTCTGACTGAATCCACATACCTGAGACATAAGTTTGCCATACAATGCACTGCAGCTCTCCTAACTTCAGGGTCCGACTGAGCCAAGTCACTCAGCTTCATCAAGAGTCCGCTCTTGCCAAGCAAGTCTGGGAGGTACTGAAACAACATCACAGCCAATGTTGGCCGAAGAAAAGCTTCTAGGAAAACATTACTTCTTAAATAGATTTCTTTCTTCTTTTTTTTAACTAAAGGGAATTTAGGTACCAAAAGACTAGCTGCTAGGTAAATCCTTCAGAAAGGCCTGCAAAAATATGCCCAAAACACATCAGTAAGGATCAGCACTCGGTTGTGCTAGGTTGTTGCTGAAGCTCTTTCGTCTTGGCTGCATAGCTGAAGGGTCATGATAATAATAATAATGATTAATATTTACCAAGTGCCAAGCACTTTACAAGTGAGACGGAACTATTTTACACGTGAGAAAATGAGGCTCAGAGTGACTGAGGAAGGGTTACTCAACATTACACATCTAATTAATGGCAGGACAGAAACCTGAACACAGGCTTGCTGGTTCAGAGCCTGTGCTCCCAACCTTTCAAAGGAAAGACAGAATGCAGTTTAAACTACCTTTTGACACTTTGAGCCATTGCAGTAAACCAGGGCTGCCAAGGCTTGGAGAATCTGCATGTGTGTCCAGGAACTGCACTGCTGAATAGCAGAAATAGTATATGCCAACAGGAAATCCAGGTTCTGTTCATCAACAATCACCTATCAAGAGAGGGGAAAAAATTACATGATCTAACTTCTAGAAAAATATTTAATCCTTTTCAGACATGAATGCTCACCTGAATCAAGCTGTGTAAGAGAAAGAGAGCGCGCATGTATCCATCTTTTTTGTGTCAAAAAAATCAGCTTTAAAGACCGTGAAAGTTTGATCGAGAGGACCCCCTCCCTGCCCCAGGGCCTTGCTTACTTCTTCCCCTTTACTCCCTCTACTCAAAGTAGAACCTGGCAAAGTCCTTGTAACTTTTCCTTGAACTAAGCAGACACTGGTAGCTGTAAATACACAGATATGTAAGACTCAATCCGCTGAAAACTTTTAATTCAATTATGTTTCCTAGTAAACGCTCAACAAATACCTTGTGACTAAATATGTCTGCTAAATAGCTACTATGTCTCTGCCATGATGTGGGGAATATAACAGAAAGAGATGGCATATTCCTGTCCTTAAGGAGTTTATAATTTTATTGGGATAAAGTAGGCTAATCCAAGTACCAATTCATGGACAACTGAAATAAACCACCACCAAATGTTAGAAACTTGGTTAAGGGCTGTGGGTGCCACAGGTGACTAGGAACCTTTCCAACTGCCAGTGTTAAAAAGATGTTACCGCTGAGAACAGCAAACATTCAGAAGCCACCACATCAGTTTGAAAAATTCTAAACTTGAAAAGAGCCTTATTTCATTTAGCAAGTCACATGCAGCAGACACTGTTGGTTACCTCCAGCATATTCATCCCTCTTTTCTTGCTGGCAGAATACTGATCTTATTTGGGTGTCTACCTTCCCCACATGAGACCTGAAGGTAAACCCCAATTCTGCTAAGACAGTGGTTTTCCACCAATGGCAACTGTGCCCCCCAGGGAACACTTGGCAATGTCTGTAGACATTTTTGATTGTTCAAATTGGAGATGCTACCAGCATCCAGTGGGTAGAGGCCAGGATGCTGTTAAACATCTTCCAATGCACAGGACAACCCCTCATAGCACAGATTTATCCAAACCAAAATATCAACAGTGCCAAGGATAGGAAACCCTGACATAAGGGCTGAGCTGCATATGGTAATCATCTAGGGAGCACAGGTCCTCCAGGTGATTCTAATGGGCAGGCAAGGTTGAAATCCCTTGTTTAAGCCATTCATGGTAATACCATTCCCCTGATCAGACTGCTATAGAGGGGTTCTCGTATGACCTAGGTCTCTCCAGCCTGATATCAGGGAAGAGACTGCTGGAGAGTCTGTGAGGCAAGCTTCCTCATTCTTAAATAAAAGAGACAAAAAATACATAGTTCTTTTGCTTCTGCTGGGTGTTATTTATTTTCCATGGGATGCCTGGATTTTAAGTGTGAGAGTTGCTAGCTGAGGATAACCCATCCACTGAGGATGGCAGAATGGAAAGATGCCAGGAAGCCTCAATTATTAAGTGCCCCTAAAGCTGCATCCCTTGGGGCTTGTGATGTAAGATCATTTTTAAAAAATTATTTAGCTATTCTGGCTTGGCTCTTCTGTTTCTTACAGCCAGAAGCATCTTAGATTACATAATGCTAACTGGTAAGTTTTGTGCTAACTACATTCACATACTCATGTGGTAGCTTGTAGTAACAGCCTCAAATTTTGAACTGTTCCTAAAAAAAGATACCAGATTTATTTAGCAAGTTGGAAAAGATTCTGAAGAGAGGGGAGCTATAGTACAGACCTTCACATAAATAACAGGGATCTTTTTATCTAGGTCCCCTTGCCCCTAAGCTACTTCTTATGTTCTATGAAGACCAAAAGTAGATGACAAAAATGGTAGCTTTGGGAGAGGGGAAAAAATACTGGTAGGAGAGGGGTAGGGAATATTTCAATTTATTCATAGATATATGTCTTAGTCAAATTTATCTTTCCTGAAAAATTCTAAGACCTGGGGGCTTGAATGATATTGGTTTCCTGAACCGAACGGATAGGAATACCTCTGACAGACAAACCTGCAGAATCTTTTTTTTTGGTCAGAGTTATATTTGTTTTAATATAATTCTTAGTAAGGCATTTGCTTCTCACATTTGCACAGCTTCTGAAAAGACCAGCCTATCATACTTACCACAGATATAGTATCTCAAAGGTACTTACTTATTCTCAAAATTCATGATCTGAATTCTAAAGTTACCTATATGATTACCTGTAGTGTGTTAAGTAAATGGTGGATAAGCTGAGACAGTTTGCTGACAAGATGATTCTGATTAAGAGGCACCAGTCGGCAAGCGTGGACAAGAAGAGTACTGACGTCCTACCAAAAAAAAAAAAAAAAAAAAACAATCAAAAGGTGCTATACCTGTTAGCCAAGAGAAGACCCGCCCCCAACACAGCCAAATGAGAAAATATAAGTGAACGTTCACACTCCAAATGGGGAAAGATGAAATACGAGGCAGAGAGTAGGATGACAGCATAAAAATAGCATGTGCTAAAAAAGGAAAAGAATCAATATGATTTTTCTCAGGCTAAAGACTCCAGAGTCTCTACATATGTAGAGACAGTACAATTAAATAACCAAAGAAAGGATTCCAGAATATAAAAGCACACACTGAAATTAAAAATACCAAAGAGTAAGCAAACCAAATTTGCAATGTCACTGGGAAAATCAGAAATGACACTTGTCCAAATTTAATGTAAAATTAGGAATTCTTTTTACCTATTTGCAAATCACACCATTCATTCATCTATTGATGTTTATTGAATTAAAAAGCTCTGAGCACCTTCTCTGTGCCAGGTAGTGTGCCAGGGCTTTGGGCTCCAAACATGAACAAGCATATTCCTGAATCTCAAAGAGCTCACAATCTAGTGGAAGAGACAGAAATACTATTCACAAAAATTAAAGTGAATTAGGTGCTGAAAGAATTCAGTACAAATTCTGCGGGAACACAGTAATTAGGGAGGTCTTGTGGAGGTGATTTGTAAGCAGAATCTGGAATGATCTGAAGGATGAGTAAAACTGTGCCAGACAGACAAGGCACCGAAAGACACAGCAAGCAAAGGGAATGGAGTGGGCAGACTTGGAACAGGAGTAGGTGTGGAACACCAGGATGTGCTTGAGGAACAGCAAGTTTTAAAATGACTGCACACGGGGCACAGAAGCAGGAGTGACGGGACATAAGACTGGAAAGTCACAAATTATATAAATAAAGCAAAAGTCCCCGACTCCTCCCTTAATGCCACTCCCCTCCCTAGTGACGCACACTACTATTTTGTTGTAAACGCTTCCAAACATTGTTTTGAACTCTTTGCATCTATAAATGTACATTTATGTTCAAGCCCTCCCCACCCTATATTGGTCTCATACTGTAACTTGCTTTGCCCAGTTACCAATATGTATTGGAGATCCTCCCAAATCGGAGTTTTACTTTTCTAATGAGATTCTTTTCCGATGAAGAAAAGGTCACTCTGGCAGGAGAGCAAAGAATGGTTTGGACAAGGGCTGGAGATAGTAAGTTAGAGGAGACCAGTGGAACAATCCAGGAGAGTCATCTTGCCTGCGGGCCTAAGGCTTTGGCAATGGGAATAGAGAGGAGGGGATGGACTGAGAAACACTGCTGACATAGATTCTGAAGAATCCAGATTGGATAGGATCTGGGAGGAAGGAAAGGTGAAGAACCAGTGTCTGCACCTTTGCTCTGTGTGACTGGGCAGGCTCTGCGTGTTTGTGTGTGTTGGGGCATGGGACGGATTGGGGATGTAATGGGTGTATGGAGACAATGAACTAATTTTTAAGAATTGTCAAGTTTGAGGTGCCTGTGAGCACCAGAACACAGTGGTAAGACTGGGTCAAGAGTTCAGGGAATTCAGTAGCATCCAAGGCCTGATGTGTGTGAATACTATTACTCAGAGCCAAAGTACTTCTAAAGAGGCGGCAGAGAGTGCGGAGCTAGCATGGAGTAACAGAAAATGGCTGGGACTTTGAGACACTTTAGTTCCAATTCTAGCTCTGCCTTTTGCCAGCAATATGACATGGGACCTTTTTTGTGAGCCTCAGTATGTTTAGCAGTAAAACAGACCTAATAATACTCACGTTCTAAGATCCCTAGAACCGTGTACGGTAAAGTACAGTACGTGGTAGTAAGGAATTTTATACACAAAGTGCTCTGAATGCGGGGAGCGGAGGGACGGGAAGGTGGCACCAGAGATGACACCTGCAATGCTATCAGAGCAGAAGTCATCAAGCTGGGTTTTGAAAGAAGCTAGTTTGCCAGGCACGGCACGGTTCTTCCAGAAAGGGAGGGCGGAAAATGTGCCACGGACGGAAGGAGCAAACGAGCTTGCAACTAAGCACGGCGACGTGGGGGCGGGAAAAGGCCAGAGAGGCGGGCGGGAGCCACCAAGTAAGGTCCCTGAAGGGTGGGGCCGGGGCCAGCGGGCCTACCTCCGGGGCCACGCCGCTGCCCTCGCTGTAGTTCTCGGAGATGAGCTGGTCGAAGAGCAGGTGGATCTCGGTGCGGCTGGAGCTGCTGTCATCCGGGCGCAGGGCGCAGAGCCTGGCTGACAAGCAGCGGAACCCACGGCCCTGCTCGAGGGGTGGCTCCCGCTGCGCCTCTTGCGCCGGCCCGCTCGGCAAAGAACCCACAACCTCCGCCGCCGCCATCTTTCCTACGTAGGACCGCAGGGAAATACTTCCGGGGTATTCCCCGCTTTCGCGCGCCAGTTCCGGAAATGCCTGTTTCAAACCAGAACCCGAGGTGGGAGGGGTTCTGAGACTACAGGATCGATCCTCGGATTAGTGCCCTGTGAATGTATATCAGAAATTATGTGGGAGATTTTTTTCGCCGCCCACCTCTCCTTGAGCCCTGACTGAAAAGTGGGGACTCTATTTGTCCTCCCAGAGAGTTTGTTACTGGGCAGGGCTGACATTCCTGTTTAGTACTAAGCGTTTCAGATTCAGTCTGGGGTTGCAGGAAGGCCGCTGTGGAGGGGAGTGACAGAAACTGCTAGTTCGACATCCTTCTCTTCTTACATCGTATTGGAGCCCCTAATTTTTTCCCTAGACACAAAACCACCCTGAATAAAAACTGTGTTCCCCAGTATTCTTTGCAGCTGGCCGTGAATCCTGTAGATCTAAAAGCAACTAACCACACAGAAGTAATTTGGGAGTTCAAACTGAACCATGTAAAATATAACCTGCCTAAGGGTGACATGGTTGAGATTGGACACCCCCAAGATCTCCTGAAACCTTAAAAGCAAGAAGCTGGAAAAGAAAATAGCCATTTAAAAAGCTGTGAACAGTTTTCAGTCACACCGGAAGTGAAGGCTTGAAATTTACATTTGGGCAGACTGGGAAAACCATCTCTAGGACGTTTGAGTTATGCAAATATAAAGCAAATTCTCACCCATAACTCTTAGAGAAATCCTTGAAGTCACCCAAATGTACATATTTTATCCTGTGAATAAAATACTTATGTTTAGCAATGAAAATTGGTGATATGCTTTAGAAGAGCTAGTTCTCTGAAAACGTTGGGATTCTTTGGGGAGAAATACTTATTTTATTTTGAATTTAAATTTCATTATGCGTGTATATTATTTCTTCTTGGATGGGTGTATACATATGTATGTGTATTTGTGATATTCAAACATTTGCTCAGAGAAGATCAGGAGCTGAGAACTAGTCACTGATTTTTTTTTTTTTTTTTTTTTTTTTGCCACACTGTGCAGCATGTGGAATCTTAGTTCCCCGACCAGGGATCGAACTGCGCCCCCTGCATTGGAAGGGCAAAGTCTTAACCACCGGACGGCCAGGGAAGTCTCTAGTCACTGATGTTTCAGTTTGAATTCTCCTAAAGCAGAGCCTCAGGTGAGGTTGATATGTGAGTGATTTACTCAGGAATGAACAGGAAAGAAAGGGGAATCAACAAAAATATGTGCTATCCAGGGGCTTCCCTGGTGGCGCAGTGGTTGAGAGTCTGCCTGCCAATGCAGGGAACACGGGTTCGAGCCCTGGTGTGGGAGGATCCCGCATGCAGCGGAGCAGCTGGGCCTGTGAGTCACAATTACTGAGCCTGCGCGTCTGGAGCCTGTGCTCCGCAACGGGAGAGGCCGCGATAGTGAGAGGCCCACGCACCGCGATGAAGAGTGGCCCCCACTGCCGCAACTGGAGAAAGCCCTCGCACAGAAACGAAGACCCAACACAGCCATAAATAAATAAATAAATAAATAAATAAATGAATGAATGAATGAATGAATAAATAAATAAATAAATCCCATTAAAAAAAAAATGTGCTATCCAGTTGCCCATTGCAAGGGGTGAATGATTGCTCAGTCCTTGGGACTTTATGAGAAGCCTTATGGAATGCTCTCAGAACCCCTGTCCTGAGGAATGGAAGGGGGGAGCATATATCTGCCAGCCTTTGACCTCTGTTGTCAAGTGTTGCTCCACCAAGCATTAACTCTCCAGTGCTTCTGAGTTGAGCATGCGTCAGTGTGTGGTGGTTCCTGCAGGAGTCTCTTGTTGCATGGACAAAGAAGTCCTGAGGCAAAAGTGAGAGGTGTGGGCTACTAGGGTAGGAGTCTGACGTTAGCTTGTGCTGACATGTAGTAGATGCAGGAGATAAACTGGTTCCTATAGCAATGATTAGGATAAGACTATAAGGCCAAGAATATTTGAAGCAGTGCATAAGAGTTGTCCAACACACTGGGCTAGGAGGACTTGAGACCTGGTCATCACCACAGTGAAGGTGGCATGAAAGAAACTGTGGAAAGGACCTAGGTTTGGTGTGGCTAATCTTAGGTTGAAATGTGGATGACCCACACTTAGTGTTATTCAAGACTGAATGACTCAGATATTGTGAACTATACCAGTCTGTTGAGTTCTGATGGAGTATACCCTTGTGGATGGCAGTGTGGTTTCTCCAAGGAAATGAACGTGCCTACTCTCTGGTGATCACCAGCTGAAGGAAACGTACATCAAGCTCTCATAGAGGCCTTTGAAGGCCCCCGGCATTGGCTTGTATTTGGACATTAACCTCCAAACTGTGAAAAATCACCGTTTGGCAAACGCCCTCCCAAGAAAATCTCCTCACACATCCTTACCTTTCCTCACTCTCAGTATTTTTATAATCTTACAGTGACTGAGGGGCTTTAAAGGGTGCTAAGTAAGTTCACAGATATTTCCTTTTATAAATTCTGCATAAGGTGATCTGGAGCCTTACTCTGGAATTTCATTTCTTTCATGTTTTGGAACCCTGTTAAGACTTCGTTTTTATTGCCTCATTTGGGTCTGGATCATCCTAACTAAATTAAAGTAGGCTTTACTTTACATCCCTCCCCCATTTCTAATTCACATCCTTATTTCCTTCAGAACATTGACCATAATGTGTAGTTATCTTCTTTATTTGTTTACTTGTTTATTACCTATTTCTTCTTATAGAATGTGAGCTTTGTGAGGGTACAGATACCATCTGTCTGGTTCACTATTGTATCCCCAGTGCTAGCACAGCACCTAGGATGTGACAGGCAACCCACAATACCTGTTGACAGAATAAATGAAGTCATTATTATTATCAGAGCCCCCTATTTGCCATCTGTTGGTTGATATGAAAATCAAATGTTCTGTAAACTGTAAAGTTCTATTAACCTTAGGATCCAAATGAGGTAGATGTTATTATTTCTCCCTTTATACAGCCAAAGAAAGTTTAAATGGTTGAAAGAGAAAAAATTTAAACAGTTTAAATGGTTTGTCAGGGGCAATGAAGGCAGTAAATTAGTCAACATCAGTCTACAACCTGGGCCAGTTGAATCTTAGGTCTGTGACTGTGAAACACATAGACAAGACATTTCAAGCCTATTTTAACCTCCCACATTTCATAATGGGGAAAACAGGAGAGAGGAGCTGGCTTTCAGTATCCAGATGAACTACGAGAGTCCAGGAAGGAGGATTAGCCTTGTGTTCTGTTCTAGAGTCTTAGAAAATTAGGACTAAGAGTCATTAGCCTATCAATTTGGTAATAATAATAATCATTTAGTCAACATTTACTTAATGTTTCCCACGTGTCAGGCACTGTTCCAAGCACTTTACACAAACTAACTGTTTTTACCCTTGCAGCTCTATGAAGTATTGGATTGGCCAAAACGTTCGTTCGGGTTTACAGAAAAAACCCAAAAGAACTTTTTGGCCAACCCAATATATACTGTTATATAGATGAGGAAACTGAAACACAGAAAGGTTAGGACACTTGCTGAAGGCCACACAGTTGTGTGGTGGGCCTGGGTTTGAAATTCAAAGTTGGATCTCCTAACCACTATGCTATTGATATAACGTATAGGCCTTAGAGTGTGACATGGAAGTATAGTTAAGGCCCTGACCCTTATCTGTTATATGACTTCGAGCAAATTACTTAATTTCTCCAAACTTCAGTGTCCTTATATGTAAAATGGTAGTGAGAAGAATCACTGTCACAAGGTCATTGTAAGGATAAATTAGATGATACTTGTGGGGCGTATAACACAGTCCTTGTTGCATAGCAAGTGCCCAACAAATGTCATCTATCCCCCACTGCCTCCTCCTCCTCCTTATCACCCCTCACCAAATAAATTAAGTAGTATGGGTACTTTTAATGATGATGATTTATTAAAAGAAACAATTATTTTCCCTTCCCCACCACATCCCTTGTCATCTCCATCCATGGGCCCCCATTTTCATCTGTATTCCTGGGCAAGGAGTTTCAAATAGTCACATCTTTGAAGACAGGAACCCCAGGAAAGGATGAACAACTATTAGAGAAGGATGGCCCTTAAGATGTCTTCATCTGCGAAATGGACAAAAAAATTAGGCATGGGACCTGCTGTTTGGGGGACCTGGATCCACAGAATACAACTGAGAGGCAAGAGTTCCCAGTTCTAATCAATAAGAACCTGCCAGGAACCAGCAAGGCCGTAAGCACCCCAAGGATTGTGGGTGGATAGGACAAATAATACATTCTGAACACAAGCAGGTTATTTTAAAAGTATGTGTTGATTCTGTTGTGTTTAGTACAACTTAATTTATAATCAAAACTGAATCCTTGTAGCTTTCTAGTATGCATTTTTTTCAATCAATGGCTATTGACAATAAAGGAACTATCATGTGAGGCCCCTGAAATATTTTTATAGGAAAGGGGTTCTTATAGTATAATATGGCAATGCGCACCTAAGGCTTAAAATAAACATACTCCTTGGTCATCAATTATACGCCTTAGAATTTATTCTAAGGAAGTTAATAAGGGCATATATACCAATTCAGTATTCACTACAGCCATATTAATGATGTAAAAAATAAGAAATATATTAAATGTGTATTAATGGGGGTTGCTAAGTATATGAACATACATGATGGACATGCACGTATGGAGCACACGTGAAGGGTATTAAAGATGATGGGATAGAAACATCAGTGTTGATATTGAAAGTTGTTCACTAGCTATTTCTTTTTTTTTTCTTTCTGGGCCGCACTGTGCGGCTTGTGAGATCTTAGCTCCCCGGACAGGGATCGAACCCGGAAACCCGGGCCCTTGTCAGTGAAAGCTCAGAGTCCTAACCACTGGACCACCAGGAAATTCCCTCACTAGCTATTTCTAAGTGAAATAATCAAGAAATCAAAATAGGTACAAGATTATCTCATTTTTAAATAAATATTATATATGTGTGTATGTGTTATAATATGCACCAAAGTGTTAAGCAAACATCATTTTGGGGTGGGGGGGTTATGGGTGATTTTTATCTCTTTTTTTTTTTTTTTCTCAAATAAATAGTCTGATCTTTCTCTAGGATATACCGGGTAATGAAATTATTTTAAAGATTTGGAAACCACCATCCTGTGGTAGGTGCTTCTTTTTCTTGGGAAGGGTGGGTGATGAGGAAGAGACCACAGAGAGACAGGCTTTCGTCCCACTCATTTCTGGAAGGTCCTATTAGGGCCAAGCGTACCGCCTGCCTGGTTTGGACATGGTTTGAGGAAGCAGGGAAGGGCCTGATGTTTTTACCTGTCCTTAGTCCGAGACGCATTTGTGGCCACAACCATTGCTGACGCAGTGCTCCTCCGGACCACAGTCCCAGTCACCACTGCAGAGCTCAATGCAGGTGCCTACGTTAGAGCAGACCAGCTGAACACCGTCATGCTAGAGACACAGGTGCTAGAGAGGCCAGCCCTTGATTAAGGAGCCAATTCCACTTTCTTCTTTTGGTTCAATCCATAGTATAATTTATAAATGATTACTCGCAGAATAACACTCATTAACATCTTATATGTTTCAGTGAAAAGCAATGCATTCACACAATCTCAACAAAACAAGTCCTACTTTAAAGAGGAGGATAATTGTGTCTGTGGAGGGGAAGTGCAAAGAAGTCCACTTCAATGTCCTCACTCCTCCTCTCTGCAGGGAAAGGGGCAGAGAAGGGGAGACTCACATTTACCAAATATCAGCAAGGGTGCCCTGCAGTCACCTTGTGCAGTGATTCTGACTGGCCCCATTTTATAAGAGTGGCAGCGGGGATGCACAGAGGTGACTCTCCTACTAGTCAGTACAGAAGTGGGATCCAACCCAGACCCGCCTGGCCCCTAGGCCGAGCTCCCTCTGCCATCCCACAGGGTGAAACTGACCCTGACATGAAGAGCACATCTCCAAATTTCAAGGAGTCACTCCTGACCTGAGTGGAGGCTCGCCATGTTCCCAGAGCCTCAAGGTTAGTCTTCGAGGGCCAATGAAATAGGTCCAAGAAGCTGGTTGAGATGGTTAAGACCCCGCAAGGGTTTCTAACAAAATGTGTGCAGAGCTCTGGACGAATGTGTGCTGTGCTTGGGTTGGTTACTCAGCTGTGA
The DNA here is from genome assembly GCF_028021215.1 of Eschrichtius robustus. Classification (NCBI taxonomy): domain Eukaryota; kingdom Metazoa; phylum Chordata; class Mammalia; order Artiodactyla; family Eschrichtiidae; genus Eschrichtius; species Eschrichtius robustus. The sequence continues at coordinate 45,673,775 of NC_090843.1, forward strand.
TCAGGAGATTCTCTACCTGATTCTGTCTCTGAACTTCTCTGGGCCTTTGTTTTCTCATATGTAAAAAGAAGCCCTTGGATCCAGCAGAGGTGGATGAAGTTCACTCTCCAGTGTCAACTCCAATCAATAGAGGTGGCTATTCTGACGCTGGCTTGACAAGAGCTGGGGCACCGTGTCCAGGCTCAAAGAGAAAGAGTGTTATGATTGATTAGCAATGTCTGAGGATGTAAGACGGGGGCCTGGTGGGATGTCTACAATGTGCCTGCAGACCTCAGAGAAGATCAACACCATCCCTCCATGCTTTTATTAGCCGTTGTTGGTTTATGGTAAGAGAATTGGGAGACTTCTTGTCTCCACTCACAGCAGTTTGGTCACTCATTGACATCTGTTGACTTCTTACTATGTACAAAGCACAGAGGTAAGTTATTCAGGAAGTACAAAGATGTAAGATCGGGTTATTACCTTCAAGCAGCATAGAGTCTAACAATGGAGATAGGATTTATGTTTAAAGTACTAAAAGCAAAGCAGTATGTGACATGTGCCCTGAGAGAGGTTTATCCAAAGGACTAAAGGAGCTCAGAAAAGAGAGGACATTACTTCTAATTAATCAGGAAAAGTGAGTCTTGAAGTACGGAAATCTTTTAAGGGCAGAATTGAGACGGATGGTAGAGAAGAGAAAAGAATTACTAGCAAAAGTTCACAAGGGGAAAATGCAACAGGGTGGGACTAGGGAGAGGTGCGTGAGGCACCCAGGGCACAAAATTGAAGGAGGCACTTGTGCAATCCTGGGAGTGAGCACCTCCGTAAATTTTGTACCCTATATGACTCATCTCCTCACTCTTAACCCTGAAATACAGGAAATACAGGAAGAATAGCAAATGGAAGGCTGGATAAGTATTAGGGAGCATTTGGAAGTCAAGGCAGAAAGGTAAGCAGGGGACAAAGTTACAGAGGGCAGATCTTGAGGACCTGAGGAGTTGAGATTTCATTTGGTAGGTCAAGAGAGGGATGTGATGGCCGTTTACTTATGAAGATTATCTGGTGTGAGAGCATAGAATAGACCAGGATTCCACAAGCAAGCAAACTTCAGAGGGAAGAGAGGGGCAGGGAGAGCTGTCAGGAAGCGATTGCACTCACCCAAGCATGGAGTAATCAGGACTGGAAATACAGTGTGGCAATGGGGGTTGGAAAGGAAGGAACATGTGTAAGAAACAATTTCAAAGAATGAACGGTATTTGGGAACCAATTTAATGTAGCGGAAGGAGAACAAAGAAGAGACGAGTTAGAGTTGAATCCAATAACATTTAGGGAGAAGAAGATAGTGATGATAATCTAAGAGAGAAGAAAGTTGGAGGATTGATGGAGCGACAAACAATGTCAGATGCTGCAGAGGTTAAAGACTCTGGCTACCGAAGAGAGTCAAGTGATTTGTCAAGACGATCTGGGAGAGTGATGGGGACAGCAATGGAGACTACAGTCAGTCTTCAAGGGATTAAGGAATGAGTTATGGGGAAGAAAGGGGAGAATGAAGGTTACCCCTTTGAGAATGTTTGTGGTAAAAGGAAAAGAAGAGATTCGGATGATTCATGGTTCACAGATTTAAGAAAATACTTTCTCTAGGCGATCCAATTTATTTACAGCAAGAGACAAGGAAACTGGTGGAGAGAGAGAGGCTGGGGAGATGGAGGGTGGCTGATGAGGGGGCAGAAGCCTCCCCTTTTGGAGAGTCTAGATGGAGGGGTGACCCGGGGAAAGGAGGGGAGAAAGTAAAAGCAGAAGCAGAGAGATTCTACAGTCAAGGTGGGTCCCTGCAATGGCTCCTTGACAGGAATATCTTCCCGTCTCTCCTTTCTTCCCTTCCTGTCCCTGCACCTACTGGTCCCCGATGGCTTACTTTCTGGCTCCCTCATACAAAAAAGGACGGGGCTACCTTCTGCATGGACTTACCCAGAAGTTTATAGGGTCTCACGGCAGCCTGAAGCTCCTGTACCTCTGAGCTGAGGACGACTAGGGTCACAAGGAGGAGGAAGCCTCCCAACTTCATGCTGCTGTCGGAGGTCTTTGGTAAAGACGCGGCAGGGCTTGAGAACAGCTGAAATTTATCCTCTTCTGCCCCCTGAGCTGGGATGAAAGGCCAAGGGTGGGGCTAGAGTCTGTGGGAGCCTAAGCCCTGCCCAGAAGCTGACATGTCCGGAGAGCACACACCTTGTATACCTTGGGTTATGCCACATTGTTACCTAAGCAAGTCTCTGAGCCAAGGGAACACCCCTTCCTCTGACTGACAAATATGACTCCTAAACCAGGAAAGCAGTGAGTGACTGAGAAAGAAGGCGAATTGGGACACTTTCATTCACTCATTCCTTTTTCAACACAAGTATCAGATGTCTTTTCTGGGCCAGGCACATGCTGGGCATGAGAAATATGTCCTTACAATGATTACAGCGTAGGAACTGGGTGCTAGCTGGTGAAGGCACAGCTTGTTTTTTCACTTCACCCCTCCTTGCTCTGGGCCCTGGCACCTCTGGTCTAGAGGGCAGGGAGAGGCAGTAGGACAGCCAGCAAGGGTGCTCTTAGATCACCTGCTGGTGGTAGGGAGGCGACTCTAGTCTCCTGGCTTGGTCTGATTCTTTCTCCTCCTGGGCACCAGGCAGACGTGGTGGCCTTTGCCCATATGATAGGTGTAATTGTCTTGGGATGGAGTTCCACCTCTCCTTGTCCCCCTTCATTTTTGAGGCCCCAAGTTCCCGATATACATGTTAAACTCTTCCAGAATGTCTCCCATCATGAAGCACTGGGGTGGGGGTGGGGTGGGACTGCAGTAACCAACCAGCTAGGGAGTGAATTTCATTTCCCCGCTTCTTGTACCCACTCCTACACTAGAGGAGTGATTCTCTGAAACACACGCTCCCCTTGGTTTTCTGGAGGGATAGGCCCTCTTCCCTCCCCAGTAGCAGCGGGGATCGGGGGGCAGGCATGTATGAATTCTGGCCATCAAAACTGTGTCTCATACGATGTCTGTCTTAATGTGAGATGAGGACGACTGGGCTGGTTGGTAATGGCAGGACCAGTTTGTAATCTCTTAATAAGGCCCTGGGGAGATGGTTGATTTCTCTTTACAAAGCGCAGTACTTGACGTTTCGCCAGGGGCCCTGGTTCCTAATTCTGGGGCTACAGGAAGAGAGAGCTGCCCTGTTATGCTCCATTTGTCACAGTTCCTGAAAGGCACCAGTTAGAGGTCCTTTGGGCAAACAACTGACCTCACAAATTGCTAATACCCCTAGGTGGGTTAAGGAGTACATTTATGGGTTATTCATTATGCAATTTTGCAAACTACCTTAACTCAATCCTGCCTATCCCAAAGCTGAGATTGGTTGGTGTCTAATTTCTGTAACAGGGTAAGAGCCAGAAAGAAACTTTTAGAGATGCTGAACGCTGACGAGAATATCAGTCCATATATAATTCCAAATTTTTTTAAATGCTAAAAAAAAGTTTAAACTGCACAAAGCTCAAAGGTATGTTGAAATTAAATTCATTTCCTTTTAGATATCCTCTTTTCTGATTTGATTTTGGGTACTCTGTTTTGCTGGTTCCCTAAGCTGGTTCCCTTAGTTTGTCCTTTTGGTTACTCAAAGCTGAGTGGGGCCTTCAGAGCCTTGGTAATGAGGCCCCCGTCTTCCCTGGATTTACCTTGGCGTGCAGTTATTTGGTGCTGCCAGCTAAATAGACATTTAAGCCTTCTAGTTTTATAAAGCCTAAAGAAAATTTTGTCTTGTGACAAAAAAAAATCTCAACAAGACCGGTAATCTGAATTGAAGCCCACCCGAGATGTGAGTGAAGGGCATAACAACCCCCAAATGCCATTTAGTGAGCACTGGCTTTATTCCAGGCTAAGTCCTTTACCGACCTCCTCACATTTAATCCTAACAAGGCTGTGAGGTGGTCTGTTGGTTAGGAGTCTGATTGCTAAAAGAGGGAATTTAGTATGAAAATGCAAGGGTGTCATTTCTTTTTTTTTTTTTTTAATTTATTTATGGCTGTGTTGTGTCTTCGTTTCTGTGCGAGGGCTTTCTCTAGTTGTGGCAGGCGGGGGCCACTCTTCATCACGGTGCGCGGGCCTCTCACTATCACGGCCTCTCTTGCTGCGGAGCACAGGCTCCAGACGCGCAGGCTCAGTAATTGTGTAATCACGGGCCCAGTTGCTCCGTGGCATGTAGGATCTTCCCAGACCAGGGCTCGAACCCGTGTCCCCTGCATTGGCAGGCAGATTCTCAACCACTGCGCCACCAGGGAAGCCCTAAGGGTGTCATTTCTGCTTCACTTTCTTTTTTAAAAAAATTATTATTTATTTAAATTAACTAATTTATTTTTGGCTGCGTTGGGTCTTCGTTGCTGCACGCGGGCTTTCTCTAGTTGTGGCGAGCGGGGGCTACTCTTCATTGCGGTGCATGGATTTCTCATTGTGGTGGCTTCTGTTGTTGTGGAGCACGGGCTCTAGGCGCGCGGGCTTCAGTAGTTGTGGCTCTCGGGCTCCAGAGCGCAGGCTCAATAGTTGTGGTGCACGGGCTTACTTGTTTGTGGCATGCGGAATCTTCCCGGACCAGGGCTCGAACCTGTGTCCCCTGCATTGGCAGGCGGATTCTTAATCACTGAGCCACCAGGGAAGTCCTCTGCTTCACTTTCACATCTACTTCATCTTTCTTTCTCTGCTGACCGTCTTCCTCTGTTTTTCAAACCATATGGTAGGGGGAATGTTACCTCCCCTGAGCCCTCAAGTTCAAGATGAGCCCAGAAAGTACTAGATTTTCCCAATCCCAAATTTAAAATGCCAGAGGAGAGAATTTTCTTGGCCTGGTTTGAGTCAGATGTCACCCCCGCCCCCCAAACTGACAATACAAACAAAGCTGCTGAGGGCTCTGTGTGTGTGTTTGTGTAAGGGTGTATGTGTGTGTGCGTGTGTGTGTGTTGCGGGGGTATTCAGGGAGCAATTGTAATTAGGAAGACACACAACATCGTTTCCAATACAGACAGGATTATTGCCATTTTACAGATGAGAAAACTAAGTCACAGAGAGATTTAGTAACGTACCCCAAATGACAGTTAAAGGCAGGGCCAAGCTCAAACTCCAAAAGTAGTGCTCTTCTCTAGAACACGTTACTATCAGGTTAGGTCCAAATTCTTAGAAAATAATTTCGATTCTTCTCTGTGGCACAGATGAATGAGCTTTTTTTAAAAACTAAATGTATTTATTTTATTTATTTTTGGCTGCATTAGGTCTTTGTTGCTGTGCTCGGGCTTTCTCTACTTGCGGAGAGCGAGGGCTACTCTTCGCTGCGGTGTGCGGCCTTCTCATTGCGGTGGCTTCTTTTGTTGCAGAGCACGGGCTCTAGGCACGCAGGCTTCAGTAGTTGTGGCATGCGGGCTCCGTAGTTGTGGCACGCAGGCTCAGTAGTTGTGGCACGTGTGCTCAGTAGTTGTGGCTTACAGGCTCTAGAGCGCAGGCTCAGTAGTTGTGGCACACGGTCTTAGCTGCTCCGCGGCATGTGGGATCTTCCCGGACCAGGGCTTGAACCCGTGTCCCCTGCATTGGCAGGTGCATTCTTAACCACTGCGCCACCAGGGAAGCCCACCTTGCGAGTTCTGAGGGCAGCCCCTGCAGCTCTTTGTTGACTATGGGGAGGAGGACGGACTCCCCTCTCCGCACACCCCACCTTCGCACGAACATCATGCTGCTGAGTGGAGTTTCCTTTGATGACAATGCAGATGGGCAGAGATGCGCTGTGAGTTATACTCTTCCCCTATGAGCTCTGCAGCATGTGGAACCTGGATCAAGACACAGGTAATTGCAAACGTAACCCCTGATAGGCAGCTGACCTTTCTGGATGATATAGACCTGAGGTTAGCATTGAGTAATGTTGTACTTTCAAATAAGCTCTCTGAGCCAAAAGAAATAGCTTGTTCCACCTAATATTCAAAACTACTAAAGAATGGAGGCCACTTTGAGTGACAGAGAGAAAGGAGGTAGAAACAAAGGGACCTGGGATTTATTGGGCACTTCTATGTACCAGGTCTTATAAACACACACATATACTAATACACATATATGTATTTTGAATAATATATATAATTATATTGTATATTGAATAATATATATAATTATATGTATAAATATATACATATAATTATTTATATATACACACACACACACACACACACACATTATCTCCACTCCTTTTAAAGATCAAAAATACTCTCAGGGGTTATCTCTATTTCATACATGGGGAGATAATAACTTCCCCAGGTTCACACAGCTTCTTAATTACCTGTCTTCCTGACTCCAAATCCTAAGTTCTCTCGTCCACCCAACACTGTTTATGCCTTTTCCTTACACATTCCCACTCACTATATTCTAGACCCAAATATTAATACTACAGGGCTCAAGGCTTGATCTAAGAGTGGGCACTGGTACCCTCTCGTCTTCTCCCCCCAGCCTCCATGGAACTCTCTAGAATTCCTCACTGGGTCACACTACTTGAACTGCTAACAAGTAGAAATTCCCTTGGGTAAATAAGCCTCCTGCCATGTTCAGATGGAAGGAAAACCCCATATCTGAGTATCATAGCTTTTTTCCTTCCTTCTACCTTGTACAGAATCCTCAGGCCTCCTTTTATTACAGGTTCTCAGAAATGTGGATCCAGCTTTTTGTATAAGTTTTCAATTTTCCTTTTGTAAAACTGTTTGGAAGAATATTTATTTTACAAGGATGGCTCGATTTGACCATTAGGATAGACCTACTCAACCCATGAGCGTCAGACTTACTGGGTAAATGACTTTACCAAACTCATTTCTTCTTCCTAAGAACACAGTAGATTACAGCTCCCAGCTTTCCTTGCAGTTGGCCATGGCCATGTGACTGAATTCCAGGCAATGTGAGCAGAAGTGATGTGCCCCACTTCTGGGGCAAAGCCCTTAACTCCCCTCCCCACCCCAAACCCATGCCATCCATCCTCTTCTTCCTATTGTTAGCCCGAAGCACTTAGGCAAGTGATCCTGGAAGCCAAATGTTGAGGTTGATGAAACCACAATATGGAAGGAGCCTGCTTACCAAATTACCACTTGGAGGAAATCTGCCTGCTGTTCAAGAATACCCATTTTGGATTTCACACCAGGGAGGAATAAACCATAACTGAGTTAAGCCAGTAATATTTTGAGATTTATTTGTTGCGGCAGCTAGTTTATACAATGTGAACTCTAATTAGTCACATCACTCACTCTCTCTCTCTTTTTTTTTTTTTTTTTTTTGTATTTTGGCCACGTGGCATGTGGGATGGTTCCCTGACCAGGGATCAAACCTGGGCCTCTGCAGTGAAAGCACCAACTCCTAACCACTAGGCCACCAAGGAACTTCCCTAGTCACAAAACTCTTGACAAATCCATTTAATCTCCTGCCCCTAACCAGCCCCCGCACCTCCCCCCAACCATCCGACACACACACACACACACACACACACTCCACTGCTAAAGAGAAGGGCTATTTTTTGGGGGAAATTCCAATTTCTTAAAGTCACTATTATTTTTCCTGACTAGTGGTGATAGTGCAGCCGTTATGGAATACTACATTCTTATTGCATTTAAGAAGTGCCAGCCTATGCTATAATTCAGATGTGATTTCATTCCTTCCTTATAGGCTGTGAGGCTCAAGGACTTTGGGGTGACCCTATTGTGCATTTTATTGGCATAGGAGAGGGAATATTTGTGAGCCCTGGGATTTCAGCATGATATTGAGAAAGTGAAGTTCAGTGAAGAGGAGAAAAAGGGTAATGTAGACAAATATTTTGGAGTTGGACCAGCTGGAAATAAGTACAGGTTTTTGGGCCACCAATGACTTTCCATTGCACAGATCCAAATGTACCAGCCAGAAAGCACTGCTTCCCCAGGCATATCATGTAGACTTTAGACTCCAGGGACATTGCAATCCACGGTCAGGTGAGATGGTGCTATTCTCACAACCCAACCTTAGAGGTTCCCTCTTTATCTCTCAAAATTTCAGGAGGACCCAGCACCCACAGCCTCTCTTTTAGGGACTAATTAGCTTGGCACAGAGACTGTGTAATTGATCCAGGCCTTTCAAGTGCTTGGTCGCCCAAATGTTAACACAGATCCTGTAACAAGTCACTAACCAAGTGTTAGGAAACCCTGCAGTGTCAATTCCTAAGACGCCAGCACTATGAGTGCTTCCCACTGTGGGAGGGTGGTGAGTACAACAGCTTTCAAAGTGGTTGGTTGGAATTAAATTTGCAGATAAATATGCATTCTGCATTTTTATTTTTGGAGGTAGTATAGTATAAGAAACAGAGAGAGTTTTGGAGCCACTAAAATCTGGATTTAAATGCAGGTTCTACTACATCCTGGCCATATGACCTTGACAATTAATCTCTCTATGTTTCTTCATCAAGAGTTAGAGGCTCAGCATATTCAACTCATAGGACTGTTGTAAGGATAAGGAAATAATGTAGGGGAAATATCTAAAACTGAAAAATATATCAAATAAAATATTTTCCTTCTCCTTTAAATGTTTCCTTACTCTCAGTTGGGTTTTAAACTCCTAAAAGTAAGAGGTTATTCTTTACAACCTCTCTGGAGCATTTGGTACCAAGAAAAGAACCACGATCTAGTTGTCACTCCTTTGGGCATCTTCCTCCAGACTGGGGACCCAATAGGGCTCTCTGCTACTTTACTAAGTCCTGAGATGACTCATTTTGGGGGCATGCTAGCTCTCCATTCCTTGTGCCCTGCTCAGAGGGTCCCAGTAGTAGGTGATGTGCAGACTACATGAGTGGCATTATCCAAGTTTCAGTGTGTGTGGTAGACCACAGGAAGCTTGGTTGGAGTCCTGGAGTGAGGTGAGATGGGGGTTGGAGCCAATCACAGGGAAGAGGGAAACGTGCCCTTTGAGGAGAGAATAGGGGATGGAAACAGTGATGAGGAAGTAGAGAAGCAAATATAGACAATGATATCTGGAGTTTCAGCTGTGGAGTGGATGGTAGCTGGATTGAAATATGGAGTCAAGGCATAGGTGTGTGACAAGGGGAGGATCCAGTAGTAAGGGAGACATCTACGGTACTGGAGATAATAATTGGAGAAGTCTTTCATTAGAAAAGAAGAATGTTAGTGGAGGGGTTGGACTTAAATAGGAGTAGGGAGCATTTTATTTTTTCCATTATTACTGGGGATAAAGCAGAGTAAATGGATACACATATATGGGGGTAGAAGAGGAGGACATTTTTGCAAACTTGCAGTTCTTTTCCTAGTGAAGGATAGATGAGATAGACGGTGAGACCTGAATGGTGGAAGTTGGAGTGAGAGGTAGATGAGATGGGGAGTTGAAGAAAGATAAGTGGAAATCTTGGTTGTTGGGAGAGTGAATTTTCTGGGGGAAGTGTGGTTAGATTTCCAGGCAGTGTTGAGTGCCTGGGCTGGTCCCAGGGAAAAGGATGAGGAAGAAACAGAGGACATGAATGGTGATGGATGATGAAAAAGAGAGAGGGTCCATAGATTGGGGTTAAATACTTGTTGGAGGTAGAGGTACTAATGTAAGTGAACTAGAAATCTTACACAGAAATAATGACTCAGGTTTGATAATGCTACAGAAATCATTTTATTAACAAGAAAGATAATTTTGAAAGCAGTCACCTCATGATTCCTCAAACAATTGCCAGAATTCAGCACTTAAACCAAGTTATTTTAGATCCACATCCTGTGATCCTGGGGTCAGTAAGAAAGCACAGCTCTTAGAATAAAGATGACGTTTGGGAACAGTTACTGAAGGAGACCAAGTTTCAATTATCATCCAAAAAGATAATGAGCATTTCAAAGAAAGGAGCATTTGGTACCAAGAAAAGAACCACGATCTAGTTGTCACTCCTTTGGGCATCTTCCTCCAGCCTGGAGACCCAATAGGGCTCCTAAAATACAAAGGTAATTATGTCACTTTCCAGAAATTCCTGCTCTTTCCTACCAACCAGCTTTCTCCACAAGTCACCCAGACTTCAGTGAGCAGAGGGGCAGCTGGAGTCCCTTCTGGGCTGGCAAAGGCCAGCAGGAACTCATCCTCCCCGTAAGCAGCTCTCTGTCTTATACTCACGGCTTGAACAGCGGTGCAAACGTGTCCACAACCATTGCTGCAGCATTTTTGTCCCAGGGGACAGAATTCATCCCCTCTGCACATTTCAACACAAGTTCCAAACGATCCTTTTGGCAGCGGTGGACAAGTTCCAGGTTTCTGTTCATCTGAAAAACAAAACAGTCTTGCCAGAACCCAGGCTGGCTCTGTAGAAGGGAGTGGGACCCAGTGCTGAGAGAGAGCAAGCTGAAGTGTCTCACTCCCTGATGGACCTTTAGCCTCTTCCCTTCTTGATGCCCCCAATCTTTCCCCCTTCTAAACCTTAGAGGCACACAGTACTGTTTTGTGTATGGGAAAACACACTGATGACCAGCAGCTGCAGCATCTTGGGAGAAGAGGAGAGAGCCTTGCCTTTAACCCCCTTCTTTTTGTTCCAGCTGAAACTAGATAATTAAATCCCAGATCACAAACAGAGCCAACTTCTCACCAATTCTATGCGCCTTCAGGTGCCAATGAACACTGAGTCCCACGGTGTGAAAATCAGACTGGGTACTAATACCACCACCAGCCTTACTTCTAGTATAGGGCTCTGATGACTGCATTTGGAAAGAAATATTAGATAAAAGACAAAAGACCAGGTTTCAAGTTTTTTGTTTTTGTTTTTTTTAAAGGGAGTTCCCTGCTGGTCCAGTGGTTAGGACTTGGCGCTTTCACTGCTGCGACCCGGGTTCCATCCCTGGTCAGGGAACTAAGATCCCCAATCCAGTATCTAGTGCTACTCAGAATGGGTCCCCTGACCCAGCAGAATCAGCATCCCCTGGGAGCTTGTTAGAAATTCAGATTCTTGGGCCCCACCCCAGACCTACTGAAACAGAAACTCTAGGGCTGGGGCACAGCAATCTGGATTTAACAAGCCTTCCCCCCGGTCATTCATTTAAAAAAACAAATTATTTATTATTTATTTATTTTTGGCTACATTGGGTCTTAGTTGCGGCACACGGGATCGTTCGTTGCGGTGCGTGGGCTTCTCTCTAGCTGTGGTGTGCGGGCTTAGTAGTTGTGGCGGGCAGGCTTAGTTGCCCCGTGACATGTGGGATCTTAGTTCTCCGACCAGGGATCGAACCGGTGTCCCCTGCATTGCAAGATGGATTCTCAACCACTGGACCACCAAGGAAGTACCCCTCACAAGGTCATTCTTATGTGTGTTGATATGGGAGAACCCCTGCTGCATATCACCCCCCAAAACAGTCTACCCTATTGAGTTAGGGTAGACTAACTAACGTGGAAAATGCAGGCTGGATATCACTCTTGTGAATCAAGTGAAATGGTGGTTGACAATTGTCTATTCCATGTTGGGCAGAGATCTCCTTCATCTGTGGGGTTTCCTTACATACTCCTCCGTCCCCACCCCCCCCACCCCAAAACATCTAAGTGTGGTCCTTGATCCTGAGACAATGTAGAGATGTGTTAGCAAGCTGTTCCTTGGATGATACACCCAGTCTTAACTCTACAGCCTCCCTAGTTCCCAGACCACTTTGGTTTTTGTTTGTTTGTTTGTTTGTTTTTTGGCTGTGCCACGCAGCAAGTGGGATCTTAGTTCTCCAACCAGGGATCGAACCCGGGCCCCCTGCATTGGAAGCTTGCACTCTTAACCACTGGACCGCCAGGGAAGTCCCTCCCAGGCCACTTTGATGCACCCACCAAACTTACAGCAGCAAAGATCAATCCTAGGCTTTCAGTCAAGAAAGTAAGGGAGTTGAAGGTTCTGTGGGGAAAGAGTACCAGCCAGCCATGGCTGGCAAGAATCTGCCTGGGCAGGCGTACATACTGGTGGACTGAATGAATGGACCTGTGTGTTTCACACTGGTGTGGACGTGTGTTTGGGTGTGAGATATCAGCTAACGTGTTCATAACCGTGTTCTTTCCAGCCCTTGTTGAAGAATAATTTGGTACCTTAACGTTATTTCATTTTTGTTTTAAGAGTATTTCCAGCTTTTTCAAGTTTACAAATACTTCTAAAGCAAGATATTATTAATCTGTCTTCATGGTCTTCTAGACTTGGGAGAATTCTATTCTTTTCTAATTCTCCCAGAGGTTAGTAGTGGCCCCAGTATAGCCGCCTCCTCTCTCTCTGTGCAGCTGGCCTGAGAGCCATTATCCTGGCAGGGCTAAGCATTCAGTTAGTCAGGGACGTGGACGGCTGGGCTTGCAGCGCTTACCTATGTTTCTGAAGGGTACACAGATATGGCCACATCCAGTGTTGACACACCAATGCCCTAGAGCGCAGTCCCAGGATCCTTGGCATTCCTCCACACAGATACCTACTGGTAGAAAAAATTCAGCCGAAAACTGTTAAGCCTGACAGGATAACAGGGGAGGGCTGTGAGAAAGTTTGTTTGTTTAAACTTTTATCCAATTCAAAAAATATAGACAAGCTATCTACCTATTTTGCACTATCATAAAAGTAGTACGTTTTTATTTTTAAAACAAAAAATACTCAACTATATTAAGTAAAAAGGAAGTTTCTCTTTCCCTCAACCCAACCAGTCCATTTCCCAGGAGATATCTACTATTTCCTGTAGCTCCTTCTGGAATCTTCTCTTTGCTTTTACAAATATAAGTACAGACACATCAATAACACACATATATACATACACAATGCGAGTAGATGTTTGTCTGTTAAATTACAAATACGTGGAGGGAGGCTGTAGCTTTTTGGGTGTTGAAAGGTGTCTTCATGAGGCAATATAGCAATCTATATCAAAAGCTTTCAAATGTAATTTGGCCATTCTACTTTTAGGAATTTATCCTAAGAAATATGATTTAGCTCAAGGACATTTATCTTGTCCTTGTTATTAAAAAGTAACTCAAAATGATAGATTATCTAATTGTATAATAGTAGAAGAAGGCATGGAAAGAAGGCATATCCACATACTGGAAAACAATGAAGCTTTTTAAAATGTGTGATAGAATTGTGTTTATTGATTAGGGATGGGCTACAACACCATATTTGTAAAAATCATATATCCTGGATTTTTGTTTGTTTGTTTATATCTCTGTTACTATGAGATCTTTAAGGACAAAGACTTCTCCTTAACTATCTCCCAGCACTCAGCACAGTTCCAGACATGCAGTAACCACAAAATAAACATTTATTCCTTGTTAAATCTGAAAAAATGTATCTGTGTGTGTATGAAACATGGAAGCTTTTATTTTAAAGGTTAACGTGGTTATCTGGGTAATGGGATCGTGGATAATTTATCTTTTTAATTAGTAGTATTTCTGAGGTTTTTTTTATAATGAACATTATTAGTTGTATAACAAAATAAAAGAAGTTTCTGTGCTCAAAAAGTCAGGACACACAGGTCTGTGACATGCTTTTCCCTCTGGAAGGACAAGCCTGAAAGCAGAGACCCTGGAAATTAACCATCTACGGAAGGGAGGTCTGGGCAGAGCTAAGCACACAGTCTCTCTGTGTTGTGCGGGGTTTGGGGACCTGGGCAGGGCTGTGTGCTTTTATCTTTGTCCTGGACTGAAGAGCAGGCTCGATTACATCCCTTCTTGATACATTGTTCTCCAGCCCCACAGTCCGAGTTTCCTTGGCAGTGATCCACACAGGTTCCTAACATCAGAAAAGGCTCAGTGAGTTGGTGGAAATGTAAATTGGTGCAGCTGCTGTGGAGAACATTGTGGAGGTTCCTCAAAAAACTAAAAATAGAGCTACCATATGATCCTGCAATCCCACTCCTGGGCATATATCGGGAGAAAAACATGGTCCGAAATGATACATGTTCGCCAATGTTCACTGCAGCACTGTTTATAATAGCCAAGACATGGAAGCAACCTAAACGTCCATCAACAGAGGAATGGATAAAGAAGATGTGGCACATATATACAATGGAATATTACTCAGCCATTAAAAACAATGAAATGCCATTTGCAGCAACATGGATGGACCTAGAGGTTGTCATACTGAGTGAAGTAAGTCAGACAGAGAAAGACAAATATCGTATGATACTGCTTTTATGTGGAATCTAAAAAGAAATGATACAAATAAACGTATTTACAAAGCAGAAATGGACTCATAGACTTAGAGAATGAACTTATGGTTACCAGTGGGGGAAGGGTGGAGGAAAGGAATAGTTAGGGAATTTGGGATTGACATGTGCACACTGCTATATTTAAAAAGGATAACCAACAAGGACCTACTGTATAGCACAGGGAACTCTGCTCAATATTATGTAAAAACCTAAATGGGAAAAGAATGTGAAAAAGAATAGATACATGTATATGTATAACTGAATCACTTTGCTGTACATCTGAAACTAACACAACATTGTTAATCACCTATACTCCAATATAAAATAAAAAATTAAAGAAAAAAAGAAAAAGAATAAAAGCCTCAGTGAACACAAAGAAGCCTTAGGTGTGGGTATCTGGAAGCTACCATACACATGGCGGAGATTAGGCAATGGACCCACTTATACATGGTATATATCACACAGTGTAATGGAGAATGAAACAGGACATATTATAAACATAAGTATATATTAGCATATTCATAGAGGACATTGAAATAATGTTTACCCAACAATTAATGGTGATTATTCAAAGGGGATAGAACTGCAGGCAGATTTAGCCCTTTTTGTTTAGTCTATGACATTTTAATTTAGGCAAGAAATGTGTAACTTTAACAAACAAAGAAACATATATTAAGAAAATAAAGAAAATTCAGAGAAATAGGCTTCAGCTTTTTGGCCAAAGCTGTTGATCAGCAGGAAAACGGAAGAAGGATTTTCATACTCACAGAGCAATTCCTGTGTGTGACAGTTGCACACACAAGAAAGAGTTGTTGAGATATGTATCATTCCCATTTAAGACATGAGGAAATAGGAGCTCAGAGAACATAAATGACTCGCCCACAGTCCGGGCTTGTGAGTGGTGGTTCTGGGGTTGGAACCCGGGAGGACCTGGCCCCAAAGTCCATATTGAATCAATACCTTCTCTGTGACTCCCCAACAGACATGTATGCCCTCGTGGCTTCTTGGATTGGTTCTGCTGGGGCCTCATATGCCTGAGGGTCCAAAGTGTCTTTTGGGAGGCACAATGACTTTTTTGGGGGGCGGGGGAGGTTAATGGTCAGCCTTCAGGGTAGGAACCCATAAACACTTGAGGAACAGGACTTCCCTGGTGGTCCAGTGGTTAAGACTCTGCACTTCCAATGCAGGGAACCTGGGCTCGATCCCTGCTCAGGGAACTAGATCCCTCATGCCACAACTAAGAGTTTGCAAGCTGCAACTAAAGATCTGCATGCCACAACTAAAGATTCCGTGTGCCACAACGAAGACACAGCGCAGCCAAATTAATTAATGAATTAAAAACAAACAAACAAACACTTGAGGAACTATGCTCATCCCTGACCTCCCAGGCATCTGTTGCAGACCAGTGTAACCTTTCCCATGCTGACCACCACTGCACCTACAAAGATGGCTTTCCTCTCCTAGGTGTATAGGGTGGCATTCTACCTACATGGTTCCCAGTTTGGGCCTCTCTCACCAAAGAAATGGTGCTGGTTCTCAGCCTCCCAAACGCTGGTACCTCCTGAGGTCTCCTGCTGTTTGTGACACCATCCCAGATGCACTACCAGCAGCCAACACCAGGGGTCTCCAGTGGCTCAAGTCCACCACGTGACTAACTCTATTGCCTCCTCTTCCCTTCCTTGGGATTTTAGAGGGATGAAGGTACCACGTACTTAGAAAGGCAGAGGAGTAACTGATCAAAGGCTCATTGAGCAAAAGCCACCTTGTGTCACTGAAGCTGTGAAACCGAGTGACGTGAAGAAACCATTAAAGTCACCAGATCCAGGATGAGGTCCCTCTGTCATCCTGACCACAGCAGAAGCACAGCCTGGTCCTTTCCTTGGCAGTGAAGCTGAGGGTGTGCTTGCAAGGTGCTCATCGTAACCAGTGGCCTTTTGGGTCAAAGGAATGTCTTTAAGTGACTTGACTGATTTTGCTACTTGTGCTTTTAGAGTCACATATCAGTATCAAGACCTTAATTATCACCAACTTACATATAAAGAAACCATATTGGGCAGGAAAAAATTCAGCCTGAGGGAGCAAAGGTTTGGTCTGGGGCACTGCTTGAGGGCAAATTTGGGGAACAGTTGGGGGTGTAACTTGTTAAGGGACCTCTCAAATTTTCTTCTTATCCAGCTGTGCAGAGAATTGAGCAGAAACGTTGCTAGGAAGATTGGGGGGGTGTGGGGGGGTGGGTGGTAGGGTGCCCTGAAAGAGTGAGCCAAATTAAAGAGAATGTGCAACCAAAGCCTTTTTAGGGGACGGGGAGTGGGGCCACCCTGCTGTGTGCCCCTGAAGCAGAGAGCAAGAGAAGGAAGTGTCAAATCCCAGCAGCCTGCAGGGAAACTGACACCATTGATCAACAGTGAGACTGACATCCCTGTGGCTTTGGGAAACCAAGCTAATGTGGGCACCAGCTCGCCTCCAGTGAGTCTGGCTGGGAGACCTTGGGTTGGGGCTCTGGTCAGAGGTCCCCAGACCTGATGGGAGGAGAGTTCAGGTCCCAGGTTTCCAGCTCCTGGTTCCTGTCTTGAGGATGGTATAACCCCTGCATGCACTTATTCTCTGGTCTGGTGGGACTGTTCCGTGAATGAGTTCATCTCCCGTAAGATTTCCAGAGCTTTGACGTTAAAGGAAGAAAAGAATAAATAATCTCTGCAACAACTCTGCCAGCTGAGCCAGTGCACAAACACCAGCTTCCTGTAGCATCTATTTCTTCTCCAGGATAGATTCCTCATTTGAAATGTGGAGTTTCTTACACAAATAATTGGAGAATAGAGGCTGATCATATCCAACAAACTATGTGCCCAAGCTAAGAGTCTCATCTGTTCTTTTCCGATTTTTATTTCATTTTTTTCTTCTGGGTGACCTGAATTAAATTAGCCAGGTTTAGGAGGAAATGAGGGCAGAGGAGGAGTGGATGCTAAGATTCTTTTTGCTTGTCCCAGCTCCCATGAGTTCTGCCACAGGGCGGCCCCATGCAGTGAGTCACTGGTTTTCTGAGCACATCTGCTTCTCCAGATGTTTATACTGTGAAAAACGTGTTAAGGAAACCTAACTCAAAATCGGAGCAAGGAAACCACGAAGGAAGGGCTCTCACGCAGGTACCACTCATGGCAGCTTGCGCCCTCCAGCAGGAAAGAGGAAGATCTCCTGTTGCCGGCCGACCGGGAGCCGCCCTCGCCTAGAGCCAATGAGAAGCTACCACCGCTTCAGACTCTCACTTTCCTCCAATGAACTTCTGTACGAAACAACCCCTCCCAACTTCCTCCTGTCCTTTGTAAAAGCACGCTCTCCTTTGTTCTCCAGACTTGCCCGTGGTTTGCCACATTTTGCTCGTCTCCAATTGCAACTCCTCTGCTATTCTCGAATAAACTCAATTTTGCTGGCTGAATTGCTTACCTTTTTCTTTTAAAAGGCTGACAGTACTATATACATTCATATATTTCATTTAATCCTCACACAATGTAGTAACGGAGATACTATTTTCTGGGTTTCCTTGATGAGGAAACTGGGGGTTAAAAATATTACATACATTTCCCCAGTGTCCCCAGAGCAACGTTTTGAAATAAAGTCCTAATCCCATGCGGTGTTGCCTCCTACTTAACAGTATTTCCTGTTACTCCGTTCTTTTCCCTACCATTAATTTTTTTTTTAAATTATGTGCTAGGGTCAGGGCCAAATACATGATCTACATTAGCGCATTCAGTGCTCACCATACCCTCTGCGATAGGTGTTGACCCATGTTGCAGCAGAGGAACTCGAGGTAAAGTAACTTGCCCTAAACCCCACTTTGGTGAGCTGCAGAGGTGGGATTTGAAGGCTCCGGAGCCCTGCCCTGCACCTCCCACTCTGCCAAGCACCGAGCCGGCATCAATCCTGACTTAGCCACTCACTGGTTTTATAACCACAAGCAATTTAAAGTCACTTAAACCCAAGAAACCTCAGTTTCTTCATCCAGGCATAATAAGGAGGTACATAATATCTAGTGAGAAGAACCAGCATTGAGGTATTGCTTAGAATAGCAACAGTAAACAAAATAACAAAACAAAATCCCACCTGAAATGTCCACTAGAAGGTGATTTACTGAGGTGATGTAGTATATTCTATATGGTGGGATACAGTAAATTAAATTAATTAATTAATTAAATTTATTAAATATGTGAAATAAAGTAAAATGAATTGTATTGTGTTGACAGTGAAAGATGCTCCCAACAAAACTTAAGTGACAAAAAAGTATTTATGGGGAGAGGATTAACCAAGATGGCGGAGTAGAAGGACGTGCTCTCACTCCCTCTTGCGAGAGCACCAGAATCACAACTGGCTGCTGGACAATCATCGACAGGAAGACACTGGACTTCACCAAGGAGGATACCCCACGTCCAAGGACAGAGGAGAAGCCACAGTGAGACGGTAGGAGGGGCGCAATCAGAGTAAAATCAAATCCCATAACTGCTGGGTGGGTGACTCACAGACTGGCGAACACTTATACCACAGAAGTCCACCCACTGGAGTGAAGGTACTGAGCCCCACGTCAGGCTTCCCAACCTGGGGGTCCGGCAACGGGAGGAGGAATTCCTAGAGAATCAGACTTTGAAGCCTAGTGGGAATTGATTGCAGGACTTCGACAGGACTGGGGGAAACAGAGACCCCGCTCTTGGAGGGCACACACAAAGTAGTGTGCGCATCGGGACCCAGGGGAAGGAGCAGTGACCCTGGGGGAGACTGAACCAGACCTACCTGCTGGTGTTGGGGGGGTCTCCTGCAGAGGCAGGGGGTGGCTCTGTTTCACCGTGGGGACAAGGACACCGGCAGCAGAGGTTCTGGGAAGTTCTCCTTGGCGTGAGCCCTCCCAGAGTCTGCCATTAACCCCACCAAAGAGCCCAGGTAGGCTCCAGTGTTGGGTTGCCTCAGGCAAAACAATCAACAGGGAGGGAAACCAGCCCCACCCATCAACAGTCAAGTGGATTAAAGTTTTACGGAGCTCTGACCGCCACAGCAACAGTCAGCTCTACCCACCACCAGAGCCTCCCATCAAGCCTCTTAGATAGCCTCAACCACCAGAGGGCAGACAGCAGAAGCAAGAAAAACTACAATCCTGCAGCCTGTGGACCAAAAACCACAGTTACAGAAAGACAGACAAGATGAAAAGGCAGAGGGCTATATACCAGACGAAGGAACAAGAAAAAACCCCAGAAAAACAACTAAATGAAGTGGAGATAGGCAACCTTCCAGAAAAAGAATTCAGAATAATGATAGTGAAGATGATCCAGGACCTCGGAATAAGAATGGAGGCAAAGATTGAGAAGATGCAAGAAATGATTAACAAAGACCTAGAAGAATTAAAGAACAAACAAACAGAGATGACCAATACAATAACTGAAATGAAAACTACACTAGAAGGAATCAATAGCAGAATAACTGAGGCAGAAGAACGGATAAGTGACCTGGAAGACAGAATGGTGGAATTCACTGCTGCGGAACAGACTAAAGAAAAAAGAATGAAAAGAAATGAAGACAGCCTAAGAGACCTCTGGGACAACATTAAACGCAACAACATTCGCATTATAGGGGTCCCAGAAGGAGAAGAGAGAGAGAAAGGACCAGAGAAAATATTTGAAGAGATTATAGTTGAAAACTTCCCTAACATGGGAAGGAAATAGCCACCCAAGTCCAGGAAGCGCAGAGAGTCCCATACAGGATAAACCCAAGGAGAAACACGCCAAGACACATAGTAATCAAAGTGGCAAAAATTAAAGACAAAGAAAAATTATTGAAAGCAGCAAGGGAAAAACGACAAATAACATACAAGGGAACTCCCATAAGGTTAACAGCTGATTTCTCAGCAGAAACTCTACAAGCCAGAAGGGAGTGGCATGATATAGTTACAGTGATGAAAGGGAAGAACCTACAACCAAGATTACTCTACCCGGCAAGGATCTCATTCAGATTCGATGGAGAAATCAAAAGCTTTACAGACAAGCAAAAGCTAAGAGAATTCAGCACCACCAAACCAGCTCTACAACAAATGCTAAAGGAACTTCTCTAAGTGGGAAACACAAGAGAAGAAAAGGACCTACAAAAACAAACCCAAAACAATTGAGAAAATGGTCATAGGAACATACATATCGATAATTACCTTAAACGTGAATGGATTAAATGCTCCAACCAAAAGACACAGGCTTGCTGAATGGATACAAAAACAAGACCCATATATATGCTGTCTACAAGACACCCACTTTAGACCTAGGGACACATACAGAGTGAAAGTGAGGGGATGGGAAAAGATATTCCATGCAAATGGAAATCAAAAGAAAGCTGGAGTAGCTATACTCATATCAGATAAAATAGACTTTAAAATAAAGAATGTTACAAGAGACAAGGAAGGACACTACATAATGATCAAGGGATCAATCCAAGAAGAAGATATAACAATTATAAATATATATGCACCCAACATAGGAGCACCTCAATACATAAGGCAACTGCTAACAGCTATAAAAGAGGAAATTGACAGGAACACAATAATAGTGGGGGACTTTAACAGCTCACTTACACCAATGGACAGATCATCCAAAATGAAAATAAATAAGGAAACAGAAGCTTTAAATGACACAATAGACCAGATAGATTTAATTGATATTTATAGGACATTCCATCCAAAAACAGCAGATTACACGTTCTTCTCAAGTGCGCATGGAACATTCTCCAGGATAGATCATATCTTGGGTCACAAATCAAGCCTCAGTAAATTTAAGAAAATTGAAATCATATCAAGCATCTTTTCTGACCACAACGCTATGAGATTAGAAATGAATTACAGGGGAAGAAACGTAAAAAAGACAAACACATGGAGGCTAAACAATACGTTATTAAATAACCAAGAGATCACTGAAGAAATCAAAGAGGAAATCAAAAAATACCCAGAGACAAATGACAATGAAAACATGATGACCCAAAACCTACGGGATGCAGCAAAAGCAGTTCTAAGAGGGAAGTTTATAGCTATACAAGCCTACCTAAAGAAACAAGAAAAATCTCAACTAAACAATCTAACCTTACACCTAAAGAAGCTAGAGAAAAAAGAACAAACAAAACCCAAAGTTAGCAGAAGGAAAGAAATCATAAAGATCAGAGCGGAAATAAATGAAATAGAAACAAAGAAAACAATAGCAAAGATCAACAAAACTAAAAGCTGGTTCTTTGAGAAGATAAACAAAATTGATAAGCCATTAGCCAGACTCATCAAGAAAAAGAGGGAGAGGACTCAAATCAATAAAATCAGAAATGAAAAAGGAGAAGTTACAACAGACACCGCAGAAATACAAGGCATCCTAAGAGACTACTACAAGCAACTCTATGCCAATAAAATGGACAACCTGGAAGAAATGGACAAATTCTTAGAAAGGTATAACCTTCCAAGACTGAACCAGGAAGAAACAGAAAATATGAACAGACCAATCACAAGTAATGAAATTGAAACTGTGATTTAAAATCTTCCAACAAACAAAAGTCCAGGACCAGATGGCTTCACAGGTGAATTCTATCCAACATTTAGAGAAGAGCTAACACCTATCCTTCTCAAACTCTTCCAAAAAATTGCAGAGGAAGGAACACTCCCAAACTCATTCTATGAGGCCACCATCACCCTGATACCAAAACCAGACAAAGACACTACAAAAAAAGAAAATTACAGACCAATATCACTGATGAATATAGATGCAAAAATCCTCAACAAAATACTAGCAAACAGAATCCAACAACACATTAAAAGGATCATACACCACGATCAAGTGGGATTTATCCCAGGGATGCAAGGATTCTTCAATATATGCAAATCAATCAATGTGATACACCATATTAACAAATTGAAGAATAAAAACCATATGATCATCTCAATAGATGCAGAAAAAGCTTTTGACAAAATTCAACACCCATTTATGATAAAAACTCTCCAGAAAGTGGGCATAGAGGGAACCTACCTCAACATAATAAAGGCCATATATGACAAACCCACAGCAAACATCATTCTCAATGGTGAAAAACTGAAAGCATTTCCTCTAAGATCAGGAACGAGACAAGGATGTCCACTCTCACCACTATTATTCAACATAGTTCTGGAAGTCCTAGCCACGGCAATCAGAGAAGAAAAAGAAATAAAAGGAATACAAATTGGAAAAGAAGAAGTAAAACTGTCACTGTTTGCGGATGACATGATACTATACATAGAGAATCCTAAAACTGCCACCAGAAAACTGCTAGAGCTAATTAATGAATATGGTAAAGTTGCAGGATACAAAATTAATGCACAGAAATCTCTGGCATTCCTATACACTAATGATGAAAAATCTGAAAGAGAAATTATGGAAACACTCCCATTTACCATTGCAACAAAAAGAATAAAATACCTAGGAATAAACCTACCTAGGGAGACAAAAGACCTGTATGCAGAAAACTATAAGACACTGATGAAAGAAATTAAAGATGATACCAACAGATGGAGAGATATACCATGTTCTTGGATTGGAAGAATCAACATTGTGAAAATGAGTATACTACCCAAAGCAATCTACAGATTCAGTGCAATCCCTATCAAATTACCAATGGCATTTTTTACGGAGCTAGAACAAATCATCTTAAAATTTGTATGGAGACACAAAAGACCCCGAATAGCCAAAGCAGTCTTGCGGGAAAAAAACGGAGCTGGAGGAATCAGACTCCCTGACTTCAGACTATACTACAAAGCTACAGTAATCAAGACAATATGGTACTGGCACAAAAACAGAAACATAGATCAATGGAACAAGATAGAAAGCCCAGAGATAAACCCACGTACCTATGGTCAACTAATCTATGACAAAGGAGGCAAAGACATACAATGGAGAAAAGACAGTCTCTTCAATAAGTGGTGCTGGGAAAACTCGACAGCTACATGTAAAAGAATGAAATTAGAATACTCCCTAACACCGTACACAAAAATAAACCCAAAATGGATTAGAGACCTAAATGTAAGACTGGACACTATAAAACTCTTAGAGGAAAACATAGGAAGAACACTCTTTGACATAAATCACAGCAAGATCTTTTTTGATCCACCTCCTAGAGTAATGGAAATAAAAACAAAAATAAACAAATGGGACCTAATGAAACTTCAAAGCTTTTGCACAGCAAAGGAAACCATAAACAAGACGAAAAGACAACCCTCAGAATGGGAGAAAATATTTGCAAATGAATCAACGGACAAAGGATTAATCTCCAAAATATATAAACAGCTCGTGCAGCTCAATATTAAAAAAACAAACAACCCAGTCCAAAAATGGGCAGAAGAGCTAAACAGACATTTCTCCAAAGAAGACATACAGATGGCCAAGAAGCACATGAAAAGCTGCTCAACATCACTAAATATTAGAGAAATGCAAATGAAAACTACAATGAGGTATCACCTCACACCAGTTAGAATGGGCATCATCAGAAAATCTACAAACAACAAATGCTGGAGAGGGTGTGGAGAAAAGGGAACCCTCTTGCACTGTTGGTGGGAATGTAAATTGATACAGCCACTATGGAGAACAATATGGAGGTTCCTTAAAAAACTAAAAATAGAATTACCATATGACCCAGCAATCCCACTACTGGGCATATACCCAGAGAAAACCGTAATTCAAAAAGACACATGCACCCGAATGTTCATTGCAGCACTATTTACAATAGCCATGTCATGGAAGCAACCTAAATGCCCATCAACAGACGAATGGATAAAGAAGTTGTGGTACATATATACAATGGAATATTACTCAGCCATAAAAAGGAACGAAATTGAGTCATTTGTTGAGACGTGGATGGATCTAGAGACTGTCATACAGAGTGAAGTAAGTCAGAAAGAGAAAAACAAATATTGTATATTAATGCATGTATGTGGAACCTAGAAAAATGGTACAGATGAGCCGGTTTGCAGGGCAGAAGTTGAGACACAGATGTAGAGAATGGACATATGGACACCAAGGGGGGAAAACTGCAGTGAGCTGGGGATGGTGGTGTGCTGAATTGGGCGATTGGGATTGACATGTATACACTGATGTGTATAAAATTGATGACTAATAAGAACATGCAGTATAAAACAAACAAACAAACAAAACAACTAATACTAAACTTTCATTGGGTTGTTTGTATGGAAATATGTTAATATAAATGTTTCAGACATTACATGAAATTTCTAAAAATCTTATATGTTCTGGTATAATGTTATAACTCATAATCCTAGTTATTACTTTAAAATGTATATCTCAGAAATAACTGATTTTCTTGTCAACTGCATTATTATGAACTTTCATCAAATCTTTAACTGTGGTCATTTTTAAGTCTTTTGTCATTTACAGACAGTTCTGGGTGTACTCTGATGCTTTTGCAAATATGTTCCTATAAAAGGGTTTCATCTTCAAGAACTTCATGGAAAAGACTGACAAGTACAGGTTTCTGGTAACTGACTGTACTGCTGAACTGAATGAATAAACATTTTCAGAACTCTAATGAAAAACTGATGAACTCATAAAATGCTAACAAAAGATCAAGATAAAAAAAAATTAATTACATGGGACTGAGTGAACTGATGATGATGAGTATAATTTTTGTGACTTTCTGTCTGAATTAAAAAAAAAAATCCCACAAGGACTCAGAGGCAAAGAACATACAAATCAATTTTCACTGCAAAGTAAAGGAGCTGTTACAGTGGAGGATTACTGGACTGAATGTCAATATTATGACATAGTATGAGTGTGTTTCATGTTTGGTAATTGCAATCATTGTTGCTTTTGTTGTGGTCATCCATGTACAATGCTTGGTGTCAGTCTATTTATCTCTTGTAAAAATAAAATACAGTGTGTGTGTGTGTAAAAAAAAAAGTATTTATGGAATGGCTTTTTTGGGTTAAAAATATAATAATAGTAAATATTATTAATATTTATGTAAATACAGATAATAAGTATAATGCTGTGGAAGTGTTCATTATTTTCTAGACCGTCAAAATATTATGATTATATAAGTATACCATATATATAATGATCATACCATAATCATAGTATATACATATATACACATATATAGGCTCATCAGTAGTTTCTGATTTTATATAATGAGCTTCACTTGTAGAAAAAACAAAGGGAAATGATTAAAGGTCTTTTTAAGGGGTCTTTATTAATGACATGCTGGGCACATGGCTCTCTCACCTGTTTTTCCCCTGTAAGGGCAAGAGTGGAGGAAGAGCCCCCAGGAACAGTGATGGGTTTCTGTCCCATTTCTGATCAGCAGCACAGTTTTGGAAAGGCCAGGCAGGGCTAACCCTGGCACAGCTGGCTGGGGAATCAGGCAGGGCTCCTGGTCTTACCTACTTCGGGGAAGGTGGAGCAGACTCGGCTACAGCCCCTCCGGATGCACCGTTTCCTGGCTCCACAGTCCCAGTCTTTCCAGCACCGGCGCTCACAGAGAGCTGCCAGAGAAGATGCATCAAAAACTGAAACCATCTCCACTAAGATCAGGAACAAGACAAGGCTGCCCACTCTCACCACTATTATTCAACATAGTTTTGGAAGTTTTAGCCACAGCAATCAGAGAAGAAAAAGAAATAAAAGGAATCCAAATTGGAAAAGAAGAAGTAAAGCTGTCACTGTTTGCAGATGACATGATACTCTACATAGAATCCTAAAGATGCTACCAGAAAACTACTAGAGCTAATCAATGAACTTGGTAAAGTAGCAGGATACAAAATTAATGCACAGAAATCTCTGGCATTCCTATACACTAATGATGAAAAATCTGAAAGTGAAATTAAGAAAACACTCCCATTTACCACTGCAACAAAAAGAATAAAATATCTAGGAATAAACCTACCTAAGGAGACAAAAGACCTGTATGCAGAAAATTATAAGACACTGATGAAAGAAATTAAAGGTGATACAAATAGATGGAGAGATATACCATGTTCTTGGATTGGAAGAATCAACATTGTGAAAATGACTCTACTACCCAAAGCAATCTACAGATTCAATGCAATCCCTATCAAACTACCACTGGCATTTTTCACAGAACTAGAACAAAAAATTTCACAATTTGTATGGAAACACAAAAGACCCCGAACAGCCAAAGCTATCTTGAGAAAGAAAAATGGAGCTGGAGGAATCAGGCTCCCTGACTTCAGACTATATTACAAAGCTACAGTAATCAAGACAGTATGGTACTGACACAAAAACAGAAATATACATCAGTGAAACAGGATAGAAAGCCCAGAGATAAACCCACGCACATATGGTCACCTTATTTTTGATAAAGGATGCAAGAATATACAGTGGAGAAAAGACAGCCTCTTCAATAAGTGGTGCTGGGAAAACTGGACAGGTACATGTAAAAGTATGAAATTAGAACACTCCCTAACACCATACACAAAAATAAACTCAAAATGGATTAAAGACCTAAATGTAAGGCCAGACACTATCAAACTCTTAGAGGAATACATAGGCAGAACACTCTATGACATAAATCACAGCAAGATCCTTTTTGACCCAGCTCCTAGAGAAATGGAAATAAAAACAAACATAAAAAAAATGGGACCTAATGAAACTTAAAAGCTTTTGCACAGCAAAGGAAACCATAAACAAGACCAAAAGACAACCCTCAGAATGGGAGAAAATATTTGCAAATGAAGCAACTGACAAAGGATTAATCTCCAAAATTTACAAGCAGCTCATGTAGCTCAATATCAAAAAAACAAACAACCCAATCCAAAAATGGGCAGAAGACCTAAACAGATCTTTCTCCAAAGAAGACATACAGATTGCCAACAAACACATGAAAGAATGCTCAACATCATTAATCATTAGAGAAATGCAAATCAAAACTACAATGAGATATCATCTCACACCGGTCAGAATGGACATCATCAAAAAATCTACAAACAATAAATGCTGGAGAGGGTGTGGAGAAAAGGGAACCCTCTTGCACTGTTGGTAGGAATGTAAATTGATACAGCCACTATGGAGAACAGTATGGAGGTTCCTTAAAAAGCTAAAATAGAACTACCATACGACCCCGCAATCCCACTACTGGGCATATACCCTGAGAAAACCATAATTCAGAAAGAGTCATGCACCAAAATGTTCATTGCAGCTCTATTTACAATAGCCAGGACATGGAAGCAACCTAAGTGTCCATCATCGGATGAATGGATAAAGAAGATGTGGCACATATATACAATGGAATATTACTCAGCCATAAAAAGAAACGAAATTAAGTTATTTGTAGTGAGCTGTATGGACCTAGAGTCTGTCATACAGAGTGAAGTAAGTCAGAAAGAGAAAAACAAATACCGTATGCTAACACATGTATATGGAATCTAAAAAAAAAAAAAGGTTCTGAAGAACGTAGGGGCAGGACAGGAATAAAGACGCAGACATAGAGAATGGACTTGAGGACATGGGGAGGGGGAAGGGTAAGCTGGGATGAAGTGAGACAGTGGCATGGACACATATACACTATCAAACGTATAATAGATAGCTAGTGGGAAGCAGCCGCATGGCACAGGGAGATCAGCTCGGTGCTTTGTGACCACCTAGAGGGGTGGGATAGGGAGGGTGGGAGGGAGACGCAAGAGGGAGGAGATATGGGAATATATGTATATGCATAGCTGATTCACTTTGTTATACAGCAGAATGTTTAAAAAATAAAAATAAAAAATAAAAAGGGCTTCCCTGGTGGCGCAGTGGTTAGGAATCCGCCTGCCAATGCAGGGGACACGGGTTCGTGCCCCGGGCCGGGAAGATCCCACATGCCGTGCAGCGGCTAGGCCCGTGAGCCACAACTACTGAGCCTGCGCATCTGGAGCCTGTGCTCCGCAACGGGAGAGGCCGTGACAGTGAGAGGCCCGCGCACCGCGATGAAGAGTGGCCCCCGCTTGCCACAACTGGAGAAAGCCCTCGCACAGAAACGAAGACCCAACACAGCCAAAAATAAATAAATTAATTAATTAATTTAAAAAAAGAAAAAAATAAAAATAAATAAAAAAATAAAAATAAAAATAGAAAAAAAAAAAAAGGAAGAGGGTGGACAGGAATCACGGTAAGGTGAGAAAAAGAAAAAAATATATTTGGTTCATTCTTTAGTTTCCTCATCTGTAAAATGGACGTGAGATGAATACCTACATCTTTCATACCTCAAGTTCTCAAGATTAAACAAAATAATGTATTTTGAAAAAGATCTGGCACAGAGAGGTTGCCAAATATGTGTTTTTCACTCTTTTCCCATCATGTGGGATGCCAACGTATGGCAAAGGACCTTTGAAACATTCCCTAAAAACAATATTTCATAAACATCTTTGAAGTTGTTTTTAAATTGCATGTAATTTAAAATTAAAATATATCCAGCATTTTGAAGTTTATGAAACTTTTTGACATAAACAATACATCCTCACAAAAGCAAATTGGCCAAGTATCTTTGGAGTTAAAAAAACACGCATGCCCTTTGAGTCAGCAATATCATTTCTAGCAATGTTTCCTAAGGAAATAATCAAGTTATAAACGGAACCATTTAGTTCCAGGGGAACCCTTTGATAGTAAAATATTAGAGAAGTTTGAAAGCCCATTGGTCAAGAAGTAGTAAACAAAATGTGGTACATTCACAGTAAAAATGCTTTGATGTCTTTGAAAAAAATAGAGTTGTAGAAATATGTCCATGCTCGTAGCAAGCTATTCACTACATATTATTGAGAGTAAAAAGAAAAAAGGAAAGTTTAAAAACGTTTGCGGAGGGTGAGGCCATGATTAGTTGGCGCCATACCCCCTGAGTATATTTGTGGAAGGATATGAACATACATGTAACTATGTTTATCTCCTGGGAATAAGATTACAGGCACATCTTGCCATCAATTTGTTCCATAGTCCCTGACTTTTCTGTAATAAATACGTATTCCTTGTGAAAAATTAAATGAGATTTTTTTTTATTTTTTAGGATTCGCATACTTGAAAATGTTGGGATAAAGGTTCTGAGACCAACCTTTCCCTCAAAGGGCAAGAACAGAGGGACACCTCAGGCATTCGGGTGTGTTTCTCTGGGTGATCACACAATTGTGCAAGTTCAGATTACACCAAGCTCCTAATTCTCCCAGGATAGGCTGGGATGGAGAAAGTCAGGACCCACCTATTGGAACCTGTGGGGAGCAGATGCGCGAACAGCCACGCTCCACGCATTCTCTTCCTCTTCCACAGTCCCTGTCTTCTAAACAGTCATACAGACACATTTCTGGCAAGAGGAAAGACGCAGTTAAAAGCTTTGAAGTCTTACGATTAGAAAATAAATACTCTCAATGCCTTTACAATATCTTTCAAAAACCATCAGTTCCCTAGAAATAAATCTAACCAATTATGTGCAGAAAACTACACTATATTACTAAGAAAAAAATTTAACTGTCTTATAAATGGAGAGAGACGCCATGTTCATGGATGAAAAGATTCAGTGTTATAAAGATCTCAGTTTCCCCCCAAATTGAAATTTCATACAATCCCAGTAGAAATCGTGGAAGGATTTTTCACAAAAATGGATAAGCTGATTCTAAAAGTTTTTATGTAAGTTTCCCAAACCAACAATAATCAGGATAAGAATCAAGACAATTTTAAACAAAGTTACAGGACTTCAGGGTGGTTGGATTAACTGGACTGTCCATATGAAAAAAAGGAACTTGCCCCCTACCTCACACCACACTACAAACTCTGTTCCAAATGGGTTATAGACCGAAGTGAAAGGTAAAGCAATAAAGCTTCTAGAAGATACTATAATAGATAGCTTCATGATCTCGGGATAGGCAAATATTTCTTAAATATTACAGAAATATTACTGACCATTAAACTAGATAGGTAGATGGAACCTCATTAAAATTAGGAACTTTTCTTCATTGAATGACACCATTAAGAGAGTGAAAAGAAAAGCTACATTGGGAGAAAATGTTTATAATACATATATACGACAAACAACTTGTATCCAGAATCCCTTACAAATCAATAGTAACAATTGATAACCTAATAGAAAAATGGGCAAAAGGATTGAACAGACATTTCACAAAGGAGAAAGTTAGAAGTTGTTACAAAAAAATGTCAGATTTTGGGAAGGTGGTTTTAATTGTGTAGGTTGGCATAATTTTTGAATCTTCTATAATTTCCCCTTAAAAAGACACAGAGCAATCAAAATAGCAAAATTCAAAACACATAGACAACAAAACTGCGGAACAAGGTATCCCCTCAAACTCCAAAATATGAGTGGATGGAAGGAGACATACCACTGTCATCTACCACACCAGTGAGGTATCTGCATCTGTGCAGAAATCTGCAGGAAGCAATGAGGTGACTGATGGAGAAGACTGGGGACATTGTTCCCATGGGAACTTCCTGAGGAATGTACTAGAGATTGATCATCAGCCAACCAAAGTACTGGAGAGACATCAAAACGGGGACTAGTAAGGCCATTAGATATATACTTACAGTAGAATTAAGCCTTAATAATGGTCTATGGATAAAGTCTATGAAATAGCTATATGTTTTGACAATATACCTATTAAAAATCGGGGAGGGGGAAGGAAAGAACATAGGAAAAGCAGAGTAAGCTTGATAAGTACCTTAATATGATTAAGTGGGAATGAAAGGATATTGCTTAAAATCAGCTGCTGGGGGTAGGGGAGTGGGGAGGAAGGAAAGAAGGAAATTAGCTAATTTCATTATGACTATTACTCATAGTAGGAAACCTATAGATAATAACAAAAAAAGGGGGACCAAGGGTGGTACTCAAAGGTCTTAGTTTAAGGTAACTAATAGAACAAAAACCGAAACCCTTTCTAAATGCAAAACATATAGTAAGAGAGAGGGGAAAGGAGAGAGAGATTACACAAATAAAACAGATTATATAACAAAAGACTATGTATCTAACAAAGATATCTACAACAGTAAATAAAATAACAACCAAAATGGTAAGATAAACTGCAGGTATCTCTTTTAGAGATACATATCAGATCCAACCCAATCTGATAAGGGGAATGGGAAACGCAGGGTGATCGCTCATTTAGATCAAAGGAAATGCATCTGATCAATGCCGAATCTCCACTCTGCAGTGGGGACATGGCAGCTTCCGTGCCAAACCATCCCCAGGTCTAACACTGGGCTCTGTACCTTCTCTGCTCTCAGGGAGGATCCCCTCAGCAGCCTCACGGTTGGAAGTAGGTGTCGGAACACAGGCCACCTCCAGCCCCCCGACGATGAAAGCCACCAGAACAAAGATGGTGCCTGTCTTCATGTTGGCCTTTATGTGATGCACAGGCAGAACCCAGCCCCATTTTATACTCTCAGTGCCACCAGAAAGGAGGGTGGGGCAGGAGGCAGAAGAGCTGGAAGAGTATCAAAATATAAGCCCTCAAAGGAGTGCCCTCAGATGTTCTAGTTTCCTTGTTCTATTTTGCAACTGATTTCTCAGATTAGGGAATGGTTTCTCGGAGATGCAAGTGCCTAACGGGAGAGCTTGGGAACATTTTTTAGCCCTTCATTCATTGCTTCATCACAGCTTGCCCCTGGTTTCCCTGGTGCCTTTGGGAACTGTGGTCAAAGAAAAGAATTTTCTTTGTGTAAATTAGAATTTCAGAGTGCGAGCTTACATTATGAAGCCAGGTGCTGTTTGTCAGGGCTCATCTGGGGTGTCCTGCAGGACCGGTTACACAAGGATGGTGAATATATGCTTTGAGTGGTTCCCAGGGCTGAGGGTGGAACCACAATGGTAGTCATGTTTAAAGATCATAAGCTGGGACTTCCCTGGCGGCGCAGTGGTTAAGAATCTGCCGGCCAAGGCAGATTCGAGCCCTGGTCCGGGAAGATCCCACATGCCACAGAGCAACTAAGCCCGTGTGCCACAGCTACTGAGCCTGTGCTTTAAAGCCCGTGAGCCACAACTACTGAAGCCCGTGAGCCACAGCTACTGAAGCCCGTGAGCCTACATCCCGTGCTCCACAACAAGAGAAGCCACCACCATGAGAAGCCCACGCACCGCAACAAAGAGTAGCCCCCGCTCGCTGCAACTAGAGAAAGCCCGCGCACAGCAACAAAGACCCAACGCAGCAAAAAATAAATGAATAAATAAATAAATTTTTAAAAATAAATAAATAAAATAAAGATCAGAAGCTGGGCAGGGCCCTTGGGGGTTGAGAGACATGGTCCCTCTTGGTGACTGGTGTTCTCTGAGCCTATTCTGCTCCATACCAAGAGGTTCCTGGACAGAAGGCTGTGTGGGTGAGCTACATGAGCAGAGCTACAGGAGAAGGACAACTAAACTTTCCACAGGGGCCTGTGGAAGGAGCCCGCCCTCTTTCCTATCCAAAGATTCTCAAAATCTTTGAGAAAGGCGTATGCAGGTAAAACCCCAACAACCGTGGGAATGAAGAGAAAGTCTGCGTTGTCCTTGGTGGTCAGAGCCTGGACAAACGCCTTAGGACTCCCTGTGGGGAGGCCTGGACAAGCTACCCTAAGAACAGAGAAAGACTCAGCAAGCCACAAGAGGAGGGCTCAGACTGGCCATCTCAGGCAGTGAGCTCACACCCAGGATCTCAGAATCTCTGCAGATGCAAAGGGTAGTAAGCACCCAGGAATGACTCCTCAATCTGAAGGAGGGACCAGGATACCCAGAGAGGAAGCTCAGTCCGGGGTGGAGATCAATGGCTGCAGGCAGCGCAGAGAACAGCAGCGGGCCTGCCTTGATCCAAACCCAAGGTGGCTGGCCGGATCCCAGGCTGCTACGTATCGTGGCCTTGTTCGTGGGGCCGGGGCTGGACAGCCCCAAAGAGCTTGCAGGAGAATCCTTTCGAGCAGCACTCTTGGCAAGGAGAGGACTCCTGAATCCCTCTCAAAAAGTGATGAGACGGGACGATTATCACTTAGTTAGTGTAATCTGTCAAAGTTCATTTTCACACAACAAACACATGAATGTGCTAAATAATTCAAACAATACAGATATATCCAGAGTAACCTTGCAGGAGGTAATCAATATTACCAGTTTGCTGCGTATTTTTCTAAACCCTTTTCCTACGCTTTTACCTACACACATACGTGTATATACAAATATATACTTTGTTTGCAGAAATGAAGTTATATGTATTAATTTGCTTTATTCACTTAACATTATGTCTTGGAGAGCTTTCCAGGTTAGTATCTTCTTTTCCTTTTAAAAAATAACTACTATCTAAAATTCCATTATATGAATGGTTTATAATTTATTTAACCAAACTTCAATTGCTGGACATTTAGCAGGTTTGTGGGTTTTTTGGTTATCAAACAATTTGCTGTGGATATGTATCATACACTTTGTAGTGCTTCCTTTTATCTATATCTATATCTATATCTATATCTATATCTATATCTATATCTATATCTATCTCAGTATTTCTCCCAGAATAGATACCCTAACATGGAAATACAAAGGAGACATCTATGGTAAAGTAGGAAGGTATTGCCAAATTGTCCTGCAAAAAGACTACACTATTTATGGCTCAATAATATTCATATATATATAACATATATATAATATTCATCTATATATATCACACTTTCTTTATTCCTCTATTGATGGGCACCTAGGTTTCTCTGCAGATACGAAAGGTGCCGTGTGGGGAATATAGTCAATAATTGTGTAATATCTTTGTATGGTGACAGATGACAACTAGACTTATCCCGGGGATCATTTTGAAATGTATAGAAATGTTGAATCACTGTCTTGTGGACCAGAAGTTAACGTAGTGTTGCAGGTCAATTATACTTCAAAAACAAACAAATTCATAGAAAAAGAGATCAGATTTGTGGCTCCCAGAGGCAGAGGAGGGGGAAGGGGGAATTAGATGAAGGCAATCAAAAGGTACAATCTTCCAGTTACAAGATACGTAAGTATTAGGGATATAATATACAACATGGTAAAGATAATCAGTACTGCTACGTGTTATAAATGAAAGCTGCTAAGAGAATAAATCTTAAGAGTTCACATCACAAGGAAAAAACATTTTTTAAAATTTCTTACTGTTGTATCTCTACGAGATGATGCATGTACACTCAACTCATGGTGATGATCACTTTACGATGTATATAAGTCAAATCATTATGTTTCACACCTTAAACATATACAGTGCTGTATGCCAATTATATCTCAATAAAACTGAAAGAAAAAAAAGACTATACAATTTACACTTCCAGCCACAGTGAAGGAGACATGGATTTCTCACACACTGACCCAGTACATTTGTAGTCTTGCGTCCCCAAGTTAAATTTTTTTTTTTTTTTTAAGCAACATAAATTTATTCTCTTGCACTTCTGGAGCTCAGAAGATTGAAATCAAGGTATACATTCTAAAGTATGGACAGGGCAACTCCTTCCAGAGTTCTAGGGGATAAGACCTTCCTTGCTTGTTCTAGCTGCTAGAGCTGCGTTCCTTGCCTCTTGACCCCTTCTTCCATCTTTAAGGCCAGCAGCATAACATCTTCAAAACTCTTCTCTGTCTTCACTTTGCCTTCTCCCATTCTGTGACAAGTCTCCCTCTGCCTCCCTCCTACATAGACATTTGTGATTATACTTAGGACCTACCGAGGAAATCCAGGCTAATCTCCTCATCTCAAAATCCTTACTTTAATCATGTCTGCAAAGTCACTATTGCCATATAAGGTAACATTCACAAGTTAAATTTTTAAAAATTCTATTTATTTATGTCTTTCTTGAAGTAGAGTTGATTTACAATGTTGTGTTAGTTTCAGGTGTACAGCACAGTGATTCAGTTATACATATACACACGTAGCTATTCTTTTTCAGATGTTTTTCCATTATACGTTATTACAAGATACTGAATATAGTTCCCTGTGCTATACAGTAGGTCCTTGTTGTTTACCTATTTTCTATATAGTAGTGTGTAACTGTTAATCCCAACCTCCTAATTTATCCCTCCCCCCTGAAGTTTTTAATGGACTATTTCCAGCTGTATATAGTCCCATAGGCCCCTTGGGATGTATCCCAGTTGGGGATATAGGGCCAAAAATTCTCACCACAGTAAAGACATTTAATTAGCAGAAGTTGTGTAACCCAATATAATCTGCTGGTTACTCTAGCACTTCAGTTCCAAGTATGAAGCAAAGCATAATTATGGCCTGGAATAATCTTGCTGAAGTAGGCATTGCAAAAACAGGTGCTGCAAGGTTATTAAGGAGGGACTCTCTCCAATACTAATGACAATACTTGAATTTTATGAAGCATGCAATTGCCTGGCAGGTCCTGTACTTGTACTTTACACCCACCATCTCACTGAAGGCTCACAAGCCTGAGGGGTTGCTTCCATTGGCACTCCCATGTCCCAGATGAAGAAAGTGAGACTCAAAGAAAGTCATGCCTTGCAAACACTCCAAACCCACCAGAGACCCACTGATGTGGACTCTCCAGTCCTGGGGTCCAGAAAAGCTCCACAGATGCTTTTCATGCACCTGGAAATAATGAGGAGTGCTTTACCTACCAAATAAATAAAACCTTTATTTCTTTGTGAAAAACAAAACAAAATGATGTCCCTAGAAAAAGTGGATTTCTGGTACTCGAGTGACAATCACAAATTTGGGGATTTGCTAAATTCTCATGACATATTATCATTTGAAAGGGTCAGGTGTCTGCAACAGCCATGAGATGCCAATGAACAATGAAGGGAGAAGACTGAGTCAAGACCTTGGGAATTCCTAGATGAGGAATCCTTGGGGATTCCTCCTGTAACTGAGCAGGACTCTATGTGGCCTTCCTGGGACAGACCCCGCTCCCATATCCTCTGCTTTAGCTCCGCTCTGAAGTACCCAGATAATAGTATCAGATGCATATTTCCTGAGTTGTTTTACAGATGCTAAAATAACCCCCAAATGGAAGACATTAACTATTTAATGACCGTGAGCACATAGTCCCCAGGCCTACTGGAGACTAAGGATTGATCATTTTAACCCCTGTGACACCCTTACCATCAAACAATCGGAGAACTGTGCACTAGCTGATCACAGATCCTGGGACTGCCCTTCCCACCTTGCCTTTAAATAGGCTTTGCTGAGACCCATCTGGGAGTTCAGGCTTTCTGAGCACTAGCTGTCCCCGACTCCTTGTATGGTACCTGACAATAAACACTGCACTTTCCTTCACCACAATCCGGTGTCAGTAGATTGGCTTTACTGCCTGCAAGGGAGCAGACCCAAGTTTTGGGTCAGTAACACTCAGTCTGTAAAATCCCCCCATCGTACTTGCAGCCATCAAGGTTGTATTTCTTTTCTTTTCTTTTTTTAAATGGCACGAGACCTCAAAGCTGTCACAGCTTCCATGTTCAGACTCCTGAATTTGCTGGAATTCCATTTTTCCTGGAATTTCATATTCCAGAGAGTCATTTCCCAACCCTGTCAAATCCTTTAAACACCCAACTGCACTCTCAGCTCCCCAGTCCCAGATCTTGTTTATGTTGCATCTTTGTCATCTTTGTCCTGTTTCATAAAGAGTCGGGGATGAACACCAAGACATTGTGTTACAGAGCGTGAGATCTTGTTAGGTCAGAGATGATGAAATTAAAAAGTCAGATAGCACGTATCCGACTAACACCTGGGGGCCTGCTGCCTTTCTGTATGACTTTAAGTGTGTAACAGATAATCTTTGGAGGAATTACAAGGTGTCTTCCCTCCTTCCCCTACTTCCTTATACTCACTCGCATTCCCCTGTGTTGCAACAGTCAATTATAAAATACACTCACTGCCCTTGGGGGAGGGTGGACACAGCTTAGAGAAGCAAGTCAACTGAGTTCCTCAGTCGGTTTTCTTTCAGACTCTAATTTACATACTAGTTCTGAAAGCACAGGCTTTCCATTTCAAGATCTCAGCTTTTGGGGAGAAAAGGATTTGGGTGGACATGGTAGGATGGGGATAAGGCCAAACCCCACACGAAACTGGAGATAGGGTTGATACCATAAAGTGTAGATGTGTTTTTAAAATTCATGATTTAAGAGCTAGCTTTCCACATAACGGGAGAGAAAAATAAGATATACACTAGAGGGAAGATAAAGGAAAGACGTGAGGCAAAAAGTTAGGCATCTGAAAATGATTAATATGGTCCCATCCCTGCCCTGGAAGAGGGTGTAGTGGGACTGGGAGGTGGCACAGCCCAGGAAGGCTGCCAGCCTTTCCAAGAAACTTGGTGAGCTCAGAGGAGCTTAGGGTTGGACAAATGGGCCAGAGTCATGGACCCAACCCAGGACGCCATGACAGGACTCCTGGGTCCTTTGAAGGGTGAGTATGCAAAGCAGCTCAGGACAGCCTTGGGGCCACTGGGCCCGGTCATCAGGAAGAGCTGTGGTTTCTTTCACCCTCTGCAGCTCAACTCACATCCTTGGCTTCTGCTTGCTCAGCTTCTGGCCTCCTGTGAGGAAAATGCCTGTGTCATGGGAACATTACAGAAGACTCTGGGTTGGGGTGAGGTAGTGAGAGGACAGAAAGTTTGCATAAACCAGAACATGAGGAAACAGACTCCCTCCCGTCTAGAGAGGGAGATGGGAAGAGGCAGGCACTGCAGGAAAGCAGAAAACACAGGGCTGGCGTCCAATGGCGCTCACCCCCCAATCCTGCCTCATGTCTTCTGGCCCCCACCCAGAAACCCAGAGAACCCTCAGCCAGACAGTCTTGAAAGCAGATACAAGCTCCCTGGCCTCTGGGTGAGAAAAGGAAGTTTTATGAAAAGAGGAGAAAGGGAAAAACAAAGTCTGATGTTGCACAACAGGTGAAGTCCTACTTTGCCCCACCACGAGGAGTCCATGCTGTCATCTGTAATTCCCTGGTAAAGCATTTCTTCATGAGGGTGTTCAGGCCTCCTGCTGTCTTCCCTGGTGATCCGGCCTCTGTGGAGCTGAATTTCTCTCTTCTCCACACCTCAGGGGCAGGGAGGTGTGGGGAAAGGGTTCCACTGTGAGGGAGGAGGTTCTGGCCCTAACCCTGTCTTCTCTCTAATAATGAAACCAGAGATGAGCCATGGCTTTGCTCTGGGCTTCATTAGACAAACGAGAGGGTGGATTCCTCCAGATAGGAGACCAAGATGCCCAGAGGGCCCCAGGAGTCTCAAGAAGAGTCAGGCTTCCTCTCTTTTTTTTTTTTTTAATACTTATTTATTTTGTTTGGCTGCATCGGGTCTTAGTTGCGGCACGTGGGACCTTTGTTGCGGCATACGGGATCTTTAGTTGCGGCATGCGAACCCTTAGTTGCAGTATGTGGGATCTAGTTCCCTGACCAGGGATTGAACCCGGGCCCCCTGCATTGGGAGCCTGGAGTCTTAGCCACTGGAGCACCAGAGAAGTCTCCAGGCTTCCTCTTGTGGCTGGTGGGTGTTGAATCTTTGGTGAAGCTTCAGCCCTCATACTCAGCTGCTGAAGCAGCCCCTCCTCTTGAGATACCTCACCTCATCATAATCTGTCACCTTGGAATGTGGCCACTTCACCCTGAGTTTCTCCTGTGGGTAAGTTTGTCTCACCTTCTAGAATGTTCCATTCCCTTCCACACTAAGCTGGAGGGGGTCATTGTCAATGACCCTTCCATTGGTGATTGTATTAGTTTCCTACTGCTGCTGTAACAAATTACACAAACTTGGTGTCCTAAAAACACACAGTTATGCTCTTAAAGTTCTAGAGGTCAGAAGTCCACAATCTGATTCACTGAGCTGAAATCAAGGTGGCTGTGATCCTTCTGGAAGTTTTAGGAGAGAAACCATTTTCTTGCCCTTTCCAGCTTCTAGAGCTGCATTCTTGCATTTCGTGGCTTGTGGCCTCTTCCTCCATCTTCAAAGCCAGCAGCATGGCATCTTGCTTTTGTTATCACATTGCCTTCTCTTCTGTGGTCACATCTCCTTCTGCCCCCTCTTATAAGGACACTTATGATCAGATTTAGGATCCAGACAAATAATCCAGGATAATCTCTTCATCTCAAGATTCTTAACTTGATCACATCTGCAAAGCCTTTTTTACCTTATAAAGGAATATTCACAGATTCTGGGGATTAGGATGTGAACATCTTGGGGGCCATTATTCAGCCTACCACAGTGATCTATACCTTGTCTCAGGCCTGGAGATCATGAATTCTCTCTCCCAACCCCTTCCCTCAGAATGGTGTTGTGTATCTTTCACCGAAGACCATACCCTAACCTTCCCGGCCACCCCAATTACCCCTCCTTTCCCTCCCTTTAGGCCCTGAGGATATCGGTCCAATGGAACTTCCTATGGTGATAGAAATGTCCTACATCTGCACCATGCAACATGGCAGCCACGAACCACATGTAGCCAGTGAGCACCTGAAATGTGACTAGTGCAACTGAGGAATTGAATTTCAAATTTTATTTAACTGAAATTAAATTTAATTGAAATTTAAATAGCTACTTGTGGCTAGTGGCTACATATTGGACAGCTCAGATCTAGGCAGATGAGAAGTAGAAGCCAAGACCAGTCAGGTTCTTTGCTGCTAGCCTCTTCTCACACATTTTGGGATCAGTTCTGCCCCTCCCCAACCTCCTTCTCTCAGTCCCTGCAGAATCTGAAGGAGGTTTCTACAGGAGCTCTGGGATGATGGGAGTGGCTGAGGGCAGGGCAAGGAAGGAAATTTTGTCTGCTGGCCCCAGAGAGGTACATAGTCTCAGTTCTGCTTTTGCATCAGACTAACATTCAAACAAGACATGTAAATCATAACCACAATGAGGTATCACCTCACACTGGTCAGAACGGACATCACCAAAAAGTCTACAAATAATAAATGCTGGAGAAGATGTGGAGAAAAGGGAACCCTCCTACACTGTTGGTAGGAATAGAAACTGGTAAAGCCACTATGGAGAACAGTACGGAGGTTCCTTAAAAAACTAAAAATAGAGCTACCATATGATCCAGCAATCCCACTCCTGGGCATATACCCTGAGAAAACCATAATTTGAAAAGATACATGTACCCCAATGTTCATTGCAGCACTATTTACAATACACAGTAGCCAGGACATGGAAGCAACCTAAATGTCCATCGACAGATGAATGGATAAAGAAGATGTGGTACACATATACAATGGAATACTACTCAGCCATAAAAAAGAATGAAATATTGCCATTTGTAGCACATGGATGGACCTGAAGATTATCATACTAAGTGAAGTCAGACAAAGAAAGACAAATACTGTACTTTATCACTTATATGTGGAATCTAAAAAAAAAAAAATGAATTTATTTACAAAACAGAAACAGACTCACAGACACAGAAAACAAACTTATGGTTACCAAATGGGAAAGGGAGAGAGGGGAGGGATAAATTAGGAGTATGGAATTAATGGATATACACTACCATATATAAAATAGCTAAACAACAAGGATTTACTGTAGAGCACAGGGAACTATATTCAATATCTTGTAATAACTTATAATGGAAAAGAATCTGAAGAATATATATATATATATATATATATATATGAATATATAACTGAATCACTTTTCTGTGCACCTGAAACAACACGTTATAGACCAACTATAGTTCAATAAAAAAAAAAAGAACACTCAAACAATTTTGAGGTAGCTCCCTCTTTACCCTACTTACATGATGAGCTCTCCTTTTGGGGACCATGGAGGCATGTCACAAGGAGCACAGAAAAGGGGACTAACCTGGGGCTTGACACTGGCCTTGATGCTCTCTGGGTGGCCTTTAGAAAGTCACTTCTCGGGCTTCCCTGATGGCGCAGTGGTTAAGAGTCTGCCTGCCAATGCAGGGGACACAGGTTCGAGCCCTGCTCTGGGAAGATCCCACATGCCGCGGAGCAACTGGGCCCGTGAGCCACAACTACTGAGCCTGCGCGTCTGGAGCCTGTGCTCCGCAACAAGGGAGGCCGCGACAGTGAGAGGCCCGCGCACCGCGATGAAGAGTGGCCCCTGCTCGCCACAACTAGAGGAAGCCCTCGCACAGAAACGAAGACCCAACACAGCCATAAATAAATAAATAAATAAATAATTAAAAAAAAAACACAAAGAAGCTGTCTACATTTTTTAAAAATTTTATTAACACTTGGACTCAGTTGCATTATCCATGTATCCGCAATAGCAGAGAAACAGTGATGGTGGACCATCCCCATGGGGGACACGTGTCCTTTGGCAAAACAAACATAAATAGTGGGAAACGATACCAAATACAATAATAACATAGTACGTAATAAAGATTAAATTAAGAGAAGGAACAGGGACGACTGAGAGCAGTCGTGAGTGTGGAGAGGGTGCGTCTTGTTGAGAAGCGTCGGGCTCAGGTGATCTTTCCTGCAGAACACCTGCCCCGGCCTCAGAGCAGCTCAGTTCAGTTCAAGATCATCCATGTACTCCTGGACCCAGGGATCACTGGGGTTGGCGCACACCTGCCTGCCCTTTTTGGTCTGGAATCTGTGGAACAAAGAGTGGACAGGTTAGAATCCCATGGGACCTTGCGTGTGGTGGGTATCTCCCTGTCCTTAACCATGGCTCATGTTGGACAGCCTAGTGGGTGAGAAGACCCTTCCTGGGGTGCTGCTGGGACCTGATTCCTTGTAACTTCCTCCTTGGGTTTAGCTGTGGCCTCCTGACTTGCCTAGATTAGGAACCAATGCGTTTTGCAATCAATGTGGACATATCTCCCCATTCATTCCCTGCTGCCCCTAGCAATGACTTTTGCACGTGTTTTCTAAGTATGGTTTAAGAATTCAGCCCACATCTTCTATCATCTTTTTGACTTTCCCTGTTTTCCTGGCCTCTAGCTAACTTCCTTCCCAGAAAGCACCTCCCCCTCCTTTAGCTCTCACCCAGCCCTCTCCAGGTCTCAACAGGTGACTTCATGACCTGTTCCTCACTGCTTTCAGGGAGGCCTTCAGCCCTGACACCTGCCTCCCTACTGCTTCATCTCCCCTCACCCCAAACAGGCCCCCTTTTCTAATCCTGCCCTCACCCTCGCCTCCCAGAAAGGCCCCCGGGTTGATACTCACACCACAGCTGGCTGGGAGCAGAGACTGCTGGTCTCGTAATAATCGATCACGAAGTTGCGAGGAAGCTTCCGCAGGGTGTAAGAGAAGCAGCAGGCAGTGGGAGGGTCTGAGCCCACTGGGAAGAAAGGCCGAGGTGAGACAGAAGCTCTACCCAGAGCTATTCATTTTGGCTTCTAGTTATAGATATTCAAAGGGCATCCCTGTGGATCTGCCAGATCCCCAAATATGGTCCCTTGTATCTAATCCCACCCACTCTGAGTAGGAGTCTTATTCTGAATAGAGAATCCTAGGAGAAGACCATGAAAGGATTCTAGAAGGTTCAGGCTGTATTGGGTCTTAGAACACAGGTCTAACTCCCTTCATTCTACAGATGGGGAAACCAAGGCACAGAGAGAGACAGGGACTTGCTTAACCCAGTCTATGGGTTGCTATTTCTTAAGAAAACAGGAACTTGAATATTACTGAGTGTCTACCAGACTCTACATTTACCTGCAGGCTACTTAGAAATCTTCCCTGCTCCCTTTTGTCTCATCCCCAGATGTTAGTGTTGGACCAGCCCCAACTAAAAAGTCAGCGCTGCCTACATCCTGACTCAGCGGCAGCTGGAAGAATGGACTTACTTGGTGCTGAGAGTGCCAGAGAGCAGAAAGCAGCTGCGAGCACGAGGAAGGAGAGGACAGTCATGCAGAGCTTCATGGTCTTGGTGGAGGAGAGACTTGCCTGGAGCTTGGACTGCAGAACCCAGAAGCTTCAGAACCCTTGTGTGCTCTGTGTTGATACTGAGTTGGGAGCCCTTCTTTATAGGAACTCTGAGGCCTGGGACAGAGAGGAGGGCACAGGAGGGCGAGTGGAATTTCCAGGGTACAGATGATGTCATGGTGCCAATAAGGAAACTGAAGCTAGCTGACTGTGAGGGGCTCTGCACAGCTTTCTTTTCCCCAGCAGTGTCATCACAGAGGAAAGTGGAGGGAGGTGGAGGAGAGAAGAAGTGGGCTGAACCCTAGAGGGAAGTGGTATACCATAAGGCAGTGACTGAGGCTTGGGGGAGAATTGCAAACCCAACAAGAAAGACGGAACCTTCACACCTGCTAGAAGGGGCTTGTAGATGAGAACCATCATGCTCTTA
Source organism: Eschrichtius robustus (assembly GCF_028021215.1). NCBI lineage: Eukaryota > Metazoa > Chordata > Mammalia > Artiodactyla > Eschrichtiidae > Eschrichtius > Eschrichtius robustus. The sequence continues at coordinate 45,717,157 of NC_090843.1, forward strand.
GTGGTTACCACCTCCAGAAGCTGGAGACTTCATGTCAGTCTTTCCAGGGTGGCCACAGGCCTGGCCCCAAGAAGGGGAGGAAGCCAGGATTCCATGTCCCACTGCAGGCCTCCTTCTGCTAGGCAGAGTGACTTTAGCGCCCTGTATATTTCCTTGGGCATAAAGAAAGTGTCCAGCTTTGAATGTGCAGAAGGCCCCAGCAGAAGTGTAGCTTCTACATAGCGAACATTTACTATGTGTCAGGCACTAGGCAAGCTGCAGTCATACACACACATCTAACCCTACCATAACCCTGAGCAGGGTGTGATTATTCCCCTGAGGCAATGAGGATCAGAGGGCAGAACAGAGTTCAGTGATAATCTCAAGGCCACACAGCTGTTAAGTGGCAGTGCCAAGATTTGGACTGAGGTTCATCTGACTCTAAAATCCATTTTCTTTCTACCCTGTCATCTCCAGAACAAATATAGAACGTGACCACAGAGAGAGAAACTGCTGGCCACCTAGGGGCCACGCCACACACAAAGACCCATCTTATCAGGGCTGAATACAGGAAAGGGGTGTGGTCCGTCTGTCCCAAAGAATGCAAAAGAAATCAAGGGAATGCAAAAGAAATCAAGATTTCAGTGTGCTCCCTTGGGCCAATAACAGAAAAGGAGAAAGAAATCAGGAAGAATCAAGTTTAGAAGACCCAGATAAAGAATGTTCCTCCAGTATAAAAATGGAATTGGATAAAGCTGGCAATAAATTCATCTATGTTACAGATAAAGTATATAATCTAAGCCTGTGGGTGTTTCCCAGACATCCACAGGGAATTCCCTGTGTTCTTGTAAAGCCCTGCCTGGTTCGGCAGCTGCTGTGGGCCTGAAGGTGACTACATGAAGCTTCCAAAGGCCAGGAATACAGCAGTGCATGAATCAGGGCAAGCGAGAGCCATTAGGATGATGGGATCAAGACCTCTATCCACCTGCAGCTCAACCACTCTGACCCACCTGCTCACCCGCAGTCCCACATTGCTACCTGCCTCTGCTTTGAAAAGGAAGAATGAAGAGTGAAAAGAGGGAGCCAGGCCTCCTGGGTGCTGTAGAGATGTGGGATAGAAGAAGTCACAGCAGCATCTCGGAGCATTTCAGTGTCACTAAATAAAGTACAATGTCTTCTTACTTCATCACTCTCCCCTCTCCCTGCTCCCACCACCTACACATGCACACAGACTGTACTTCTTTTCTTTATCCTTTCTGTCCTTACTCCTTTCTTCCTGTGAGTCTTGCTTCAAGTGTTCTGATCTTCACCAAGACCCCCATCCCCAACTCTAACGCTCTACAATCTCTGATATCACCTATGCAAGTATCTCTCGTGGTCTCTCCTGGTTGATGGAGTTTCATCTTCATGCGTCAAGAACCTTGTTTCAAGGGAAGAAGGATGTGTCTTGTGGTCCCCAGAATCTACACAGACTTTGTTATCCTGGCATTTCCATTCAACCCAATTGAGTAGTTACCTGTTCTTTGTCAGGACAGACAGAGCTGAATGACGACCCATCGCTGCCCTCAGAGCCCTTAGTCTAGTGATGGTGTTGACAGTGACAGAAATCACTATCTTGTGAGATGGAATAAGATATGTGTCATGTCAGAGGTAGAAACAAAATATCAGAGAGCCCAAAGGATGGAGAAAACCATCTCTTGGCTGTAAATGAATAGTTCCAAGTCAAGGCTAAATCCACTGTGCACTAAGGAAGAGCCCTTGACGTGGAGACCTCCGTCTACGTGAGTGGGGAGCACTGATCTTCAAGCCATGGAAGTACATAACTCTTATGAAAATACATAAGAAGAATGATGACAGATAAGAATGGGTGATTACCCACACAGTGTGTTTGTTGATTTTTGCCTCCTAGTCTTGATTTGATCTTTGGCTCATGCAGGCAAAATTTTTTTATTCATGAAGGTCTTAACAATAATGCTGTGTTCACACCAGTGAACTTTCACATAGAGAGTACAAAGGCTTGTGTCAAAATGTTTAGCTAAATCAATGGCCTCCAAGATTTATACATTGAGGCCATTTCTAAGTAATAGTCGATAGAGAATAACAAATGCCTCTCAAATACACAACCAAAAAAGTGCTCATCTCCTCTAGAGAACCTTCCCTGACCTCTCTCCCAACTGAATTCTGTACCTCCCTTTGTGCTACCTCCATCACATCACCTATAAAATATCTGTCTACTTGGCTGTCTCCCCTCCTAGAAAGGGAGTTCCTTAATGCAGAAACTGGGTTATGCTTATCTCTGTGTACACAGTAGGTATTTTTTTTAAATTTATTTATTTATTTTTATTTTTGGCTGCCTTGGGTCTTTGTTGCTGCGCGTGAGCTTTTCTCTAGTTGCGGCGAGCGGGGGCTACACTTCGTTGCAGTGCTCAGGCTTCTCATTGGGTGGCTTCTCTTGTTGCAGAGCATGGGCTCTAGGCGCGCGGGCTTCAGTAGTTGTGGCACTTGGGCTCAGTAGTTGTGGCGGATGGACTTAGTTGCTCCACAGCATGTGGGATCTTCCTGGACCAGGGCTTGAACCCGTGTCCCCTGCATTGGCAGGTGGATTCTTAACCACTGCGCCACCAGGGAAGCCCTACACAGTAGGTATTAATAAGTGTCCAGAGGCAGCCCAATCTACCAGTTTTAATGGGAGGGGGTGTGATAGGTAACATGGACTCAGGATGTGAAGTCCATTTAGGCAAATGAAGTATGAATGAACTAGGCATCTGAGACTCTATCCAGAATATAATTCCCCAGCCTTGATGGGAATCTCTCCTCCTCCTTCTTCTTCCTCAACCCACATGCCCAGTGGTTTCATGGTAAAGGATACTATTCTAGGACTCAGCTCTTTCCAGCTCAGGGATGTGAGAAGTGACAGCGAGAGTTAACCATGGTTCCAGAGAGCACCACGGGCATACTGTGGGCCACCCCCTCACTCCTGAGCTGGGAAGCCCTCCACTTCCCCTCACTCGTGCTGATAAGAGGTTTCGCCTCCCACGCCCTTCACGGCCACTGTGCTCGACACTCCATCCTGGGAATTTTCACATCTGTTTTGTCATTTTGTCCTCCCAGCCTCCCCAGTAGTCCTGAAAGCAGGACCACTGGCCACAGCAGTAACAAGACCTTCCAAAGGTCCTAGTACTTTTGATTTCCCTCAGCATATCCATGTCTATGGTTTTATCTGATCCCAATCTGTTTTGCCATGGCTCAGATTAGGAAGCAAGACCTAGAAAAGTTAAAAACCTTGATTAAGGTTACATAAGATATGGGTCAAGACCCAATTTCTTCCAACTCCTGGTCCAGAGATGACTAAACTTCTTTGACAGGTGTGACCCTTTGAGATCACACGTGGGAAGTCTCTGAAGGTACCAGACTCTCAGAAGAGATTACAAACCTGCTGAGGAGCAGGAAGCAGAGGTGGGCAATCCCGACATTCTGTGCTTTTGTGGAAGGAGAGCACTGAGATGCAAGTGTAGGGGAGACCACTGGGTGCCGGGACCAAGAGACTTAGCCACTAGGAAGTGGAGTGCCCAGAACTAGAAAATTCCTTGTGCGTGAATGTTGCAACTGCAAAGCCAAGGTGAGCTGGAATATATGTTCGTTCTGCCAAGACAATAAACTAAGAAGAGGTAAATCCTTTAGTCTTGCCAATATGGTAGCCAAATCCCTTGGGGAGAATGGGAGCAGAAACTGGATTGTAGATTGAAGAAATAAGTACACAATTATTCGAAGTGCAGGTTTCAGGATGGAGTCCATAGGACAGTGAGCTGGTTGAAGCCATTCATCAGTGTTGGCCCCACTCTTCTTAAAGTGGAAATGTGCCTTCGTCACCGGCCACAGCCTGCTCTTTAGCTGTCAAAGGTGAAGGGCAGGGCTTCCCTGGTGGCGCAGTGGTTAAGAATCCGCCTGCCAGTGCAGGGGACATGGGTTTGTGCCCTGGTCCAGGAAGATCCCACATGCTGAGGAGCAACTAAGCTCGTGCGCCACAACTACTGAGCCCGCGCTCTAGAGCCTGCGAGCCACAACTACTGAAGCCCACACACCTAGAGCCCGTGCTCCGCAACAAGAGAAGCCATAACAATGGGAAGCCCATGCACCGGAACAAAGAGTAACCCCCGCTCGCCGCAACTAGAGAAAGCCTGCGCACAGCAACGAAGACCCAACGCAGCCCAAAATAAATAAATTTAATAAAAAAGAAAAACTTTATGAAAAACAAAATTAGCATGCATGATGTTTCAGTGTGGGGATATTCCAAGCTTTTATACCAAAATTTATATTTAACCATTCTGTTACTGAGCCCATTCAGGTTGTTCTAACTTTCCTCTATTCTAAATTGAGCTGAGACTTGAAGGATGATTAACCAGGAAGAGTGTGAGGGTGGGGTCATTCAGGCGAAGAACAAGAGACCCGTGCTTTTTAAAATATATAAAATAGATTACTTGAAATATTTCAGTTATAATGATAATAGTAACTAACACATAACACTTACTATGAGCCAGTCATGTTCTAAGCCTTTATAGATATTAATGCATTTCATCCTCACAGCAGTGCTCTGAGGTAGGTACTGTTATTATCCCCTTTCACACATGAGGACACTGAAGCAGAGGGAGGTAAGTAACCTACTGAAGGGTAAGTAACACACAGCTCGTACATGATAGATTTGGAAATGACACCAAGAAGGTATGGCTCCAGAGCATAAATAAATCAGAAAAGGGAAATGCGTTTCTTATAAATTTATGTTAAAAGTTTAACAGCCAAAGTTGTGTTATTATGATGTAAAATATCTTTCGATTTTGCATTTTGCATGTCTTTGAATAGTGCAATCCATGGATTTCTCTCTTTTCCTTAGAAAATTAAGGGAACTAAACAGTGGTTTCCTTTATTTGTTCTAAACACTAATCTCTGCAGCTTTCACGGGATATACCCATGCTTATGGAATTTCACTCTGTCCTGTGATCTACAAGAAGGGGAAATTGTGCTTTGCCAAGTGACACCTTGTTCATAAAAAGCAGAGCAGAGACCTGCATTTTTAAGGAATCACATGTAGTTTAGAGAGCTGAGTCTTTGTTTCCAGGAAGTCTGAAGGTAGCAAGAAACAAACCCAAAGGAGGAGACAGAGGTCAGGTCACAGAGGGGAAGCTTCCATTTCATGCTGGAAACAAGGTAGACTGAAGGGTTTTCAACAGAGAGAGACAGAGACCGATTTGAACAAAATCACTTCAAATGCCTTGTGTTGGACAAGTTGAAGAGAGGCAACTGGAGGAAAAAACAATTGACAGGACACTCTTAGAGTTGTCATGACAAGAAGTGACAAGGACCCACCTAAGACAGTGGCAATGGGAAAGATGAGAAGTAGATACACTTAATTTCAAGTATACAACAGAGTCAGTAGTTGAATAGATGGAGGAGATGAGGGGGAGGGAGGAGTCAAGGGTGACTCTCAGCTTTCTGGCTTGGAAGCTTGGTAAGAGGGAATGCTTTTTACTGAGTTACAGAAGGAGGAGTGGGGGACAGGTGGAAGGATCTAATCCAGTACCAAGATGTACGCCCTGATCTGTGCACACGTGTGCACGCACACACACACACACACACACACACACACACAAAATGGCCAGAGGAGAATGACAAGAAGAACTCAAGATAGGAAAGGGCCTGGCTGCAGAAAGAAGGGGCTGCGTCAGTGAGACACTGTCTCTCTAGGATGCTAGAAAGGGGCCCCCAGGATATTTTCTCTGCCCACGTGAAAGGCAGGGCCAAGCCTGCTGCAGCCTGACTCTGTGGACCACAGCTGAAAAAAAGGAGGCCAAGGCTGGGCCAAAAAAGGGTGTCATTATCAATGAGCCCATCCATGGAACCACTGCTGCCAAAGGGAGAGATCTGAGATTGACGCCTGGGGATGTAGAGCTATGGGACCGGAAACTGGAAGGAAACCAATCCATCAGGGCCAGGGCACAGGAAACAATGAGGAGGTGAGCAGAGCCGGACAAGGCAGAGGTGCCGCAGAACCTGAATTATTCAGCCAGAATTCCCTGTTCTCATGGCTGGGACGTTCTGCTGGACTGAGGTGGGGCCTCAAAGAGGCTGGAATGAACCAGAAAGCTAGGACACAAATCAAGCCCCTCCATGCTGAAGGATCCACCATGTTGACCGTTGGCTAGTTTCTGTGATCACCACTTAAGAGATCTTGGTGGTCCCCAAAGATCAAGACCTTGACACCATGGTCTTTCTGATCCTTTATATAATATTAGTATTTCAACTCCCTAGTGAGACGTTGGGCATAATACATACTGTTAGTCAAATCAATGAACCATTCATTCACCAAATACTTATTAATGCATTGCGGTTATTGTTGGAGATACATTGTTAAATAATACAGACACTGAAATGTAAAACTGACTAATTCCATCTCTCTGATCCTAGGCAAGTCATTTCACCTGGGAACATTAATTTACCTCCTAGGAAATGTCTGAGACCCTTCCAACTCAACCATCCTAAGGCTTCCTTACATTATTCATTCAATATGTGCATATGGAGCACATACTTTGCATACAAGTATGTTATTTTCCTGATTCAAATAAAAACATATATGACAAAGAGCTATTTCCTGGTTTTAGGATTGATATGAAAAATCTTACAAATATATAATCACTAAGATAGAATTTTATATTTATCAAAAAGAACAAAATTATATGAAATAGAGACTATGTCAAAAAATTAACCATGTTATAATCAACATGTGTTAGAATATGGTTTAAGTCCACCAAGACATGGTATGAATTTGGTTTAAAATCAACAGGACATGCAATAGGCACATGAAAAGATGCTCAACATCACTAATTATTAGAGAAATGCAAATCAAAACTACAATGAGGTATCACCTCACACCGGTCAGAATAGCCATCATTAAAATGTCTACAAATAATAAATGCTGGAGAGGGTGTGGAGAAAAGGGAACCCTCTTACACTGTTGGTGGGAATATAAATTTGTACAGCCACTATGGAAAACAGTATGGAGGTTCCTTAAATAACAAAGAATAGAGTTACCATATGATCCAGAAATCCCACTCCTGGGCATGTATCCGGAAAAGATGAAAACTCTAATTTGAAAAGAAATAAGCACCCCAATGTTCACAGCAGCACTATTTTCAATAGCTAAGACATGGAAGCAACCTAAATGTCTATTGACAGATGAATGAATAAAGAAGATGTGGTATACACACACACAAACACACACACACACACACACACACACGCACAATGGAATACTACTCAGCCATAAGAATGAAATAATGCCATTTGCAGCAACATGGATGGACCTAGAGATTACCATACTAAGTGAAGTAAGTCAGAGAAAGACAAATATCGTATGATATCACTTATATGTGGAATCTAAAATATGATACAATGAACTTATTTACAAAACAGAAACAGACTCACAGACATAGAAAACAAACTTATGGTTACCAAAGGGGAAAGACAGGGGCGGGGTGGTGGAAGGGATAAATAAAGGAGTTTGGGATTAGTAGATACAAACTACTATCTATAAAATAACAAGGACCTACTTATAGCACAGGGAACTATATTCAATATCTTGGAATAAACCTTAACAGAAAAGAATATGAAAGAATATGTATAACTGAATCACTTTGTTGTACACCAGAAACTAACACAACATTGTAAATCCACTATACTCCAATAAAAATCTAAAAATAAATTAAAAATAAATAAAATCAACAGGTCATGGTCTAGATTTTTGAAGAGACAATTACATAGATAACTATCACACAATGTGGATAGTGCTGTAATGGCAGAGGTAAATAATAAAGTCCGTTATCAGAAACGTGATTGATTCAGCAGTTTCCATTTCCTTCTTCTCACCCTCAACTCAGAGACGCCTGCTCTCAGAAACTAAATCACGAGTGTGAAGGGGGTTCCCCCAGGAAGTAAATGAGGGAATTCAATTCGGGGTATCGATTGAGGGCTGGGGCAGAGGGGGTGGATGTGAGGAGGAGGCATTGTCTGTGACCTAGAGTTTCCAGTGAAGCAAATGATAGACTCCTTTTTTTGGAATTGACAGTAACAAAGGAAGACAGCTGGATGCTACAGCCCCAGTGAAACCTGCCCTTGCCCCAAATCTTGCCTTTGCTGCACCTCCCTCGGACCAGCATTAGCAATCATAGGGATGGGATGGAAACACAGCCCATGTGCTTTAAGAGAAGTAACTCTACGGACACAGGAAGGACAGAATTCCTAAGGTGCGGTCTCACTTTGCGTATGTCTTATCTCCTCCATTGCTCTAACTCCTTTTGGGGGAATTCAAAGCCCTCTTGGTTTGGTCCTAATGTAGCTTTTTCATCCATATTTGCCCCTCCACTGTGCAGCTACTCTGAAGGACTCACTCCTCCCTCTGCCCCAGCCATTTCACACCTGTGACTCTGCGTTAGCTGGCCAAGCCATCTACTGCCACACCATCTATATATGTTCAAATCCTGTGTCTCTTTCAAGACCCAATCAAAATTCCATCCCTTCTGTGACACCTTTCCCTATCCTCCTCAGGGAGACCACGACTCCCTCTTCCTCACATTCTGAGCTTTCATTTATTTTTCTCCTAAGAATCTTAGCACTTTCTGTTAAGTGCTGTGGTTACCTGTTTATACTCTACCTGCTCCTACTAGACTGGGGGCACCTAGAGGATAAAGATCATTAGAAAGGATAAACCATAATTCAAAAGAATATATATATATATATATATATATATATATATAACTGGATCACTTTGCTGTACAGCAGAAATTAACACAATATTGTAAATCAACTATACTTCAATAACATTTTTTAAAAGTTCATTAGAAAGAACTAAATCTATTTCTCAATGTAAAATGTGATTTATGCCCACTAGTTCTGTAATAATAAATAATAAAGGATGGAAAAGAAAATATATACGTCTGGCTAAGATAGTATACTCTTTCACACCACTGAAATTATGAGTTGAAAAGAATAGGAAAGGAACACTGCTCCAAATTTGGCATTACTTATGTAAATATCTTACAGGTTCCTCAAAATAGTTCAGAGAAATGGAAATCAAGACTTCATTTTAGCAAAGGCCATTCGAAAGAAACCTTAGTATATTTATCCAAAAATTCTTTCAAATTAAACAATTGCCAACAACCTACCTTCCAACTGGTGGTGTTGGAAATGTTTTAAGACAGAATGTGTTCATAAATCTGTGGGCTGACCAGGAAGGTAATACATTCTTACTCCAAAAAAATTGAGAAAATTCCAGAAAAAAAGGAAAACAAAATCGCCCATTCATCTGTCACACAACGTTAAGTACTAATGATGCTTTGGCCATTTATTTCCAATGCTTTTCATTTTTTCCACGCCTAGACCATATATCTGTGTGTGTGTATACACACACACACACACATATTTATGGTTACAATATTTATCGTATATGTGTATATACACATATACACACATATATTTGTATAATTCTTCATCTTATACAGCTGGTACAATTTTTATCTTACTTTTTGACAACTGATGTTATGATTATATTTATGCTACTTCATTTAGTTTAAGGGCTTAATAAAAAACATTCCAGTGGACATATCATAACTGACTTTATCATTCCCTGATAGAGGAAAATTTAGGTTTCCTTATTTAGAGTTCTAAATGTTGCTGGGTCAGCACCTTCCTGTCTGAAGATGACTCCATATTTGGGCTGGTTTCTTTAGAACTCTTTCCTAGAAATGTGATCTCTAGGTTAGTGGGTATAAATATTTTTAGGCTCTTGACATATTAACACCCACATCTAATGTCTCTTTATGATTTTCAACTAGTGTTTAACCCAGTGCCCCTGGTCACTCGGTGACTGATGAATGGACAAATGACGGAAACATGACCTCATGCTTCCTAGCCCTCTAGCAGGGATTCCTTGATTCAGTCCCTTGCAACCAAGGGAAGCTTGTGCCGCCCTCCAGGGCAGTATCGCACCTGCCCTATCCTTGTGGTTAGAGCAGCTGGGGAAACACAGCAGTTTCAGCTCTGTGGAAAGGTCAGAGCTGGAGAATTTGTTAGGGGAAGGGGCCAGCTGAGAATAGCCCTGGCTGGACACACACCCCTCTCCTGCGGCTCACAGGGGAAACCCATTTCTTCACATGAAACCAGAACAAGTCATGCGTTGCGGGCTGAGACTTGTAGCTGACAGCAGCTATTCTTGGATATCCTGAGCCCCTGCGGTTGCCACGGACCCTGAGTTATGAAACACTTAGTGTGAAAGCATCACTATGCTTAAAAATTTCCTTCCTCACTCCCAGATTCCATTTCCCCATCCATCAGGGCTGCCTATAAAGAGCTGGGGAGATGGCCTCTCACTAAAGAAGGACGCAGGCAGCAGCGGGCGCCCAGTCCCACACTCAAGGCCACACTCCGTCTGTTCAGCATCATGAAGGTGCCCGCAGCTGCCCTCGCCGTCCTCCTCTGCCCCATGGCCCTCTGCAGCCAGGTCTTCTCGGCACCACGTGAGTCTGTGCAGTCGTGGCAGGGGTCCCCACGCCAAACTTTACTTGGACTTGAGAGCCCCCAAGAGAAAATAAAGATCTTCTTAAAGGGTTATGAAACATTTTGGCCTTTCTCTTCAAGATTTTTATTTTTATCTTTATAAAGGGGTCCTCAGATCTGGAGCCAGGGTTGGGGAGGTACAGTCCCATTTTACAGATGGCAAAATGGGGATCTAAACAAATGAGTTGGCAAGAGGCAGAATCCAAATCTGGTTACCGCCCCGTGGTGTCAGTCTTCCAGTAACTCACCCTAGGTCCCCCCAAGAGTTTGTCCCTTGGATGTCTTATGAGAGCTGTCTAAGGTATTTCTTTTGCTGGGGTGTGACTTCTTGAACCAGAAACAATTTCCTGAAGGGCGATGTGATAAGAACAGTCTGTTTGGATGTCTGGAGCACACAGAGAAAGAGAGAGCCCACAGTGAGGAGTCAAAAATAAAGAAGGATGCAGACAGAAACAAGGACAGAGACGGGGATATTTCTAGGCAAAAATGCCCAGCGCCTTCCAGTGACCTGTCGCCCAGTTTGTGCCCTAAGCCAGGCTGTCTCTCTCCTTCCGAGTCTTCCTCATCCCCTTCCGAACTATGACTCAGCCTCATTCTGTCCCCTCCTCCACAGTTGAGGCTGACACCCTAACGGCCTGTTGCTTCTCCTACACCGCCTGGCAGCTTCCTCGCAAATTCGTAGCTGCCTATTTTGAGACCAGCAGCCAGTGCTCCAAGCCCGGTGTCATGTAAGTGCCAGTCTTCCTGCCCACCTCTGGGGAGATGGGATGTTGGATGGGAGTCAGCACCCAAGGGCACAGAGAGGCCTGGGGCGCCATCCTGGCAAGCCCAGCCCTCCGGGGCCTATCAAGTATACAGGACCCAGGTCTCTGAGCTGTGACCCGACCTGGCCGGGCTTGCAGAGTCAGGGGGTGCTAGGCCAGCCCAGAGGGAGGGAGGGAGGGGAAGAAGGAGGTTGAATCCTCTGCATCCTCTGAGGGGCCCCTTGAGTCAGGGAGAGCGTCTCTCTGGACTGAGGTAGACAGAGGGTCCCCGAGGGAGTGGCAGGCCCTGGGCCTCCCAGGAGAGAGGGGTGGAGGGGCCACAGGGAGCCCAGGATCCCCCTGCTGGATTCCTCAGTGTGTAATCCTTTTGTCCTCCTCCAAAGCTTCCAAACCAAAAGAGGCCGGCAGCTCTGTGCCAACCCCAGTGAGGACTGGGTCCAGGAATACATCACCGACCTGGAGCTGAATGCCTGAGTGGCCTGGAAGCTTTGAGGAACCCAGTGACCTCAGTGGCCCGACTGGGCAGCAGGGGTCTGAGCCTTGCAAATACCCCTGTCACCTCCACAGCTACCTCTCCTGTGCGCTGGTTGTTTCCAAACAGCAACACTCCGGGACTCGTTCCTAACTTAGATTGCAACTTATTTACATATAATATTAATATTTAATTTTTGTAAATTAATTTCAATGTCCCACTGTGTCTAGGACTGTGTGCTCCAAGAGGTCCCAAGACACCTTTTCACAGACCTTCCCCTCCCCATTCGCTTGCACTCTGGTGACAATTGACTGTCGGCAGCTTGTTCTATGCAGAGATGGTGCCAATGCCACCAGACTGACAATTGTGTATTGGATGTTTCCATTCAGTGCTGTGTTCAGCAAAGCGAAATAATAAAGATGCTCTTTAGAAAAGTAAACTGGCATTGAGTTTGGTTTTGTTTATCTGGCAAATCAGAATCACTGGTTGACTTTCTCGGAAAGACAAATATACGATATCGCTTCTATGTGGAATCTAGAAAAATGGTACAAATGAACCTATTTACAAAACAGAAATTGAGTCACAGATATAGAAAACAAACTTATGGTTACCAATGGGGAAGAGGGGGATAAATTGGGAGATTGGGATTGACAGATACACACTACTATATATAAAAGATAACTAATAAGAACCTACTGTATAGCACAGGGAACTCTATTTGGTGCTCTGTAATGACCTATATGGGAATGGAGTCTAGAAGAGAGTGGATATGTGTATATGTATGGCTGATTCACTTTGTCATACAGCAGAAACTAACACAACATTGTGAATCAACTATACTCCAATAAAAAAATTAATTAAAAAAAAGAATCACAGGTTGAAAGGAATAGTAGGTTAAAGAATAGGAAGATGGGAAATGGAGGGAAATTGGGAGAGATGGAAGGGAGCTACCACAGAGCTACTCTGCTTTACACTTGTGAATGAAAAATGTTGCCTGCTGTATCAGTAAACAAAGAATGTTGCAGCCATCAAGCCATCACCTTTACCGCTGCCCCGGGAGGTAAGCCCTGAGGGAATTCAGGATAGAAACAGGTTGCCCACCATCTAGCAGTCAGCTGCTGCTGCCACCCCCAATGGTGCATCCTGAGGAGACTCAGGATGAGAAATCACAGGATACTGGCCCCAGATAGCTGAGGTTCATATCAAAAGAATGATTTCAGTGAGCCCAGGCTCCTGCATCTTCCCATACATACAAAAGCACTAAATTCCCTGAGATAGCTGGTTTTCTTTAAGTAACAGTAATCTTTTGATGTTCCGACTACCTGGTCTTTGCTGCAAAAACTCCTATATATCCCGGCTCCCCCCTTGCCTCTTCAGAGCAGTCCCTCAGAGTTCTCTGAGGTGCTGGGTCCCGGGCTTAAGTACTCAGTTTTGTCCATCAGTAAAACTTAACTCTTGGGCTTCCCTGGTGGCACAGTGGTTGAGAGTCTGCCTGCCAATGCAGGGGACACGGGTTCGAGCCCTGGTCTGGGAAGATCCCACATGCCGCGGAGCGACTGGGCCCGTGAGCCACAACTACTGAGCCTGCGCGTCTGGAGCCTGTGCTCCGCAACAAGAGAGGCAGCGACAGCGAGAGGCCTGCGCACCGTGATGAAGAGTGGCCCCCGCTCGCCGCAACTAGAGAAAGCCGTCGCACAGAAACGAAGACCCAACACAGCCATAAATAAATAAATTTTAAAAACAAAATTAAAATAAATAAATAAATAAATAAATAAATAAATAAATAAATAAAAACCCTTAACTCTTAACTTTTAGGTTGTGCATTTTTTTCAGTCAACACACTGGAGCCACATTTCCAGAACATTTAAATTATGACTATTTTATGAATCAAATCATAATGTACATGAATGGATACCATTAAGAAGAGTATTCATAGTACATATTTACGATAAATCAAACTTTCTGAATAATGATTACTAACATATTTGAGACTTACTCCAGGCTGAGTGCTTTTTCTGCAGTGTTCATTTGCTCCTCACAATGAAATAGTATAGTTTAAGTACTATTAATATTCTCATTTGACAAAAGAGTAAACTGGGGCTGGGGCTCAGAGAGGTTAAGCAAATTGGCCAAGATCACACAGCAAGTAAGCAGCACAATTGAGTTCCAAAACTAGATTTTGATGTAACTACAGACTTTGCTCTTAACCAGTAACCAAGTTATTTCCCAAAATGTAATCCACCTGTACTCAAATTACAAGCAATGATTGAAGTTTAAGCCACTCACATCAGAATTTTTAGGTGTGGACCTGGGAATTGATATTTCTACCAAGCTTCAGGTGTTCCACATGCATGTTAACAGCTGAGAACCACTGAAAGAGTCAATAGAATTCACTGCTCTTTTCCAAATGCAGTGCATATCTGCATATGGTAACAGGTATATTGTACATTATATTCCTAGAATCCATGCTCCACAAAATACATGGCTAATGTTAGAGAAGGAAAAGATAACCAGCCTACACGTGGAGCAGGATTCTGTTTATAGGTTTACTGTGACAACTCAGTTATTTAATAGATAGGTTGCCTGAGTTATAGTTATAACTTTAAGAAGTGTACACTGAGCTAGGGTCCTTTTGGCAGAAGGAGGAGAAATTCAAAAGACTTGTGTGAAAACCAAACATGTATTAATTTTTATGACCCACAATTGTTTCACGTTGTTTAAAATAATCTAATTTTTGTACCCCAAATTAGTTTAGAATTGTAGTGATCAAACTTTTAGAGTACAATTCAACACTACTGTTAAGCAAACATTAAAATGCCCATACTATCGGACCAAGATACCATTTGCCCTGATTCCATTTCTAGGAGTCTGTTTTGTAGCAACACTGCCAGAGGACAAGACTATAGACACGAAGATATTCTTTTTTTTTTTTTTTTTACATCTTTATTGGAGTATAATTGCTTTGCAATGCTGTGTTAGTTTCTGCTGTATAACAAAGTGAATCAGCTATATGTATACACATATCCCCATATCCCCTCCCTCTTGCGTCTCCCTCCTACCCTCCCTATCCCACCCCTCTAGGTGGTCACAAAGCACCGAGCTGATCTCCCTGTGCTATGCAGCTGCTTCCCACTAGCTATCTATTTTACATTTGGTAGCGTATATATGTCAGTGCTACTCTCTCACTTTGTCCCAGCTTCCCCTTCCCCCTCCCCGTGTCCTCAAGTGCATTCTCTATGTCTTTGTCTTTATTCCTGTCCTGCCCATAGGTTCATCAGACACAAAGATATTCTTTGCAGCACGGTTTGTAAACAGCAAACAAATGGAAACAACCATTTAAACCAGTAGAAGATTACATCAGAAGAGAAATGAGATGCCCACCAATGGACTATTCTGTGGTTAGTAAAAAGGATAACACACATCTATACCTATGGAAAGTGTCCATAATATTAGGTGCAAAAGGTATATCTGTTTACATCTAGTATATGCATAGATACTCTACATATATGCTACAGAACTATATGTATTGAACGATATTATTTTTGCTTTTATTTAAAAAAACCATATATACATATATATTTACAAAGGCACATATGTGGAAAGATACATATCAAATAGCTAACTATGGTTTCTTAGAGGAAATGGGATTTTTATCCTTTTTTTTTTAAAGGAATGGGGATTCTTCCTTTTTATTTTCTGTACTTTTTATTTGATTTATTTTTCAATGAGCATGTATTGCTCACCTCTCCAGTCTCATCTTACCTACCTTTTGACAGGTGATATTCCATCCATCAAAACTACATTCTGGTTGGGATTCGGAGTTGACACAAAGAAAAGAGAGCTCAGCTTAGCTCACAGTCTGGATGCCGTAATGGCTTTTATATAATGAGGACAATGCAAGGAACATGTCCTTTCGCCCAAGGCTTTCATATCACCCACACATGCACACACACACAGCTCCTCCTAGAAAACATTTTATAATCCCCTTCCTTTAAGAGGGCCCCATTCCCCTAACACCATTACCACCCACACCATGACAAGTACGAAGATTCTATCAGGAGAATGAGAGGAACAAACCTTGTCCCCAAAGAAGCAGTGAAGCTGTCATCACTTCTTCTCTATTGGCTTCCAGCATCTAGGGACAAACAAAATCGGCTCATTTATGCTGAACTGCTTCTCAAGGTCCAGCAGCCCAAAGGCAAATGAAAGCTAACCCGTGCTCAATCACTCAATGCAAGTGTTGTGAACAAAAAATGTAAATAGAATAAAGACCCCTGTGAGGGAACGGGGAGCATGGGAATTGCACTATTAACCAATGTATAGGGCATTTCAGAGTCCGAGACTTGACTGAAATGCTTAGTCAGCCTCTCGGGTTGACCTCCCTGGGGGTTGACCTCCCTGGGGATTGTCCTCTGTGGACACACATGTGTGCCAGCGAGGAGCCCTTTTCGGGAGCTGCCAACTTCTTATCCCTGTGAGTTAGGAGCCTGGAGTTTGCCTTAGGTGTTGGGCAGCTAACTTTGGCTGTGCTGCGCTGCATGCGGGATCTTAGTTCCCCGACCAGGGATCGAACCCGTGCCCCTTGCATTGGGAGAGAGGGGTCCTAACCATTGGACCGCCAGGGAAGTCCCTCAAGTAATGCCCATCTAATGACAGCAGGCTTCTGATCTATTCCATGAGCTCAATAACCCAAAAGGGAGAGCTTGCCTAGCCATATACCTTGCATTTTACCTGGTGTTGGGAATGTGTTTCCTAGCATGGGCCTCAATACTACAGTCAACCCTACACCCCTACCTCTAGCCACGTGGTGGGAGACCTCTGCCTCCATTCTGGCCCCTGCAGAGATGGGGCAACATGCAAAAGTGATGAATATTTGATGCCTAAAGCCACGCCTTCCCTGTGCCTTTACAAGGAGCTGACTGTCCACTTCAAATAAGGAAGACAAATATTTCACAGGAGAGGGTGGGGAGAGGGACTTAGGACCTATAGTCAGAGCTCAGGTTTCTCTCCTGTTAAGTCTCTCACCTCCCTGCCTCTATTCACATTAACTTTATTTTATTTTATTTTATTTTTTTATCTTTATCATTTTTTTAACATCTTTATTGGAGTATAATTGCTTTACAATGGTGTGTTAGTTTCTGCTTTATAACAAAGTGAATCAGTTATACATATACATATGTTCCCATATCTCTGCCCTCTTGCGTCTCCCTCCCTCCCACCCTCCCTATCCCACCCCTCTAGGTGGTCACAAAGCACCAAGCTGATCTCCCTGTGCTATGCAGTTGCTTCCCACTAGCTATCTATTTTATGTTTGGTAGTGTATATATGTCCATGCCACTCTCTCACTTTGTCACAGCTTACCCTTCCCCCTCCCCATATCCTCAAGTCCATTCTCTAGTAGGTCTGTGTCTTTATTCCCGTCTTGCCCCTAGGTTCTTCATGACCTTCTTTTTTTTTTTTCTTAGATTCCATATATATGTGTTAGCATACGGTATTTGTTTTTCTCTTTCTGACTTACTTCACTCTGTATGACAGACTCTAGGTCCAACCACCTCACTACAAATATCTCAATTTCATTTCTCTTTATGGCTGAGTAATATTCCATTGTATATATGTGCCACATCTTCTTTATCTATTCATCTGTTGATGGACACTTAGGTTGCTTCCATGTCCTGGCTTTTGTAAATAGAGCTGCAATGAACATTGTGGTACATGACTCTTTTTGAATTATGGTTTTCTCAGGGTATATGTCCAGTAGTGAGATTGCTGGGTCGTAAGGTAGTTCTATTTTTAGTTTTTTAAGGAACCTCCATACTGTTCTCCATAGTGGCTGTATCAAGTGGGGTTTATCCCAGGAATGCAAGGATTCTTCAATATACGCAAATCAATCAATGTGATAAACCATATTAACAAATTGAAGGAGAAAAACCATATGATCATCTCAATCGATGCAGAGAAAGCTTTCGACAAAATTCAACACCCATTTATGATAAAAAAAAACCCTGCAGAAAGTAGGCATAGAGGGAACTTTCCTCAACATAATAAAGGCCATGTATGACAAACCCACAGCCAACATCGTCCTCAATGGTGAAAAACTGAAACCATTTCCACTAAGATCAGGAACAAGACAAGGTTGCCCACTCTCACCACTATTATTCAACACATTAACTTTAGATTAAAATAGAAATATCTGCATTTACAGCCCTTCGAGACTCCAGATTACTGACAACAGTTGACAGGCTGGAAAGGCCTTTCTTAGCAAAGCTGAATTGTTTTCCTTTTTCGATGTCAGATAAGCCCATTTCAAAGTAGCCTGAGCTCTTTCTTAAAGAATTTTACTTAAAGGAAATTAAAAAAAGATTTTTACTGAGATGCAATAGACTACAGGTCAACCAGCACCAGCAGTACCATGTGAGAGCGGTTCTCAAAAGGCCCTGCCCAGACCACAGCAGGAGCACCTGGGAACCATTAGAAATGCAAACTCTAAGCAAACACCCCCCACCCCCCCACCCCCCGGCTTCCCCCTTTAGGGGTTGGTGCCCAGCAATCTGTGTCTAACAAGCCTCCAGGTAATTCCCACACACACCAAACCATTTCCACTTAACAAAGTCCTCACCAAACTCCCTGCTTTTTCAATTCAGCTAATCCCATGCTTCAGTCACGAGCTGTTAACTTTTAACAGACTCTGTATCTCTGCACAGATACAGGACTCTGTATTTCTCAGGATAGTAGTAGTTGCAAGAAGGAAAACAAACAAGCAAACCTACCTCAAAGAGACTGGAATAAATGAACCCTGTGGTTCCAAGATCAGAGGGTACAGGGAGGCTCTGGCTCCAGGAAAGGCTGGATGCAGCAGCCCTGTGATGCCCTGCAGGTCCCGTTTTCTCTTTCTGACCTCCCTTCCATGTACGAGTCCCAGGATAGCTGCCGGCACCTTCCAGTGTCACATGAATTCTTGTTCATTTTCTTCAGGGAAGAGAGACGCTGTGTCTCCCTTGGAAAAAAAAAATCACTAGGTTCTTTCAGATTTGACTGACAGGTCAGAAATCCAATTCCTAACCAATCACTGTGGCTAAGGGGATGGGTTTCATTGATTTGCTTAAGCTAATCAAGGCACATACCTGGATCGTGGTTGGATGAATTTCACAGAAATCTGAGAATTATGAGCAAGAGTGGCTTCCCAAAGGAACTGTGGGTTTCTGGTATCAAGAAGGATGTAGAGTAGGTGCTGGTCAGGAAAAACATGTTCTCACTATGTGTTTGTCTTTTTCCTGTAGATTTTTTTCTTGAGTTAACAACACTAACACTTTGGGTGTGATACACATTTCTTCTCCTTTGCTCTCTAGATTAGAAACTTTCAGTCTTCTCCCTTCCTGAATGACTTTATTTTTAAGAAGATGCTGATTTGTGTATTTCCTGTTGTCCTATAAATGACTATTGCCCAAATCTGAGGCAAAAGAGACATTAAGCTCTTCACAGTGGCAAAGTCACCACCAGAAAATAGGGCTACATGTTCATCCCAGGACACACTAAGTGGGGTAGAACTGGTCCTGCCACAAACACTACCCACCCTGCTTCATAAAAGCAGAAGACGGGGGAAAGAGGAAAATGAGAGAACTCTCAGAATAATGAATCATCATTACTGAAATTGCCCATATTGAGGAAGAGAGGAGAATCCTTTACTATTAGACAGACTAAGGGGTAGATGGCAGGGGACACATCATACTTGCTGCTTCTGTTCTCCCTCTTTCCTGGGAACAGCATCCACAAAAAATATTATACAGAATTGACCACATCCCCAGACATGGGGTGGGTCCTGATTAAAATAAGCCTATTTGCATCTTGGGTTTTTTTTTTTTTAACTTATCATTAGAACTTAAGCATTTCCCATGTCATTGTATTGTTTATAAAGGCTCCCTAATAGCCAACCAAGTGAAGATACCATAATTTTCTTTGCCATTTCCATATTGTAGACGATTTAAATTGGGTCCAATTTTAAATTGTTATGAATATGCTGGGGACCAAATACTCTTATGCATAAACTTTCTTCCATATTTGAATGTATTTATATAGGAAATAGATTCCTAGACACGGATTATCTTGGTCAAAGGCTAAGATCATTTTAAGGTTCCTTATGTATGTTACCACCATATCTAACATGTCTTTTTTTTTTTTGGGCTGCATTCGGTCTTCGTTGCTGCACATGGGCTTTCTCTAGTTGCATCGAGCGGGGTCTACTCTTCGTTGCGGTGCGCGCACTTCTCATTGAGGTGGCTTCTCTTTGTTGTGGAGCACGGGCTCTAGGTGCACGGGCTTCAGTAGTTGTGGCGCACGGGCTTAGTTGCTCCCCGGCATGTGGGATCTTCCCAGACCAGGGCTCGAACCCGTGTCCCCTGCATTGGCAGGTGGGTTCTTAACCACTGTGCCACCAGGGAAGTCCACCTAACATGTCTTTATCCTCTTTGCTTTGTGTGTATTGAGAGCCCTTGACGAATCTCTCTTGAATGAGTGAGTGTCTGAAAAGCAGCCTGCCCTCTCATCACTCCTGAAGCCCAGGCTTTGCTAATACAACTCTGTCTACCTGGGTGTGGTTGAAATTGGGTTGTGCTTCTCAGGACTCATGGCATCATCGCAAATGGCACATCTATGCAGTTAGAACAGCTGTGGAATAACGGAATTTTCTGCTGGGGGAAATTATGACTATAGGGCTCTAATGAGAAAGAACCAAGTAAGTGTGGTCCCCCGATGACACCAACATCTCACCTCCTCTCGCCGTGGAAACCACTTCCCCATAAACAGCCCCAGTTAAGTGAGCACTTGAACTATTCTTGCAAATACCCTGAGCCCTGTGGTTACCCAAGACCCCTCTTGCATATACAAGTCAACAAGGCACAACTGTGCTTAAAAACTTCCTCTCTCATCACCCCGAGTTTCTATCTCCCAATAGTCCACGACTTAGGTCTTAAGAGTAGGGGACATTAACACACCATTGTAAAGCAATTATACTCCAATAAAGATGTTAAAAAGAAAAAAAAAAAGAGTAGGGGACATTGCTTGGACCCCAGAAGGAGGCTGGCAACAGCGAGTTGTTCTGGCCCACACTCTTGAGCCCTTACTGCCCTCCTCACCATGGCTCTCTGTTCCCAGGCCTCCTCTCACAAGTGTCCTCCTGCTGACATTTTCTGTTGTCCCCCCACTTTCTGGCTCAGGTCAGACCACATCACTAAAGCCCTATGTACAGAGGTACCAAGTGAAATACAGGACTTCCCAAGGGGTTTGCAAAAATGCCCTGGGCTGGGGCTTCCCTGGTGGCGCAGTGGTTGAGAATCTGCCTGCCAATGCAGGGGACACAGGTTCGAGCCCTGGTCTGGGAAGATTCCACATGCCACGGAACAACTAAGGCCGTGAGCCGCAACTACTGAGCCTACGTGTCTGGAGCCTGTGCTCCGCAACAAGAGAGGTCGCGATAGTGAGAGGCCCGTGCACCACGATGAAGAGTGGCCCCCACTCACCGCAACTGGAGAAAGCCCTCGCACAGAAACGAAGACCCAACACAGCCAAAAATGAATATAAATAAATAAATACATTTATTTTTAAAAAACCAATGATCCAAAATCTATGGGATGCAGCAAAAGCAGTTCTAAGAGGGAAGTTTATAGCAATACAAGTTTACCTCAGGAAACAAAAAATACCTCAAATAAACAACCTAACCTTACACCTAAAGGAACTAGAAAAAGAAGAACAAATAAAACCTAAAGTTAGTAGAAGGAAAGAAATCATAAAGATCAGAACAGAAATAAATGGAATAGAGACTAAGAAAACAATAAAAAGGATCAATGAAACTAAGACCTGATTCTTTGAAAAGATAAACAAAATCGACAATTTTTTAGACAGACTCATCAAGAAAAAAAGAGAGGGCTCAAATTAATAAAATCAGAAATGAAAAAAGAGAAGTTATAACTGACACCACAGAATTAATTAGAAAGGATCATACGAGACTACTACAAACAATTAGATGCCAAATAAAATGGACAACCTGGAAGAAATGAACAAATTCCTAGAAATCTACAATTTCCCAAGACTAAACCAGGAAGAAATAGAAACTATGAACAGACAAATTACTGGTAATGAAATTGAATTGGTAATAAAATAAATTCCCAATAAACAAAAGTCCAGGACCAGATGGCTTCACAGGTGAATTCTACCAAACATTTAGAGAAGAGTTAACATCTATCCTTCTCAAACGATTCCAAAAATTGCAGAGGAAGAGATGCTTCTGAACTCATTCTATGAGACCAGCATCACCCTGACACCAAAAGCAGACAAAGATATCACAGAGAAAGAAAATTACAGGCCAATATCACTGATGAACACAGATGCAAGAATCCTCAACAAAATATTAGCAAACCAAATCCAACAATACATTAAAAGGGTGAAACATTATGATCAAGATGGATTTATCCCAGGGATGCAAGAGTGGTTCAATATTTGCAAATTAATCAAAGTGAATCAACACCACATTAATAAATTGAAGAATAACAGATGCAGAAACAGCTCCTGACAAAATTAAACATCCATTTGTGATAAAACCTCTCCAAAAAGTGGGCATAGAGGGAACATACTTCAACATAATAAAGGCCATATATGACAAACCCACAGCTAACATCATACTCAATGGTGAAAAGCTGAAAGCGTTTCTTCTAAGGTCAGGAACAAGACTAGGATGCCCACTCTCCCCACTTTTATTCAGCATAGTATTGGGAGTCCTAGCCACAGCAATCAGACAAGAAAAAGAAATAAAAGGAATCCAAATTGGAAAGGAAGAAGTAAAACTATCACTATTTGCAGATGACATGATATTATACATAAAAAATCTCAGACACCATGAAAAAACTACTAGAGTTCATCAGTGAATTTGGTAAAGTTGCAGGATACAAAATTAATATACAGAAATCTGTTGCATTTCTATACAGTAATAATAAACTGTCAGAGAGAGAAATTAAGGAAACAATTCCATTTACAATTGCATCAAAAAGAATAAAATACCTAGGAATAAACCTACCTAAGAAGGTAAAAGACCTGTATTCAGAAAACTATAAGACACTAATGAAAGAAACTGAAGAAGACACAAACAGATGGAAAGATACCATGTTCATGGATTGGAAGAATTAATATTGTTAAAATGATCATACTACCCAAGGCAATATAAAGATTTAATGCAATCCCTATGAAAATACCAATGACAATTTTAACAGAAATAGAACAAATAATTTTAAAATTTATATGGAAACAATAAAGTCCCCGAATAGCCAAAGGAATCTTGAGAAAGAACAGAGCTGGAGGAATCACGCTCCCTGACTTCAGACTATACTACAATCTTACAATAATCAAAACAATATGATACTGGCCAAAAACAGACACAAAGATCAATGGAACAGAATAGAGAGCTCAGAAGTAAACCGATACACTTATAGTCAATTAATCTGCAACAAAGGAGGCAAGAGTATACAATGGAGAAAAGACTGTCTCTTCAATAAGTGGTGCTATGGAAACTGGACAGCTACATGTAAAAGAATGAAATTAGAACATTTTTTCACACCATGTACAAAAATAAACTCAAAATGGATTAAAGACCTAAATGTAAGACTGGAAACCATAAAACTACTAGAAGAGAACAAAGGCAGAACACTCTTTGACATAAATCATAATATTTTTTTTGGATCTGTCTCCTAAGGCAAAGGAAACAAAAGCAAAAATAAACAAATGGGACCTGATTAAACTTAAAAGTCTTTGCACAGCAAAGGAAACCATCAACAGAATGAAAAGACAACCCACTGAATGGGAGAAAATATTTGCAAATGATATGACTCATAAAGAGCTAATATCCAAAATATATAAACAGCCCATACAATTCAACAACAACAATGAAAAAACAAAAAACCCAATTTAAAAATGTGCAGAAAGCCTGAAGAGAACTTTTTCCAAAGAAGGCATCAGATGGTCAACAGGAACGTAAAAAATTGCTCAACATTTTTAATCAACAGGAATGCAAGTCAAAACCACAATGAGTTATCAGTTCACACTGGTCAGAATGGCTATCTTCAAAAACACTGCAAATAACAAATGTTGGCAAGGATGTGGAGAAAAAGAAACCCTTGTATACTGTTGGTGGGAATGTAAATTGATGCAGTCACTGTGGAAAATAGTATGGAGTTTCCTCAAAAACAAAATTAGAACTACCATATGATCCAACAATTCCACTCTTGAGTGTATATCAGGAAAAAGAGAAAATACTAATTCGAAAAGATACATGCACCCCAATGTTCATAGCAGCATTATTTACAATTGCCAAGGTATGGAAGCAACCTAAGTGTCCATCAATAGATGAAGGGATAAGAAGATGTGGTTTTATATATACAATGGAATATTACTCAGCCATTAAAAAGAATGAAATGTTGCCACTTGCAACAACATGGATGAACTTGGAGGGCATTACGCTTAGTGAAAGAAGTCAGAGAGAGAAAGACAAATACTGTATGTTATCACTTATATGTGGAATCTAAAAAATAAAACAAACTAGTGAATATTACAGAAAGGAAACAGACTCACAGATACAGAGAACTAACTAGTGGTTACCAGTGGGGAGAGGGAACAGAAGAGGGGCAAGATGCAGTAGAGAATTAAGAGGTACAAACTACTATATGTAAAGTAAATAAGCTACAAGGTATATACAGCACAGGGAATACAACCAATATTTTATACTAACTATAGATGGAGTGTAATCTATAAAAATTTTGTATCACTATGTTGTACACCTGAAACTAATATAATATTGTAAATATACCTCAGTTTTAAAAAAATGTGCCACATGGGAGGAGGGTAGAAGAGTCTGAGCTGTGGTCTGGCCATTAACCCCACCCCCAGGGTGACCACCCACAGTCAGGAGGGAACTCACAAACCGGGAGCTTCTCCCTGAGGAGCAAAGGGTCTGTAACCCATCAACTTTTCAGGCACCCCAACTTTTAAGACCTGCAACAGAGAGGTGATCCCCCCCCAAAGATCGGGCTTTGAAAACCAATGGGACTCGTGTCCACGAGATCCAAAGAGCTGTAGCAAACTGAGAAACCCGTCTTAAGGGGCTCATGCTGCAGACTCACTCGCCCCAGGACCCAGCGCAGAAGCAGCCATTTGAAAAGCACCAGACTTGATGCCAAAAAGACGCATTTGCTAAACTTAAAGCACTGGCCTGAGGGGCCGGCCACTGGGATAATCTCCAGGATGGAGGTATGGTAGAACCATTTTTGCTCTCTCTCTGTGCTCTACTAAAACCAGCAGTTATTGTTTTTTCTTTTTTTTTCTTCTCAGCATAAGGCATCTTTACCCTCCCACCAGTGGACACCATCTTTGTGCTCACCCCCTGCCACACTCCACAGCACTGGTATCTCCTGGACAAGGGCTTTTACACATTCCTGGTGACCATGTTTTTCCATCTGGTGTCCAGGCTTTGTGGCTGCTGCCAGGCGATGCCCTGTGAACCTCTGACTTTAGTGGCCACAGGGGTTTGCAGTCCTGGGTTCCTCAAGACTGTAACAATCATGGAAAACAGGCTACCAGCCTCAGGGCACAGCACAAGTAACAGGTTGAAACACACCCCAGCTCTCTGTAAAAGAGGCCTGTTTGCTTGTCCTTGTGCCCCAGCTTGAGAGCCAGGCTTCAGGTCTGTCACACATCTAGAGGCTACATACTCCTGAGAGTTAAAAATGAAAGGCGATTTTGGGACTTGTTTGGTGGTCCAGTGGTTAAAGACTCTGCACTTCCAATGCAGGGGGCATGGGTTTGATCCCTGGTCAGGGAACTAAGATCCTGCATGCTGCCCCACACAGCCAGAAAAAAAAAAAAATTCCAGCCTGTTTTTGTAAATAAAGTTTTAGGGGAACACAGCCATGCCCATTCCATGATATACGGTCTGCGGCTGCTTTCCCACTACTGTGGCAGAGTTGAATAATTGCCACTGAGTCTGTGTGCCTGCAAAGCCCAAAACATTTACTACCTGACCCTTTATGGAAAAGTTTTCTGAGTCCTGGCCTAGATTATGTTTTAAGTGCAAGAAAGTTAGATTAAGTCAGAGACTCTGTTGTAAAATTCAAGAGGGAGAAATTCCACATGCTTATGAGAAATGCAAATGTATGTTAATTTTTTGTTAAGCCCTACTTACTTTGTTTTGTTTTAAACTCTTTATTTTTTAGTATCACAAAGTGGAATTTTGATAGGGTTTTTGAGGAGTAATGACACAGTTTCTAGCAAATTTTTAAATGCACGCATTCTTCAATCTATCTTATTTTGAGGAATCTATTTTGAGAAACACTATCTAAAGACATAAAGGTATAGGCATACAGATGTTCTTTGCAGCCCTGTTTGCGAAAGCAATGAAAGAGAAACAAATTCATCAAAAACGGAATAGCTTAAAGCATCATAGTACAGCCACATAATAAATGTGAAACCACTGAAAATGATGAAGTAGATATAAATGTACTGAGATGAAAACGTATCCATGACATTAATTTAAAGCTAAGTATATAAAATATACCTTTCATATGTGTATCTGTAAATATACAAATATCTATGTTATAACATAATTGTTTCAGAACTACATGTAATAATGCTTGCTCTGGTAAAAGCTCTATATATCTACAGAAACATAAGAAGGACATGTGATGTGATACCTCTCAACCTGTTAAATGTGATTTCCTCTGGGAAACACAATTTTTAAGAAATGGAGAGCTCCACTTTTCATTTTCCACTCTTTGTCCTTTGATTTTCATACATATGAGTATGTGAAATTTTTCATTTAAAAGACAAGATTTTTTAAGTTGGGGTCTTCCTCCAAAAACTTGCCCCTTCTTAGCTCTCCTTGTCCTCATCTCATCCTCCCACAGCCCACCCCCAGCTATATGTGGTATTCCAGATATCTGAATCCCTTGCTCAAGATCTAGATCCACCGTTGAAGGGATGAGCCTTTGAGACTTCAATGTGGCTCAGAAAACTTTGGAATGTTGGTTAATGTCATGCTGTCCATTGTATCAAGAGATCAAGGTAACAAACATATCCTGTCTAGCTCCAAGGGGTACATTTTGACTCAGGATTCCCTCTTTTTCTCTGTCTCTGTCTCTCTCTCTCCACACACACAGACTCACACACACACACACGCACATACCTGCACACAGAGCTTCTCCCATGCAACATTTTATAATCCCTTCCCATTCTGAGATATTCTCCCTTCTGCCCAACAACATAGCAAACCACCCATGACAAGTGATATTAGGAGTGATCACAGGGGGAAAGGAACCTCTGCTCTTGGTGAAGCCACGGAGTCTCCTCCTTGCTTCTGTGGACGCTGGACATCTGACGACTTACACAATTGGCCTATGAGCATTGAAATGTTTCCCAGTAGATCTAGGGTTTAGTCCACATCTCGACAGCATGAATATTGCATGAATACCTCATATGTAGGATGAGTACTAAACTGACATTCATCTTATAGTAATAAGGGGGGAAGGAAAAGAAAAAGCAAAATACTCTCATAGACTGCAAGTTCACATTGGTCAGGAATTCCCTGGCGGTCCAGTGGTTAGGACTTGGTTCTTTCACTGCTGAGGGCACAGGTTCAATCCCTGGTGGGGGAACTAAGATCCCGCAATCTGCGTGCGCGGCAAAAAAAAAAAAGTTCACATTGGTCAGACCTCTTTCATTGGTTATCCTTTTGTTTGAGAGTAAGTGGCAGAGACAGTGCTCCCTAAATAGTCCATATGTTTCCCTACATTGCAGCTGGGTTGGTTGACTAATTCTGGTCAAAAGACTGCTAGCAGAAGTGATGTGTGTCACTTCTGGGCCAGAACAGTTAAAAGCAGTACGCCTTTTCTGTCTCCTTCTTTCTCATTCCAGAATCTATAGCTACAGGATGGAAGCAGCCTAGGTTCCTGAGTCACCAGGCAAGCTGCTCTGGGATCCGTACAACTCAAAGTATAGTTCATGGACCAGTGGCATTGGCATCACCTGAAAGCCCAATAGAAAAGCAGAGCTGAGCCATACCCCAGACGCATAGAATTAGAGCCTCTTGGGTGGAGCCCAGGAATCTGTGCTTAGACAGGCCCTCCAGGTGATTCTGGAGCACACTAAATTTTGAGAACCAATGATCCAACCTACATCACATCTTGTGCAAGTGAGAAACTTTTATTTTGTTAATGTACTGGGGGCTTGTTCATTACAGAGCTATAGCCTGTCCTATCCTGACTCTTACAGAAAATAAACATAAAATGCTGAACTTTTCTCCCACTATTGGTTCCACCTTAACAACATTTTGGGCAGATCCCATAACTTTCTGGCCACATTCAGTAATTAAAATTCTTTCAGTTTAAAACTTCAATCTCCCATTTGATCTCATCTCCACTTCTCCCCAGCTCCACACCTTCCACTGGTGCAAATTGGGCTCAGAGGAGTTGGAGTGAGACGAGGCTTTAGTTTGGTCCTGGATCCCTTCCCTTCCTCTCTTTTAAAGGCCTAATTCCTCTGGTATGGTGGGGAGGGGGGTGGTCTATGTGGGGTGATGCTGGAGTAAAGAGAAAACTTAACAGATGTAGTCCCTTCTCCCTTCTGTTTGTTATCTCTGCTTCTCTTTTTAATACCAATAAGCCAGTGATGCTCTTTTGGGCAGCACATGCATTTCTTTGCACAGAAGGGGTTTCTGTGGGTCCTCTCTTTGCATAGTTCCCTGATGTTGACATCCCACTCTTGCCCGCATCCTTCATCTCTCCCTCAGTCCACACCACTGGCAGCACACCTGGGCCTTCGCTAGCCTCAGCATGTTAAGAAAAGTCTCCCTCTTGGAGCACACCTGGCCCTGCGTTGGGTGTAAGAGTTTACAGGTGACGTGCAGACTGGACTTCAGCACCCTTTGCCCACACAGCCAGGGACCTTTGTGGACATCAACCCTGAGCTCCTGCCGTTAGAGACCTTTCAAGACTTAGACCTCCTATTGGTAGGATGAACATTCTGAGAGTCAAAGAGGATACTATCAGTAATTATGCTGGCACAACCAGCATAAATGGGATCTTCCCCAGAAAAGGTGGGATATATGATTCCCGAATCTGTGCTAAGTCGTTCAGAAGAAGGCTCAAGCTCCAGAACCTTCCACAGGGTCGCTTGACCAAGAGGAAACTCACTCCTTTCTCTGCCCTGCCTCTTAGCTCATTTTCTGCTCTCCCACTCAGTCTGGCTCAGGAAGTCAACAAGCACATTCTATATCTATAGGAAAAAAGAGAGTGGACCGCCTAGTGGGTTCCAGCTGTGTGAAGAGAGGTCATTACTTCTCCTCTTGAAACCCAATGAAGGGGTCTTGAGGGGTGGGGGAACTCATAAAATCTGGAAGTGCCTGCAAGCAAAATGACTCACTTTACAGTTGAGGTTCTAGGATGAAGCTCTCAAATGGAAGGGAGATCAGAAATTCAGAAAGAGGGATTCCCTGGTGGCGCAGTGGTTAAGAATCCGCCTGCCAATGCAGGGGACACAGGTTCGAGCCCTGGTCCGGGAAGATCTCACATGCCGCAGAGCAACTAAGCCCCTGCGCCACAACTACTGAGCCTGCGCTCTAGAGCCCGCGAGCCACAACTACTGAGCCTGCGCTCTAGAGCCCGCGAGCCACAACTACTGAGCCCGTGTGCCACAACTACTGAAGCCTGCGCACCTAGAGCCTGTGCTCCACAACAAGAGAAGCCACCACAATGAGAAGCCCACACACCGCAATGAAGAGTAGCCCCCGCTCACCACAACTAGAGAAAGCCCGCGTGCAGCAATGAAGACCCAACACAGCCAGTAAATAAATAAAATCTATTTTTTAAAAAAAGAAATTCAGAAAGAAACATGGTTTATGGTGATACTTTAAGGACCACTGGATCAAGCTTTGCCTGAAGGTAGTCAATCAATACTTCTTGAAGCTTCAGTTATGTGAACTAACAAGTTTCCTTTATCGGTTAAGTCAGATTGAGCCAGCTTTTCTGATACAGTAACTCAAAACATTCCTAAGTGACATAGACTGCAGTGCTGCAGGCAGCAGACCCCAAAAGTGGAATTGGCTGAGGGCAGGAGCTGAATGCAAAATCGGTAAGGATACCTCTAGCCAGCACAACAGCTGGTCACCCCCATGGCCTCTTATATATTCTCACCAAGGTCATCTGCCTACCAAGGTTGCATCCAAAAGGAAAATTCAGGATGTTGAAGACTGATTACTTCTTGCATACATCAGCAAAGCCCACTAAGAAAGAGATTAGCTCACTTTGAAACTGGCTTCTCCGATAGCAGAGAAGGAGAAAATATAGTTTGCTTAAGAGAAACCCTTTCTACTTGCTGCCTGCAAATCAAGCTGATTGAGAATCAGTCTTCTGGAAAAGCAGAATTCTCTCCTCCAAGCTAATGTTAGTATAAGAAGAAACGGGAAGATGAGAGAATAGAAAGGACAAAAAAGTGGGGTCCATAAACAGCCTGATTCATCCCGTTCTCAGACCCCTCCTTTAAATATTTATCTTGTGGACAAAATGAACCATCATGTTCTCCATGAAGACGCAGGCAACTGGGATGCAGTTGGAGGCATCAACTGCGTCAACATAATTGGAGCTAATTAAGGAAACCTCCACGCCTGTGGCATCGTTTCATCAGCAGAGGGCTGTGGGGAGACAGCAGCCAGTGACATGGGGGAGAGGGGTGTGACGGTAAAGGGGACGCCCAGAGCTCCCAGTACTGTGCTATGAGAGAGGAGTCCCAAAACCCGTTCTAAAAGTAACAGTAGCTGACGGATTTTCTGCTAATTAACCATCAGTGGAATTGACCAAAAACATATCAGAACCTTGAAAAATGGGAAAGGAGCTGTATTGCCTCTGAAACCCTAAGACCAGCCAAAAATAGACTAGGACTACACCCCAACATCGGTTCTCAAACTACCCGTGCATTAACATTTTTAAATGACTGCTGCCCAGGTCCCACCTAAATCTCATTAAATCCATAACTTTGGAGGTGCGCTCCTGGCAATGGAGTTCTTTAAAAGCTCCTGCAAGTAATTCTATGTGAATTCAAGGTTGAAAGGCACTGCTCTGCCCTCAAGCCAATCCTATAGCACCCATCTCCAACAGGAACCAGGCAGCCTTTATGATACGTATGCACCCCAAGTAGGGTTACCAGATGAAATACAGGATTCCCAGTTAAAATTGCATTTCAGATACACGACAAATACTTTTTGTATAAGTATGTCCCATCTATTGCATGGGACATCCTTATAGTGAAGAATGCTTCATCCTGTATTTATATTTAACTCTGGCCACCCTGGCCCCCAAGCCCCAGCTCAGGTGTGGCTATGGAGAACATTCCCCGAGAAAGGAAAGTGCAGAACAACAGAGAAGGTGGCCAAGGCTCTCAGTCAACTGGCGGGTAGGGTATCCTTGAGAGACTGCAGGCAGGGGTGGCTAGACTGTCACTAATGTGAGCACTTAGCACAGCACTAATGTAAACACTTAGCACAGCACTAATGTAAGCACTTAGCAAAGAACCCAACACTTGGTAAGCCCTCAACAAGTGTTAGTCATCATTCTGAGGAAATCATTTATGAAAAGGGACTTGTGTGCACACATTCGCATCACCATGGTATTCATTTAACTAGGAAATTTTTCTAGACCATATCAATTGTGATTTGGTTACAAAATAATATGTCAGTTTCAACTTTCCAGGAAAATATCTCCAGGGAGATGTCTGGTGTCCCTCTACTAGTACTTTTATCCCTTTCTCATGGTTTTCTGCCTGTTCTCATATTTCCCTACTTCTTCCCCCAGTATTCCTCTCAACCTGTGATTCTGGTTAGTTGGGAAAACAAAATCAAGAGAATCAGCACAAGGAAAATGCTGGTTTACCTTTTATATAAGAGCCTTCGATATTTTGAATCATGGTGCTGGGCAAAACCACTCAATCAGCATGTGTTGTTTGTTATGCATGATACCATTTCTGCCAAGAGAGCGCTAATCGCACTGATGGATCCACGTATTGAGAGTGAGGAGAACTGAAGAGGAAGGAGGAGGGATGGATGGTGAAGAGGATGACATGCGGTGTCAGAGCAAATATTCATTACATCACCCACTTCAACAGTGGAAATAAAAGACAAAAGTTAAATAAGATACATTAAAGTTAAGGAGGGCCCCAGAGTGTGGCTGGGGTGGGGATGTGACCCACAGAAGAGGTGCCTTTTGGAGTCCCAGGGTTACTGCCCTGCTCCCCCATCTGCCATAGATGTAACACCTTCCCTGCAGCTCCCAGGCCACTCAGGCTCTCAGCTCCAGGTCGGTGATGTATTCCTGGACCCAGTCCTCATTGGGGTCGGCACAGACCTCCTGGCCTCTTTTGGTTTGGAAGCTGTGGAGAGGAGTGGAAGGATTACACACTGAGGAATCCAGCAGGGGAATCCTGGGCCCACTGTGACCCCTCCCTCCTTCTCTGCCCCAGACATCTCAGAGCCTATCCACATGCTTTATATCATGTCCTTAACCTTGGGGTTTACAGACCATCCCTGTGTCTCATATGGGGGTCCCCTGGGAAAGCCAACTTCCTGCTGTCACTCCTCCCTCTGCCTGGGGGCAGACCCTCCAGGACTCTCTGCAGGCCCCAGAGCAGGTTAGAAAACATGGCAGTGGCCTCTCCTGGTGTCCTGAGCTCTGAGGAGGTGCCTCAGGCCAGACCCCCAGTCTGCTTCCCCAGGGTGGGCAAGGAGACTGGCCCTTACATGACACCGGGCTTTCAGCACTGGTGGCTGGTCTCATAATAGTCGTCCACAAATTTACGCGGGATCTGACAGGAGATGTAGGAGAAGCAGCAGGCGGTCGGGGTGTTGGCACCAACTGTGAGAAACAGGACAGATTGATCCTAAGTCCTTGTTCAGAGGAAAAGGTGAACCAGCTGTACCTGGAGGGTCAGGCGGACCTGAAGGAGACAGTGCTGCCAGAGGGGAGGATGATGGGCGGGGGGATCCAGGAGGAAGTTGGCATTTCCTCTTTCCTTTGACATTTTTATTTCTGTGTCTCTCTTTCGGGGTTTCTAATGCTCTGTCTGTCTTGGCTTGGAGTCTCTATGCCTCTCTATGGAGAATTTAGTTTTCTGAACAAACTAGTTCTTTTTCTATCTCTCACTGGGGAGTCTCAACTGGATTCTTAAGGAGAGTGAAGGCCACACCACTGGGAGCCAACTGGACACAGATTCCACCTCTTGTCAGAATCCCATCTGGGTCTCATTTTCCCAGGAATCCATAAAATGGGACTCCCTCCCACTCTCTCCCAGAGCCGGAGATTAGAATTGCTAAAACCCCTTGAGAAGGGAAATTCTGCTCAGGAAACAGTGTCTGAAATCTCTCTGAAGTCGTCTACTTAGAGGGCTCAGGCACAAGATTTTGGCACTGTGGTCCAAGCCGTGGCCAGAGAGTGGGGAGACGGGGCGGCAGGGGACAGGGCAAAAGAAAGGGAGGACAGACTCACGGGGGGCTGCGGCGAGGAGCAGGACAGCCAGGGTGGCCCCGGGGACCTCCATAATGCTTGACAGCTGAGTGAAAGCCCAAGTGGTGGCCAAGTAGAGTTGGGACTTGGTGACTCGAGGCTGCAGCCTCCTTCTGGGGTCTAAGCCATGTCCCCTCTTTATAGGCAGCCTTGGGGCATTCGAAAATGGAAACTTGGGGAGACCAAGGGGGAAATTTTTTATCACTGTGTTGCGATCATGCAGCGAATTGCAGAAGCCAGGAAAGCTTCGGGTCGCCACAAAGGCTCAGGCTATTTGCAAGAATGGTTGTGTTGCTTACTTGATGGGGAAATGGTTTCCACAGTGAGAGGAGGTGAGAGGCTGGTGTGACCCTGTGACCAGGTTAGGTGGTGCCTTCTCATGAGAGCAGATCTGTAGACCAAGCATCTCTCCCACAGGGCTGGACCTTCTGGTACTCACCCCGGCTGACAGCACAGCTGTGATGTAGATAATAATGCCACAGAGTCTTAAGAAGCACACCCCAAGCTAAAACCATAGCCTGGATGGAGACAGCAGAACTGGAGAAGCCTCAGCTACAGAAGGGGCCAGATTGAGGCCGGCCTTTCAGACTTTGGCTCATTCCTCAAACATTCTACCTTAAACTTTTGACTGCTGAGGCATCCATTTCAAAGACGTCTATCTCGAATAAGCACATTGCCCAATACACAACTAGATAAAGGGCCAGGCTGCCCTACCCATGAAGTTCCCCTTTTAGAAAGTTCTGGGTGACCTAGATAACTGACCACTTGAGTGACCCCACTTTTCCCTTCCCTGCTGTAATTTCCTCTCTTATCTTTTAAATTCACCAATAAAGAGTGAACCCATGAAACCCTGGGCACCCCACCCTCGCCCCAATAAAGGCAGAACCCCAGGTCCGAGCTCTCTTATTCTCTACTGGCAACCTCGCTGTGTGGCCCCAGCAGTGCCGTGTACCTTCCAGGACCTGTGAGTAACAAACCTTGTCTTTTCAAAGTCCTCTGATGTTTGTTGCTGAGGTGTGTCTTGCAGTCATAATAAGAACCACAGTGGCTGGTCCAGCCTCAACTTTGGCTCTGGTCAGGGAAATGTCTGTGGGGCTCCCACAAGGAGTACAGCCCAGGTGAGATCCTGCAGGGCATTCTGAACTGTAACATCACCATCAACAGGCTGAGACTGACACAGAACAGCTGGTCCCTGGCTTAGCCTTAAAATGTTGTTACCCTTTGAACAGCAAAGCTCTCTGCCAGGGATCTATCCTATGGATAGAAACACAAAGATGACGTCGTAGGCATAATGGTGTTTGTCACAGCTTATTTATAACAATTAAAAGATGAGCTACAATTAAATACATGATGGTGTATTCACCTCTTGCAATAATAAGTCGCCCTTAGGAAACTGTGAAAGTAAAGAAATTTTACA